>NC_056731.1:1962257884-1962557884 GCF_019279795.1 Protopterus annectens
TTACTCTTTGGTAAGTTTTAAAGAAAGTATTTGTACCGAGTGTAGCCTCCCTGACATCACAGGTGAGCGCTGCCCTCTCAATGGGACCAGACGGTGTCCCGGGCTGCGTCTTACACGAATTCCAAGAAGAACTGAACCCTCACATAAAGTCACTGTTCAATCTCAGCCTTACTACAGGATATGTACCCAAGGAATGGCGTACAGCAACAGTGGTCCCACTCCACAAAGGTGGTGCCACAACGGACCCCAGAAACTATCGCCCTATAAGCCTGACTAGCCTGGTCTGCAAAGCTATGAAGCATATCATCATGAAACTCATAAACAAAGACATTGGGAACCTCCAAACACTGGATCCTACCCAATTCGGCTTTGTTAAGGGCAGATCTTGCCTCTTGAACCTGGTCGACTTCTTTGAAACAGTCACCAAGGCCATAGATGAAGGGAAGGTAGTCCACACAGCCTACCTGGACCTCGCAAAAGCCTTCGACACAATACCCCACTCGGGCATCATAAATAAGCTTACCAGCTTAAATATCAACCCCTATGTCACAAGATGGGTGGCAAACTGGCTCAGGGATAGAACCCACATGGTCAGAATTGCAGGTGCCATGTCAGACTCTAAACCAGTTACAAGTGGTGTCCCACAAGGCTCAGTCCTGGGACCTCTCTTGTTCGGTATATATTTCTCTGAGGTACAGGCTAACATGGGAGGACTATGGCTGACCAAGTTCGCAGATGACTGCAAACTGGGTGCCATAATCGACTCACCGACTGACACAAGCATCCTCCAAAAGGGTCTCACAGAGACGGATAACTGGTGCCAGAGCCATGGCCTAAAGCTAAATGCCAAAAAGTGCACAGTCTTCCCCTTTGGGAAAAACAAAGTGCCCACAAATTACCACACAGGTGGTAATCCATTAAGTACGGAAGAAGTAATTAGGGATTTGGGGACCCAAGTAGATAGCAATCCCTCCTTTGACAAACAAATTGCCAAAGTGGTTAGAAAGACCTTCTATATAGCCCACCTTATCACGAAAGGGTTCACATCTAGATCAAGAGAGGTCATTGTGCCCCTCTACTCATCAGGCCCATAATTGAATACAATGCTACATTTGGGATGTACCTTACCAGACACCTGCAGCAACTGGAAAGACCCCAAAAGTACCTCACCAAGAGGATCAAGGGACTCAAACAGATGCCCTACGCAGTTAGGCTAAAGAAATTCCAGCTCTACTCAGCTGCTTACCGCCTACTCAGAGGCGATCTGTGCCTGATGTATAAAGCCATGTCCAACCCAGAATTAATGGACATGCTCCACCTCAGGAAATCCAAATCCCTTAGAGCTACACGCTCCAGGACTTAAACCTCAGCACAGAAATAAATAGGACATGCTGGAGAGACAGATTCATATCCCAGAGGCTCCCCTCACTCTGGAACAAAATCACAATCCATGTTAGGCAGAGTCCCTCAATGACCCTCTTCAAGAGAAATCTTGACGAGTAGATGGGAGATCGTAAGTTTACCCCTGGGATCTCTTCTGTGTCCCTACTAGACAGAGGCACAGTAAACTAACCTCAAAAGGGCTATCTTCTTTGACCTATTATACAGAGGCACAGTCAACTAATCTAAAAGGGTGGCGAAAGCCAAACACACTCTGGCTAGGTTTATAAATGCCCTAGGGCAGACAGCCTAGTATCAACCTATGAATCTATTAGGCTGGATATTCACAGTATGGTTTTTAATTGGTGCCTGAACTCTAGGGAATCTCAAATCTTCCACACGGAGAAGTTTCCTCATTTTTTTGTTTTTGCACCCAGTACATTGACGTACTGGGTTTGTGAGACTTCAAGGGACACCACAGAGATTGTGTTTCAATATGGAAAATACTCAAGCAGTGCCTGAAATCAATAAGGACTTCAAACAGGCTTGAACTTCCCAGCACCAAACCAAAGCAACAGGATAAACGTTTGAATATCCAGGTTAGCAGAAAATTTAGACAAAAGTACCTGCAGTCCACAAACAAAATTATACAGAAAAGTGATGCAAATATCCATAAGCAGTCATTCTACACCATCTTTAGACATGTAAAAGTTATTAACTGTATCCTGACCTAAGCTCTGCCTCAAATTCTTGTCTGCAAAGAACAGCCTCAACCACATAAGTATAGGTAGAACTTGTTACTGCCAGGTCAAGTACATTATCTACAAAACATTCACAAAATCTGCTTGGGAATAAAAAAAAAATTTGAATTGACAGGCCAGCTCCAATGTGCAGAGAGAGAAAGCTCTGTCTATAACCTACTGGTTATGGATAATAAACCCAATCCCCGAGGAATCAGAAGGAGGGAAAGGGACAGGGTAAAGTTTAGTTAGCTCATTTGTCCTTGGGGATGGAGTGGGGAGAGATTTTTCAACCAGAACTACAGTCCCTGGTGATAACCAGACTCCTGCCTTGCAGCCGTAAGTAAGGGAACATATAATCAGTTAACAATTTTGCAGGAAATGCTTGGTTTTCCTAAAATAAAATATTCTTAGTACTGTGCTTGGTCCTAAACAAAAAATGCTGAAACTATGGTAGCCTTTGTGTGGAATTTGTCTGCTACAAGAGCACAGGCCTTCTTTCTTAAGAGAAGATGTGCTCAAAAATATCTTCTAAGCTACAGAAAATTAACTGTGAACAACAATCACAATAAGTAATTAAAAAAAAATCCCCAACAGGGTACTTACCTGTCTGAGATCCACAGCAGGCTGAACAATGCTATACTATAGAAATATATAAAAAAATGGTACCTACACTATGCAGTGCAGTGAGAAAGATCTAAGTGGCACAGACAGACATAAGGTTTATAAAGGGAATGCCCTTACAACCTGGGGGTGGATGTCAGACTACCTGGAGGAGTGGGGGTGGGAGGGGAGTGTTGCAGTGCATTGGAAGTCATGGTGCAAATTAGGCTTTGCGTGGTGAATTCCCAGTAGCAAGAATTACGTAAACAGTTATCTGTACGACAACTAGGGGTTACCACCTGGCTCTCTTTACACACAGTCCTTATTTGGGGAGTTGTATCCTGGAAAAAAAATGGGAAATGTCCTGATATCTTATGAAAAAAAAATTTCTAAATTTTCTTTATCATTTACGTTAAACAATTATTCTGTATATGAAACACCTAATTATTATATGAAACAGCATAAGCAATACAAATGCTACGAGAACAAGCCTTGATTTTTGCAAAAAAAGTAAGGTTCATTCCTTTTTAGATGAAAAGGTGGCAATCCTATGCACATCAACAACTGATGCAGATGACAGACAGCTGGTTAGGTTTGTAATCCCACATGGGAGTTTCTATAAAGAAGCTTCACAGAATGCTACAACTCATGCATAATGTGCAAGATAAAAAGGACTCGCTGATAAACTAATGCTAGCAAAAATTGTAAAATTAAACAAAAAAACAGTGCCCAACTACAACAGGTGGAGTATCTTTAAAGCAAGCGTGTAGACACAAGCAATGCATCTTCAGATTTTTTAATTATTTTTTTCACTTCTATTTCTCACCTGTAAGAGTAACTGGAACTTCTGGATCGACTTCTAGAGCGACTGTAGGAACGTGACCTACTCCTAGATCTTGATGAATGTCTTGACTGTGACTCTGATTTGTGGTGAGATCTGCTTGAACTTCTGGATGGACTCTTGTCATCTTCACTAGCAGACACTTCCTCACTAGAACTCTCTTGATTTCTCTGCCTCCGATTAAGTCGTGCTGTCTTTCTAACTTCATCAAAAAGAGAACCTGGTCTAACTTTGTTATTGCTTTTTATTTCTATTTTCACACTTTGCAATTTATTTTCTGGCTCTGTTAAACTGTTCACAACCTCTCCAGATTTCACATTGACTGCTGCTTGTACTGGCTTCCATTTGATGTTCTGTGGTAGGTTTTGTACATTCACTCCTACTGCATTGTTTGCGTCACTGCTGTCATTTCTGCCCACCACTTCTTGACTGTCTTGATTAATTTTTTGTGAAATGTCTACTAAATGGCTTCTTTTTTCTATAGTACCTTCTAAAGAAGTATGTTCTTTGACATCAGGTTCTTTAAGTTCAACAGCATCATTTTCTGATTTAAGACCTTCAATAATAAAACCTTCATTGTCACTTTTCTTAGGAGAGTTTTCAGGGGTACAAATGTCCATATCATCTTCACAGTGGTCAGGGTTAGTAATGGCTGCTAAAGGACTTACTCCATCCGAATGTGAGAGCTCTGCCTCTTCTGGGATGACACTCAATTCACTGTTACAAGCTTCATCTACTTTAACGTCAGCATCAATATGCTCATCTTGGTTATCAGGTAACTCACGAGCAACATATTCATTCATCTCAGCAATGTACTCGGTTACCACTTTACTTAACAGGCATTCTTCTACACCTTCATGTGTATCATTCTCTTTACGTGCTTCTTTTTCTTTATTACTTCCTTCCTTTAAATGTTTATTAAATGAGATCTGATCAGTTGCAACATCTTCTTCCTCCTCTTCTCCATATTCAAGGGGAGGCTGCCAGAGAAAAGCCTCTTTTTGTTTTTGAACTTTTTTATTTTTTATCTTTTTCCCAATTTTAGCTTTTTTCACTGTGGACTTCTCATTTGTTTTTGTCCTGTTTTTGGTAATTTTGTCTTTACCATGCTGCGAAGTCTGTCGTAAAGTGGTACGAAAAGATGACTTTTTAAAGTCTCCACATTTATCTGCTGATGAAGACAAAGATGATGACCTTTGGGAGGACCGTGACCTTGTGCCTGACATTTTACTTTTTGAGCTGTTGTCAGAGCCTGAAGAAGCCTCTCCTTCTTCTTTTTCAGATGAATGTCTGGGTTCTTTGCTAGCATTGTCTACATTTCTAGCAGGTTGTACATTTGGTTCCATTTTATAGAAATGTTGTACACTCTTTTCTTCCCCTTTCTGATGGGAGTCAAAAGAACAGGTTTCAGCAGGTTCAGTTTTTGCTGGTCTTGGTCTGTCTGAAGAGTTACCATCACTGTCCCACCCCAACCTAGACTTTGGATCTTCGACTGAAGAAACTATGCAGCACTTTTCTTTATTATTGTCAGCCGTTATCTCACCACCTTCTAACTGCACATCAGACTTGGTCTTTAAAATTCTGGCCTGTGAATTATATCTGTTTTTTCCAGTGTAATCACTTTTTTCACTGTCTGTTGCATAATCTGAGGATGATCCAGCTGGATACACTTGTTGTCTACGACGTTTTTTCAAACATTTTATGCTTAAACTTTCTACATCTTCTTTTTGCTTAGAATTTGTTAGCCGCTCATTTTTGCTGCCGTGTCTGTCATCACCACTGTAAGAATCATTTGATAATGATCTACTGTAAGAAGAACCACTGTGATATCTACCAAGAGACTTTGATCTACTACTTTTACTCCTAGATCTAGAATGAGATCTACTGTAAGATCTACTATATGATCTACTTCTTGAAGATCTGCTTCTTGACTTTCGCCTATAACTTGAACTTCTCTCACTGTAATGTCTTGAATAGTCACTTCTTTCACTATCTGAACTTGTGCGTCGTCTGCTCTGAGATAAAGAATTGTCAGTTTTGGTGTTTGTTGTAGCACTGCCAATCTGGGGAAGTACAGGCTGGGCAGCCTTGGCTTTCATTTCCTTATGGATCTCATAAGAAGGTTTCCAAGGTTTCTGTCCAGGTTTCCATCTTGAAGGTGGAGGACTGTCACTAAGAGGCACTACAGAAATATTTTCTGTTACAAGAACTGCTGCAGCAGCTTCCTTTTTTTGTGGTAACAATTTCAATGGCTCAGGTATCTTTGGCTTATCAACTACATGTGGTACAGCAGTTGGTACTAGCAACTTTTTCTGCAGTCTAGGTTTGGAACTAGATCTGGAGGATGTATTGCTTCTAGAACTTACAGAAGATCTTGACCTACTTCTAGACCTTGAACTTGTTCTGGAATAAGATTTGGACCGGCTTCTAGACCTACAAAATGAATGTGACCTCCTTCTGGATGATACTGATGAACTGTGTGGACTATCAGACTTGGACCACTGTCTTTTAGATGAATGTCCAGAAGAGACAGAGCGAGAATGAGATCTTCTATAATGATCATGAGAAAATTTTGTCCTCCTGCTTGAGGAATGAGATGACTCTATGTCTGAAGATGGAGATGCATCTTTTGCTTTATTTTTGATAGATTTATGCCGCTTTGCATGTTTTGCCTTCTTTGTTTTCTTCTTGTGTTTTGCCTTCTTCTCCTTTTTGCGCTTCTTGCGGTGACCAGACCTCCCAGTACTGTGATCAGAATAATAACCATCATGAGACCATGAGCGTGATCTACGAGCAGGGCTTCTGTCATCCCACCTACTGGAGTACAAATCATTCAACCTGAAAAATGAAAAGCATGTTTTACTCCTACAACCACTACCATCAGATAAGAAAGCTTCTGTAGCAAAGTAAGGTTCTTAGTCACATAATCCTAAAATTCAATCCTTAGTAAATATTTGTGTTTTTAAACGTTATCACAAACTAACCGACACAGGATTGCATATTTGGGAGGGGAACAAACTACAGCTTCTCTCCAGGAACTGCAGGGGTGTATTTTTTTGAATACTGTGAGTGACAGGTTGCAAGAACATCTGCAGAAATTTGCAAGGCTTTGAGAATGTCGGCCAAGGCAGGACATATTTACAAAGCATCACTCAACTCTTGTTTTACTGCATTCCTTTAAAAGTCCTTTCTTTTCAAAATTATGCCCAGTACTGCAGGTGTTATTTTCAATATAATCTTGGATCCAGTCTTTACAGTGAAGAGCATTAAAAAGACTTACAGAAATAAAAGTTCCAGTCATGATTGGGAGGGTGGCCTCATGGTTAAGGTATTTGCCTTACAAACACAGGGTGCAGGGTTTGAGTCTCACAAGGGATAATTGGCTAGGCTTAAAATGGCTCGCAAGGGCAGTTAGCTTAGTACTAATTTGTGAACCTATGAACCTATGATAACAAAAAAATAGTTTATGAAAATTACTAGTAATCATTCTCTGTAAAAACAAAAATACCAACCCAAACCCGCAAATGAATACAAAATGTAGCTTCAAAGACAGAAAGAAGAGCTATGCACGGGACAGCATTAGTTCTGGGATAACAGATGTTTGAAAACATTATCACAAAACAGCAAGTTTATTTATTATTTGACAGTGCTTCTAGAAAGCCAATAAAGGAAAACAAAGCCAATAACCAGGGAAAAAGACTTTTCAAACTATCAACTAAATTACAGAGCTTAGCAGCTACTAGAAACAGGAACCCCACATCCTGGATTAACTGCAAAGTCAAAGTTGAGAAGTCAAAAATGAACAAACTAAGGAAATAAATGAAAGACTAAATCAACATACTGCGACTCTTATTTATAAATCTGTGAACAAAAACAAAACATTGCACAACATTAAGGTACACATAGTGTTTCAATAAGAAAACAACTGTAGCTACATCTTTTTAGGATAATTCTACAGCTTCCTTCAGGTTTTTGCCTGGATCATATGATTGATACCTCAAACTGTCTACAAATCTCTGTTAATGTTTACATACTAACTGCAAAAGCACAGTAGAAATAAGTTACTGGAAGAGACCCCTATTGTAATTTTTATATCTGAAACTGCAAGTGCTCAAAACTGTGAAGAGGGAAATCTTTAAATATTTTTGCAAGGGGGTGGTGTGGGCTCCCTTGCATCCCCCTTCATGTGGGTGCTTTACCACTAAATCTCTGCTTCTAAATACACCATTTCTGAAGTTACTGAACCTTAGGGAAAGGGAGTAAAAAGTACAGTTGTGTACACTTAGCATAAATGTAGATGTTCGAGTGTATTCACATTTAGACATTTGGAAGAATTTTTCTAAATTAAACCTCCCGACATTTGTGATGAAGAGACAGAACAACTGGTAGCCCTTACAACATTAGGGAAAGTGAAAAATACACATCATAATGCAATTGATGGGGAAAACTCCAGCTGAGGATGGAATACCAACAAATACTTGGAAGATGGAGAACAAGTAACAGTGCAATTTTTGCCTGAAAAATAATGGTGGGAACTGAAGTCCCCGATACACGGAAAAAGCAGTAATAGCAATAATTCCAAAGAAAGCCAAGGACCCAACAGATTTAATTGCAGCATTCAGTCTTCTTGGCCCATATGAATACTAAAGTCACAATAATGAAGATGAAATAGCCATGGACTGATGAGGGTGGCTTTACAGAAGAAAGGCAAACATTCAACACCACCCTTAAAAGGATAATAGAAAAAAAAGGCCAGATATAGAGGATCTTCTTTATTGCTAGCTTGCCTATATGCAGAAAAAAAGCTTTTGTCAGGGTCTGCTGGGCTTATCAGGGTAAAATATTGCATATATCTGGTCTCCCAAGGAAACTGAGCAGTCTGGTTATGAGAATTTAAATACAGTCAACATCAAAAATATAAAGACAGAAGGAATTTTATAAAACAAGTTAGTTCTTAATAGAGGAAAAAGGCAAATGTGCCTGCTGTTCCCGACCTTATTTGTTTTATACCTGAAGTCATTATGGAGGAAGACAAGAAACTCACAAATAAGGGGATTTAACTGATACAATCAACTGGAAAAACTGCTCTGTCTGTGGATGGTACTTCAGTATATGTTAATGAGTTAAGAGCAGGAAATCAGTACACTAAGTATTCTTACAAGAATTCTAATTATTCTCAAGATACAAAATAAATTAAAATGTGAAGGTTGTAACAGTAAATTATGTACCTTCATATGAATAAGAGTAGCAATATCATTTTCTGTGACAAAATGAAATATTTAGGGCAATGGGTAAAAAAGAAAAATAAAGGGGCAGATAGAGAGACTTGGGAAGAAACGTAAAAAAACTAACTTGGAAAACGTAGTTTTTGACAGTAAAATTCAAGCAGATAAAATGCTTATAGACCCTGTAATATTACAAGCATCTTTCTACCAAACACACAGGAAATTATAGACAGTATTTCAAAAAGAACTAAATTAATTTATATGGGGGAGGGGGGCAACGGTCTACTGGGTAAATTTATCCTCCCATCAGACCAAAGTGTAGTGGGTCTTCCTGGCTTACAGTGGATATAAAAAGTGTACACACACACCCCTGTTAAAAAGCCAGGTTTTTGTGACATAAAAAAATGAGAACACAATAAATAATTTCAAAACATTTCCCACCTTTAATGTGACCTATAACCTGTACAATTCAACTGAAAAACAAACAAAATACAACAAGCTGGTTGCATAAGTGTGTACACCCTTAAACTAATACTTTTGTTAAAGCACCTTTTGATTTAATTACAACATTCAATATTCTTGGGTAGGAGTCTATCAGCATGGCACATCTTGACTTGGCAATACTTGCCCACTCCTCCTTGCCAAAGCATTCCATATCTGTCAGACTGTGAGGGCATCTCTTCTGCACAGTCCTCTTCAGGTCACCCCACAGATTTTCTATTGAATTTAGGTCTCGGCTCTGGCTGGGCCATTCCAAAACTTTAAATTTCTTCTGGTGAAGCCATTCTTTTGTTGATTTGGATGCATGCTTGGGGTCATTGTCTTGTTGAAAGGTGAAATTCCTCTTCATTTTCAGCTTTCTAGCAGATGCCTGAAGGTTTTGGGGCAAATGTGACTGGTATTTGGAACTGTTCATGATTCCCTCCACCTTGACTAAAGCCCCAGTTCCATCTGAAGAAAAGCAACCACAAATCATGATACTGCCACCACCATGCTTCACCATGGGGACAGTATTCTTCTGGTGAGGCGAAATGTTGTTTTTGAGCCAAATGTACCTTTTGGAATTGTGGCCAAAAAGTTCAACCTTGGCCTCATCAGACCATAACACATTTTCCCACATGCTTTTGGGAAATGATGTATTGTTCTGCAAATTTTAGCAGGCCTGGATGTTTTTGTGTGTAAGAAAAGGCTTCCGTCTTGCAACCCTACCCCATAGTCCAGACATATGGAGAATACGGGAGACTTATCACATGTAATACACAACCAGTACTTGCCAGAAATTCCTGCAGCTCCTTCAGTGTTGCTGTAGGTCTCTCAGTAGCCTCCCTGACCAGTGTTTGTACTGTGTTTTCATCAATTTTGGAGGGACATTCAGTTCTTTGCAGGGTCACTGTTGTCCCATATTTTCTCCACTTTTTGATGACTGTCTTCACTGTGTTCCATGATATATCCAATGCTGTGGAATTTTTTGTACCCTTCTCCTGACTGATACCTTTCAACAATGAGATCCCTTTGATGCTATGTAAGTTCTCTGCGAACCATGGCTTTTGTTGTAGCAGCAACTGAGTAAATGTCAGGAAAAGCCTACTAGGAGAGCTGAACTTTATTTGGGATTAATCAGAGTCTCTTTAATTGATGGCAGGTGTATACCCAGGAAGACTGAATGTTATAAATTAAATCAAAATGCGCTTCATCAAAGTATAAGTTTAAGGGTGTGCACACACAACAAAGTATTAGTTAAAGGGTGTGCACACTTATGCAACCAGTGTATTGTACATTTTTTATTTTTTTATATTTTTTCCTCTAACAGACTTGTTTTTAAATTGAATTCTACAGGTTATAGGTCACATTAAAGGTGGGAAAAGTTTGAAATGATTTATTATTCATTTTTTTATATCGCAAAAACTTGGCATTTTAACAGGGGTGTGTACTCTTTTTCTATCCACTCTACATGGGTATTACACATGTACCCAAATGAAACTGGTTTACTTTACCCAATCTGCAACCTACTTTACAAAATAGAAAAACATGAAGCTCTCCCAAGCAGAACAATCTAGAAGCAATTATAGTTATGTACTTACTATAACTTGGTATCTGTGTTATCTGTAGTCACCATTCATCACGTTAGGGTATCGGATCCGAGTTGGCATACACACACAAACAGCTTAGCTCAAGCTTCTACCCTCCCATAATGTTCTACTGCCCTCTAACCCCTCAGATCGAGTTTGCATAAGGAAAGAAGACAGACCAAAAACAACCAATAGCAAAATAGGACCACCATAATCCAGCTAATCTCCCAGGAAGGGAGCTGGTGGGTGGGACCATGATGAATGGTGACTACAGATAACACAGATGCCAAGTTACGGTAAGTACATAACTATAAATCTGATGTTATCTTAGCCACCATTCCTCACATTAGGGTCAGAGTCCCCAGCTACCTAAATCCTGGGAGGCCTCAAGGAAGGGCATGCCGAAGAACCATGGAGCCAAAGGAAGCCCTTCCTCTAGAAACCAAATCCAAATTCTAGTGGGAAATGAACGTGTGAGGAGAAGACCACGTTGCTGCTGCATAAATGTCATCTAAAGATTGACGATCTGCAAATGCAGTTGAGGTAGACACTGCTCTGTTGGAATAAGCCTTTACTGGTGCAGATAAAGGAACACCTTCTGAAGAGTAAATGAAGGAAATACACTACAAAATCCAGCGGGAGACAGTGACTTTCAAAATTCCTCTGCCCTTTCTATTCATAGAAAAAGCTACAAACAACTGGTCTGAACGTCTACACTCCTTCGTCCTATGTAGATAAAAACAAAGTTGACAATGAACATCCAAGGTGTGCAGGATATATTCTCCTTTATTGTCATAGGTGGGGAAAATACTGGAAGATGAATGCATTGCTTAAGATTGTCTGTTGAAGCCACCTTGGGCATAAAGGATGGATCTGGTTTCAGAGACACTCTGTCCTTATGGAAAATTAAGTAGGGCAGCTTAATTGTAAGAGCTTGCAGCTCTGAAACTCTCTTCGCCAAAGTTACTGCCACCAAAAAGGCAGTCTTCCATGAAAGGAATTTGATATCACAACATGATGCAGGTTCGAAGGGTGGTTTTGTCAATGCCTGCAGCACCGATGTCAAATCCCAAGGGGGAGATGGATGCTTCACAGGAGGTTGTAAAAAAAAAAAAAAAAAAAAAACCACCTTTTAAAAAGGCCTTGCAGAGGCGGGAAGAAAAGGCAGAATCATCACTAAGATGAAAATTTGAAATTGCTGCCAAATGAGCCTTGATCGTGGAGAAACTGGTCCCTTCCTTAAAATGAGACGTTAAAAAAGGAAGGATCTCAGGAATGGAAGCTGAAAAGAGGTCCAGATTCTTATTCTTTGCCCAAACAGAAAATCTCTTCCATTTACTAGTATAAACCTTCCAAGTGAAAGACCTCTGGGAAGCAAGGATAATATCCTTTACGGGTGAGGCTAGCCTGGACTTAGCCAAAATCACTGGAAGTGGACATACCATGCTGTCAGATGCATGGTCTGAAGATTCTGGAGAGGAAGCTGAGACAGATGAGATAAAAGATCTGGATTTGGATTGAGCACCCAGGGTGGGTGCCTCAAGTGAGACCATAGAAGGGGAAACCACACCTGCCGAGACCAGAAGGGGGCAATGAGTATCAATTGTCTCTTGAGGTGTCTGGCTTTCTGAAGTACTCTGGGAATTAAAGGCAAAGGTGGAAAGGCATACAGGAGACCCGGAGGCCAATCCCTGGGGCATCAATGCAAAGAAACTGATGCATTTGTAGCTGAGAGGAGATGCAAACAGATCGCAGCTCGGACATCCCCACTGAAGGAAGATGTGTTGGGCCACCACTAGATTCAGGGATCAGTCTTGAGGGGTCAGAATAGCCCTGCACAATTTGTCCACCAACACGTTGGATGCTCCGGGAATGTGCGTTGTAATGAGAAAGCGCCCCGTGGACTTCGCCCATTCCCAGACACTCATGGCCTCGTGACAAAGCAGATAAGAACATGTGCCTCCTTGCTTGTTTATATACCAACCACCATGTTGTCTGACAGAACTGCAATCGTTCCAAGAAAGAGCCAATCCTGAAAAGCTTGCAACGACAGAAGGACTGCTCATCTCCAGAACGTTGATGTGCAGTTTGGTCTCTGACGGCGACCACATCCATTGGATCGCCTTTCCCTGGAAATGTCCCCCCCACCCTAGTAGGGAAGCGTCCGAGGTGACTGTTGGAACTAGTGGAGAGAACGACCTTGCCCACTAGGATTTCCAGTGAACAAATCCACCACGAAAGATGCTTTTGACACACTGGGGTGAGATGAATGTTGAATGACAGGGGAGGCAAAAACGCTGACCAGTGAACTGCAAAGGTCCACTGAAGAACTCTCATGTGGTACCGAGCCATCGGTACAACGTAAATGGCAGCCGCCATGGACTCTAGAGCCCTGAGAATGTGTGAAGCCACAGGACATGTTTGCTCCAGCAGAACTTGAACCAGTGACACTTGGCAAAGAGGAAGGGTTGCGATCTGCGTGGTAGTATCCAACAGAGTGCCTATGAACTCCACACACTGGGTAGGAATCAAGGAGGATTTGGCCATGTTCACTGCAATTCCCAACTGATAGAACAGGGAAAGTAAGGTATGAATGTTGTCCAATAGTTGGTGGCTTGTAGGGGCCGTTAGGAGCCAATCGTCCAAATAGGGAAATACCTGGATTCCCTGCAGCTGGAGATGTGCTGTCACCACTGCCATGCATTTGGTGAACACTCGGGGGGGGGCCTGCGGTGAGGCCAAAGGGCAGGGCCCTGAACTGAAAATAATCGGCTCCCAAGTGAAAGTGGAGAAACCTCCTGGACAGTCAAGCCATCTTGATATGGTAGTACGCTTCCTGTAGGTCCACTGGGCACATCCCGTCGTTGCTGTGTAATAGGGGCATAATCGATTGCACAGTGACCATCCAAAACTTTTACTTCTGTAGGAACAGGTTCATGTGACTGAGGTCCAGAATACAATGTAGGTCCCCTGTTCTCTTTGGAAGTAAAAAGAAGCAGTAATAAGTTCAGGGTCCTCTCTGCCCTGCGGGGACCTCTTGGATGGCTCTTTTCTAAAGAAAGTTCGCAACCTCTTGTCGGCCCAACTCCTTCTGACTTGGGTGGCACACTCAGAGGAGTTATGGATTTCGGGGGAACTTCCGAAAAGGGAATGCAATAGCCCCTGGATATAATTGTTAGCACCCACTGATCGTTTGTAATGCTTGCCCAGGCTAGAGGGTGCAAAGATAACCGACCCCAACAGCCTCCACAGAAGGGCAGTTTGGCAACGTCTCAGGGACGCTGAAAAGTTTTCTCAGAGGAGGGCTCTCTGGAACCTTGATTATGCGGGCCTCCTCTGCCCCTAGGGTGGCGTCTACCATTGAAACCTCTTCCCGTCCCCTGGAAGAATCATCATCCTGAACAGCCTGGAAAAAAGACTGTGCCTTCCAAAACCACATTTTCTTACTCCCCTTCTGGGTCTTAGAAAAGGACCTCTGAGGGGCAGAAAATCTGATCCTAACAGCCAATAAGGTCTTCCCTTCCTATTCAATGCAGGCCAACGTCTACTTTATGCTGGGAACAAAGAGAGTGGAGCCATCAAAGGGGGCATTGACAAACTACGTCTTGAAGGCCTCTGCAAACCTGCTTAGGCGCAGCCAGGCACGGCTTCTAATGGTGATGCCTGAACCCACTGCCCATGAGGACCCTTCCGCAGTATTGGAAATTAGCCTCATGGACGAATTCGCAACTGAATGAAGGGTGGACAGCTTTGGAGAAATCACCTTAAATTCCTCCTCAGACATGGACCCAGAGAGGGAAGTTGACAGTTCCTTTATCAAATCCCTCTGGAGACAGGTGAAATGCGCAAGACAATTTAAGGCTCGCAGGCTAAAGGAAGCCAAAGCGAACACCCACTTTCCAAATCTGTCCAGAGCTCTCAATTCACGACTGGGAGGGTGGACAGAAGAACTCTGCTCTGCCAATTTCTTTTTGGTGGCAGCGACCACCACAATAGCATCAACCGGGACCGCCTTGCACTAAAAGGTTTTGTCAGCTGGAGGACTGAGAAAAGTACAGTTGTGTACACTTACCATAAATGTAGATGTTTGAGTGTATTCACTGTTGCAGTCATTACATTTGGGTAATCTGCTGGCAGGTTGCCCTCAGTTGGCCTGATTAACAAAGTCTTGGGTCCTGCGTCGGTTGCTGTCCCTTCTTCCATGATGTCAGGTCATCAGGGATATAAAACCTGCAGCCGATGCCATTACATCAGTTTTTCTTGCCCCAGATGTCAGGTGCCCCCCAAATGGGGAACCAAATACTTAAGTAATTAAAAACACAAAAATATACCTCCAAACAAAAACAAATACACCAAAAAGGCTTTTAAGCATAGTAAAGGAAAGAAGAGGTATAGTAAGAGAAAAAAACAGGGGGTTGAAGGGAGGGTAACCAGGACTGCAACAGTGAAAACACTCGAACATCTACATTTATGGTAAGTGTACACAACTGTACTATGTTCTTCGTGCTTCACTGTTGCAGTCATTACATTTGGGTAGAGTCCCAAAGCTATGGTTGGGAGGATGGATTTATACAGCATTAGGACCAGCTATAAGGTCCTGCAGGACAGCAGAGGCAAAGCCAGCTCTGGTTTTAGAGAAGAAAGGTAAATGGTAATGTTTGGTGAACGTATGAACTGAGCTCCAGGTAGCAGCTTCTAGACCGTCTCTGGTAGGAACACCTCTGAGAAAGGCTGTTGAAGTAGATGCAGCCCTGGTGGAATGAGATCTGATCTCCTGGGGGATAGTTTTAACATGGTGCATATAGCAGAAACAAATACAATGGCTTATCCATTTGGAAATAGTCTGCTTTGAAATAGCCTTTCCCTCTGCCCCTGCAGCAAATGCCACCAGTAGTTGTTCAGATTTTCTTTGAGATTTTTGTCCTGTTTAAGTAAAATCTAAGTTGTCTGTGTACATCCAATGAATGCAGAATCCGTTCCCCCTTGTTCTGTGGATTGGGAAAGAAAGTTGGCAAATGAATGGTCTGATTAAGAGCCACACTGGATACCACCTTAGGCATGAAGGATGGCTTGGTCCTGATAGACATCCTGTCTGCATGAAAAATAATGAAAGGCTCCACTGCCATAAGAGCCTGTAATTCGGAAATCCTTCTAGCTGAAGTGACTGCTAAAAGGAAAGCTGCTTTCCAGGAGAGAAATTTTAAGTCTGCAGTAGCAGCTGGCTCGAAAGAAAAGAGAGTGAGTTTTTCTAATACAAAAGTGAGGTCCCAGGCAGGAGTTGGAGCTCTCCTGGGTGGTCTTAGGCTTTTGGCCCCTCTAAGATACTGCTTTAGCAGAGGATGAGAGAAGAGGGGAGGTTCTGTATTGTAATGAGCTGAAATGGCTGAGACATGGATTTTTATGGAAGAAAAGGACAACCCTTGTGAAGCATCTCAGTTAAATATTGTAAAATCCGAGGAATATTGGGCACTGCTGTGCTTATCCCTTGTGATTGATTCCAGGCACAGAATCTTTTCCATTTGTCAACATAAGATTTTCTAGTACTAGGCCTTCTTGCCTCCAAAATAACATCCATCACAGGTTTGCTGAGGGATGCCAAGGGTGAATTTAGGTGATTAGCCATGCTGCAAGACTCAAAATTTGGTGCTCAGTGTGCAGAATTTGGTTGTTCTATTGAGACAGTAAGTAAGGTGTCTGAGGCAGGTGTCATGGTGGAAGGTGTGACACATTGCGCAGGAGTGGGTACCAGTGTTGGTGAGGCCAGTCTGGAGCAATCAAAATCATTTTTGGCTTGTCCTGATTGACTTTTAGTATAACTTTGGAGAGCAGAGGGGGAAAGGCATAGACTGATAGGTTTTTCCAGCTGAATGATAGAGCATCCACTTTCCAGGCTTTTTTTGTGATGAGTTCTTGTGCAGAATTTGTCCAACTGATAGCTCTGGGGTGAGGCACAAAGATTTATATCTAGACTCCCCCTTTTGCGTGTCAACATGTTGAAAATCCGTGATTCCAGTTTCCATTCGTGTGGGTCCATGAGATTTCTGCTTAGTTCATCTGCCAGAGTATTCAGCTTTACTGACAGGAATTGAGCTTGTAGTTGAATTTGATAGGTCAAGGCCATGTACCACAATGCCATGGCTAGTCGGCAAAGGGGGTAGGAGTCTTTACCCCCTTGCTTGTTTATGTACCACATAACTGTGGTGCTGTCTGTCTTTATCATTAATTGTCCTGGATGAAGGTAGTCCTTGAAGGCTGTCGGTGCATTCTATACAGCTAGCATCTTTTTTTGAATGATATGAAGGTGCATTTGATTTGGGCTCCATTTGCCCTGAATGCACTTCCCTGCCAAATGAGCACCCCCCCCCCCCAAGCATAGTCTGATGAGTCTGTAGTTAGGGTTTGGGCGGCAGGGGGTGGAGTGAATGGCAGGCCTCTGGCCACCATAGGAACTCTAGTTGCAGGCAAGGTATGATAGGAATCATTGTTTCTAGGCTGTGGCAATGTTGACTCCATAAACTCTAACTCATATGCAGTCTTGCATATGAAATTAGAAGAATGCAGGAGGCCATGAACTCCAAGGCTTGCAGAATTTGTCTTGCAGATGGCAGGGTTTTTGTGGCCACCTGTTTGAAGTAAGTCACCAAATGAATTTGCTTTTCTGGCATAAGGTAAGCCATCTGGGCATTAGTATTCAAGCTTGCACCCAGGAATGTAATTTTTTGAGAGGGTACCAGTTGTGATTGATTTTCATTTATGGTGTACCCTAGACAAGTTAGAACCTTTTTCACAAACGCCAGATGTTTTTGAAGAATGTCCCTGTTTTCTGCCTGAATTAGACAATCATCCAGGTATGGATATATTTGAATATTTCTTTGCCTGCAAAATGCAATTACTGGAGCCAGGAACTTTGTGAAGACCCTGGGCGCAGTAGATAAGCCAAAGGGCAGTGCAGAGAACTGGTAATGCAAATAGCCTGCTTTGAAGCGGCGGTATCTTCTGCAAGATTCCCTGATTGGGATATGCAGGTAAGCCTCTTAAGTCTAGAGTTACCAACCAGGCATCTTTGCCTAGCATAGGAAGTAACTGTTAAAGAGTCAGCATCTAGAATTTTGGAATGTCCAGAAATGTGTTTAGAATAGATAAGTCCAGAATTGGATGCCATGATTTGTCTTTTCTGGGTACCAGGAAAAGTCTTGAGTAGAAACCTTGTCCCTTTTCCTCTTCTGGGACTGGCTGAATAGCTCCCATGTTCATGAGAGACAGTACTTGTTTCTGGGCCTCTGCCCACTGATTTGGGAGCAGGTATGGCCATCCGTTTGGGACTGGCAACGTGTGGAAATGAAATCTGTATCCCTGGGATACTATATTTAAAGCCCATTTGTCCTGGGTTATAAGTTGCCAGTTTCTTGCATGAAGTGCCAGTTTACCCCCCAAAGGGGAGGCTGAAAGGTAAGTGTAGAGGGAAGTCATTGAGACTGCTTACCATAGGGAGGTGCCTTGTTGTTTCTAGATTTGGAGGAGGAGGCACCCTATTGTTTTGTTCTAAAAGTCCCTTGTGACTGAAACCTGGAGCCTTTGGAATGTCTGGGTTTGACTTGAGTGGCTCTCGAAGAAACTTGAAAGGACCAGTTCTTAGTAGGCCAGTGCCTACTAAATCTTGGAGGTTGCACTTGTAAGAAATCTTTCACAGTTTGCATGGATTTAGCTTTATCTTCCATCTTTTTTTAAACTTCTTCAGTCTTATTACCAAAGAGACGGTCCTGTTGTAAAGGAGCATCCAACAATTTTGCTTTAACATGATCAGGGAGAGTTTGCTCTTTGAGCCAAGCATGCCTTCGTAGCACAGAGCCAGTTATAGCAGCCCTGCAAGAGGCTTCCAAAGAATCAAAACCACATGGCAAAGTATGTTTTCCAACTTGTTCAGCTGAATGCAATAAATCCTGTAAATCTTTATTTTCCACACAGTCATAAATTAACATCATTTTCTGTTTAAGCAGTCCCATGATATGCTGCTGGTATTTAAGCATATGAAATTGACAGTTTAAAGCCCTGATTGCTAAGGTTGTAGAAGTGCAAACCTTCTTACCCCATCTATCCAGCACCCTGGAATCTCTATCAGAAGGGGTAGGATTTTTAGCAGTAGAAGCCTTAATGCCCTTGGGACCCTGAGAAATGGTTTCAGGATCTGCAATAGGATTTTTGAAAAGGAATTTGTGGGAGTCAGGAACCCTGTAGTATCTGTCTGGCTTACAAGGAGCTGGAGGCAGAGAATCAGGAGCCATACTAGATTCTAAAAAAACATCACCAACAATGTCTAGGACAGGCGGTATAGCCAAAGGCCTATGTTGAGGAAGAAGAAAATCCCTAAGTCTCTTTTTAGATTCAGAGAAATCCTGACTTTCCCAGTGGAAATGTTCCCATAAGGTATGTAAAGTTTCCCCAAAAGAAAAATCCTCAGGGGGAGAAGCAGAAGGAATGGAATCTTCTGCATCAGAGTCCTCATAAGTAGGTATAGACAAATCCTGTTCGTTAGAAGAGTCAGAAGAAATAGAATCCTGTTCAGAAGAGTCATAATCAATGTCTTGCCTAGGCCTCTTAGAAGGGAGGGGGGGGGGTTGGCTACCCCTGATCAGAGTAATTAAATCTTCAGCCATTTTGATCATTTGTTTTTAGGCATAGGGGCCTGCACATGTGGCCCAGGCATCTGTTTTTTAGACATAGATTTAGATATTGGCTTTAGTTTTCAAGATGGCGTCGGTCTAATATACAAATCTGTAGGCCTGAAAACACCCTCAGACGCCGGTGCCTGCACAGCGGCTCCGGACCCATCTAAGGTAGAGACTTCTGCGGGTTCCGTATGGGTCTCAGTAGAATCTTGCGAATCAGAAGTAGCGGGTATCAGGGGCTGCAAAAGCGCCTCACTGAGTACCGGCGAACTGGGGACTGGCTTAGGAGAAGTGTTGTCATCAGTTTTGGACCTCGACGGCCTGTCTCTGTCTTTTTCTTTGCGTTTTTTTAGGTATTCCAGTAGTCGGATTGCTAACCGACGACATTTCTGGATAATTAAAGCGTGATCCAAAATATTTAGAAGCAAAAATATACCGACGTTTAATAGTGTGTTGATTAAATTTAGCACAAAACCGACAACAAGGTACGCTGTGGTCAGGGCCTAGGCAAGGAATACAGTACAAATGAAAATCCTTATGAGGTATTTGCTTCCCACAAGTAATGCAATTATTAACTTTTACTGACATCGGTAAGGAGCAAGAAAAAGTTTCCCCAAAGGGGTACTTAGCTTTTTAGTTGAAGACTTCGGTTCTGAAACTAGAAAACGAAAATTTCAGGAGTCGGACGACCAGCACTTGCAAACTGCTTCTGCTTCGGGCACCGCGCGGCAAGAAAGACTGATGTAATGGCGTCGGCTGCATGTTTTATAACCCTGACGACCTGACATCATGGAAGAAGGGACAGCAACTGACGCAGGACCCAAGACTTTGTTAATCAGGCCGACTGAGGGCAACCTGCCAGCAGATTACCCAAATGTAATGACTGCAACAGTGAAATACGAAGAACATCTTGTCCACTTTCTTAGGCACTGGTTCCATGGTATCTGGCTCCTTCCAAGCCCTGCTGGTCACGAGATTAAGAGGAGGATCAGCAGGGGGGGACACTCAAGAGGTAGATGGGCTTGTACCAAAAGCCTCCAGAAATACGGTTTCCTCTGAAGATGGGGCTGGGCATACCAACCTCCTTTGGCCTTGAAGATCTCGAGTATGTCTCCAAAGGAGAAGTCCTCTGGTGGAGATCTAGTGGACCCGTCCCCTTCATCAGCATCTGTATCTTTGGTTAAGGACTCGATGGGGGACTCTTTGTCTCCTCTTACATGTCCTCTTCCTAGGAAATTCCTCCGCTGGAGGCTGCGGGGAAGACTCAGAAGAGGAGGGGACTCCTGTGGGGGAAGCACCCCCTGGAGGCTAAACTGGACGGGCTGACCGGAAGCAGGATGATCAGTTCCGCTCAGATACTGAGGCTGGGAAGGATGACTGTGTGCAAAGAAAGGCCCTTTTCACCACAAGGAAAGCAGAAGGACTGGAGGAGGTCCTGTCCCCCTCTCCTGCCAATAAGACCATAGCAGAAGAGAAGGTAGACTCCCCCCGGACAGCACCGGACCAGAGCTGTCGGCCGAAGCGCCCAGGGGAGAGACTGGTCCAAAAAACCCGGACCCGAATCCAACCCCATGGACCTTGGGTCAACAGCAGTGCTCGGAGGGATGGTCTATACTGGGGGGGGGGTAGTACCAACTACCGATCCCAATGGGGTAGGGTCCAAACTGGACCCCGACACAGGCCTGGCCTCCACCCCGCTCATCAGTCCCTGAGAATCCAAGCCAATGGTCAGATGAGGAGCGGTTAAATGGGAAGTGGGAGACTGGATTCCTGACCTTTGGGCTGGGGAAGCCAGAAGCCCCAACTCCATCTGAGCTTTCAGAAAGGCCCGAATCATCCTGTTCATATCCATAGGAAGGGCAATCCTGGAAGATCGATAAGACATGGAGGACCTGGTGGGAGAGCCCTGCCTGGAACCCGAGGGTCTTCTCTTGTGCTCCCTGAAGTGAAACCTACTAGGAGAAGAAAAGGCCTGCACCGAAATCAAGGGATCGAAGGGAAAGTCCTCCACCACAATCGGCTCCAGCACGACTCTCAGATCTGACCTACTCGGAGCTGAAATTAACAAAGGATATGAAGTAACAGCCTTCGAATCCCTCGGATCCAAGAGGGTCGCATCCGTGGTCAAAGCTCCTACCCTGGAATCTGAAGGTCTCGAATCCGGAGCCTTGAATCTAGGAGAGGGAGCCGATGGTGTCGGATCCAAAGGCTTTGGATCTGAACCTTTGGATCCAGGAGCAGACCCCCTGGACGTTCTGGGACCCAATGATCTCAGATCTGAAACTGTCCTGGCTGGAATCGGATCCAAGGACTTAGGATCTGACAGCCTGGGACATTTGGACGGGGCCTCCTCCACAGGAATCAGCTTCTTAGCCCTTGAGGAGTCTGCCTTAGCCGGGGAACCAGTGACCAAAGGGCCTCCCTTCCCAGAGCGCTAGGGTTGAAGGTGGCACAAATACCACACTCCACCTCGAGATGGCCGCCGCCGAGACAATACAGACACTCCTTGTGTGAGTCGAAAATTATTCGAGGTCTGGAAACAAGCCAAAGTTAGGATACCCAACACAAAACAGTCCGAAACACACACTAACTACTTAGACACTCTAGGACTAAACTACTTTACCTTGATCAAACACAGTAAACAATAACCCCAGCAAGCCTACGAAAAAGGTGCCAAAAGAAAAACTATATAACCAAGCCGGGGTGGGGATAGAAAAGAAAAGATAACTACCACGAACAGTATAAAATAAAGGAACTAACCCAAACAACACAAGTCCCAAAAGAAACACTACTAAGAGGAGTTGAGCAATCTGCGTCTGTCTTACTGAAGTGGCAAACAAGATCTGCGGGGTTAGAGGGCAGCAGGGCATTATGGGAGGGGAGGAGCTTGAGCTAAGCTGTTTGTCTGTGTATGTATGCCAGCTTGGATCCAATGTCGGATCCGAAACCCTAATGTGAGGAATGATAAAGATAACATCAGATCTGGAGGTTAACAATGTGGTCACAGATAATAAATGAAGCCCAGGAAAATATTTTTTGTATTACTTATATAAGCCAGCAAGGGATATCACAAAAAAAGCGAATGGTACACAGAGAATTTATGCTTACAAGAAAGAGACAAGAGAACACCAGCAGAAAGTGGTTCAATACAGATAGAGAGATGAGATACTGGGAGAAAATAAACTAAGAAGGTACGTTGATAAAAGTAGAAACATCTAAAGAAATACTGAATTTAGACCCCAGAGGTGCTTCACAATATCAGGGACTGGTGGCAGAACTAAACTAAAGTAAAAAGGGGGACTAAAAATGAAATAAGAGAAAGAAACAAATATAGGTTTTGAGCAGTTTATTGTTGCAGTCCTCACTTCTTGGGATATCCTGTCATTCAGGTAAGTCAGGTGCCAGCCAGACATCCAGAATTGTACTGTACTCCAGTGCTTTTGGAAAAGCCTTCCTCAGCAAGGCATTAGCTTGCCAGCAGAATAAAAGGAGTTACAGACAATGCCACCTTCAGATCCTTCTTGCCCTAGCCAAAACCCAGAGGCAACCTACTGGCACCAGAGGTAGGGGGACCAGGTGGAACATCCTCAACTGGTCCAAGTCCACCCCAAGGGTCACCAATTCATTCCTCCATGAAGACACCAAACAAACTAGGGATAAAGGCCTGGTAGGATAGTGATGGGGAAGGTATAACCAAGGGATGGGTGGGTTCACCCCACTCCAACAGGAGGCCAAATGGATAGGAACTACATGGGAAACAGAATGACAGGACAGAAAAAGGTGGGTGGGGGGAGGCAGCCTGTGCTGAAACAGTTAAACTGCTTAAACGTGTATGTTCACGTTAAACTCCTAACATAACCATATTATGCCCATCATACTATCAACTGCTGCATTTCACACTTCTTGGGAATATTTACAAAGCAGGGGGCATTAGGGTGGAGGTTTGACTAGTTAGAGATAAGGCCCTGCAGGATAGCAGAAGCAAATCGTGCCCTAGCCCTGGATACAGCCTCCAGAATGTAATGTTTGGAGAAGGTAGGCACCAATGACCAGGATGCTGCTACAAAGATGACCTCTGTGGTTAACCTCTTAAAGAAGGCTGTAGTGGCAGCTTCGCTATTGGAATGTGGCTTTATTTGACCTTGGAATAGTCTTCCACAGTGCTGGAAACAGGACATACAATGTGCTAACCACTTGGAAAATGTCTATTTGCTGAATAGTCTGCCCTCTTACCCTTTTGCAAATGAGACAAATAATTGAGCAAACTTTCTATAACTGTTGTTTCTTTGTAAACAAAATCTCAACTATGTATGCATACCTAGGAATTGAAGGGGTCTCTCCCAAGAGGTATGAGGCTTATGAAATAAAAAAGACAGCTGTAGGGTTTGGTTAAGTGCCAGTTCTGAAACCATTTTGGAAATATAGGATGCAGTAGTATGCACACAAACTCAGTCTTGACACAAGGAAGGGTTCTTTGCACATCAGACCTTGGAGTTCCAAGATCCATCTATCGGAGGTGACTGCCAACAGTGTCTTTCAAGACTGGAAATGAAGGAGGGGATGATTCCGATTGTTCAGATATTAGTTTTCCTCATAATGGAGATATAATGGTGGATCTGTTTTCCAGATGGTCAGAAACAGATGATTTTCTTTAAGAATTGCTGAACCAATGGCTATAGTATAAGGGAGGCTCCATGGGTAGAGAATATAAAACAGTAGCAGCAGCATGCACTTTTCCACACACGTAAGCTACACCAGTTTTGCAAAGGTGTGAAGGTTATTCCAGCAACAATACTACTACAGTTTTTCTGGAGTCCAGGTCCCTGGACTGGCAACAGGAGGAGGATTTTCTCCACTACGCAAGGAAATATTTTTGTGCGTGTGTGTGTGTTTGACTGCCTAGTATCTTTCATAACGTATATCACAGACTCTGCAAAAGAAGTTATGTACTCACCATAACGTTCCATGTTTGTAGTCCATCTCACCCTTCATTCTTACATATGGGATCGGTGCCGATCCTCGGCTCTGACTCGGCCTATTTACATGATGGAAGATTTCTGGTTGGCTCTTGGCTAGCTAGGTATCCCATGGTGCACCAGTACAATCCCCAGATCTCATTTGCTGCTGACTAGATGAAATAATAACATACAGAAAGAAGCCAATACTAAAAGGTCTCCATAAATAATGAAATTAACATTTTTCTGTTTCCAGGTACTTCCAGTATGGGGGCAGGAGGGCGGGTTCGTAAGAATGAAGGGTGAGATGGACTACAAATATGGAACGTTATGGTGAATACATAACTTCTTTATGTTCTGCAGTCCTATCTCATCTTCATTCTTACATATGGGACAGTGTCCCTAGTGCCTTATTCTCGGGTGGCTCAAAGAAAAATACTCCTGAGTACCGTGGAACCAAAAGATGCTCTACCCCTGGAGGTTAAATCCAATTTGTAATGAGTAATAAAAGTGTGAGGGGTAGCCCACGTAGCTGCTGCACAAATATTCACAGACTAAGCGCTTTCACCCTATGTCCATAGGGCATCATCAGACTCTGATGATCCCCTATGGACATAGGGTGAAAGGGCTTAGTCTGTGAATAAACTGTTCTTTTGTTCTCCTTCCTACCAGTTTGTGGATTATTCAGCATTTTGACACTTCTTTCTTTTTTGTTTTATGTGTACATGCTCCTTTGAGCAAGTTTGCTTTATGTTGCACAAATATTACCAAGTGGGACCCTGACTTGAAAGGCTGCAGAGGTAGACTGAGATCTGGTAGAATGAGCCTTGATTTTAAAGGGTAAAGGTTTACCCTTAAAATTGTACACACAAGCTATACAGCTAGAAATCCAATAAGAGTTACTTTGGAAACTGGTAAGCCCAATCTGGATTCGGAAAAGAAAATGAATAAGTGATCTGATTTTCTGTTGTCTTTAGTCCAGTGCAAATACAAACGTAATTGCCTATGGACATCCAGCTGGTGAAACCTGTACTCAGCTGCGTTGGAGTGATTTGGAAAGAAAACCAGAAGTTCTATGGATTGATTCAAAGTGGAACAAAACTCGTGAAAAATGAGAAGCAACTAAGAACAATATCCAAACACACCCGTGGAGACAATAATTCAACTGCTGCAAAAAGATGGTAAAAGCAGGTTTAATTCCCAAACGAATCCTTTAGCACAGAGAAAAAACACAGTGGAGACAAGCGCTTTCGCCTGGACAATTCCAGGCTTTATCAAGTCAGAGTAAAAACAAACTGTGAAAGCACTACCTATATACCTAAATCACATGCTTAAATTGATTGTTAATTAGACAAAACAAGCTAGTAGAGAATAATTTAAAGACATATACCATTTCCTTTTAGCTTGTTACTAAAAGTCTATTGGGATGTAAATGTTTGTGTAAACCAAAATTGATTTCATATACAAATATATTAAACATATACTGTACAATAAATTAAATAAAAAAATAAAAAATAAAAAAATTTAAATTATTCTCTACTAGGTTGTTTTGTCTAATTAACAATCAATTTAAGCATGTGATTTAGGTATATAGGTAGTGCTTTCACAGTTTGTTTTTACTCTGACTTGATAAAGCCTGGAATTGTCCAGGCGAAAGCGCTGGTCTCCACTGTGTTTTTTCTCTGTGCTAAAGGATTCGTTTGGGAATTAAACCTGCTTTTACCATCTTTTTGCAGCAGTTGAATTATTGTCTCCACGGGTGTGTTTGGATATTGTTCTTGATTCAAAGTGGCATGGGAGCAGACCTTGGAGACAAAGGAGGGATTAATACGAAGGGACACCCTGTCTTTGTGAAAAATCAGATAAGGCGGTTTAACCGACAATGCTTGCAACTCTGACACCTGTCTGGCTGATGTGATAGCTACCAAAAAGTACGTCTTCCAAGACAAAAATTTCAAAGAGGATGAATGAGAAGGCTCAAAGCGAGGAGATGTTAATTTAGATAACACAAAATTTAAATCCCATGAGGCCACAGACTCTTGAACAGGTGGTCTTAAAGTGGCACCTTTAAGGAAGGTTTTGCACAGCTTATGAGACATCAAGTTAGAATCTGGAAAACCTAGATGAAAATATGAAATCGCTGCCAACTGAACTCTGATGTTGGCAGCCGCAGATCCTTGGTAAAAAAGCTCAGAAAGGAATTCCAAAACCACTGGAATGGAGGCAGCGTAGGGGTCAACATCCATTTTCTCCGCACAAAGAAAGAATCTTCTCCATTTAATGGAATATAGACTCCTAGTGGAAGGTTTATGAGAAGACGTTAAGGATATGAGTCACGGAAAGCGAGAAGTCGTGCAGCCTGACTAGAGTTGGAAAGTACAGATGTGTACACTTACCATAAATGTAGATGTTCAAGTGTATTCACTAATGCAGTCATCACATTTGGGTTATCTGCTTGCAGTAGCCCTCAGTCGGCCTGATTATCAAAGTCTTGGGTCCTGCGTAGGTTGCTGTCTCATCTTCCATGACGTCAGGTAGTCAGGGGTATAAAGCATGCATCCGACGCCATTTTATCAGTTTTTCTTGCCCCAGATGTCAGGTGCCCCCATAATGGGAAGCAATTACATACGAGGTTACACCTCCAACAAAAAGCAAATACACCAGAAAGCTTTAAGCATGGTAAACAAGAATAGAGGTATAGACAATAGAAGTCAGGGGGCTGGAGGGAGGGTAACCAGGACTGCAACAGTGAATACACTCGAACATCTACATTTATGGTAAGTGTACACAACTGTACTATGTTCTTCGTGTTTCATTGTAGATTCCCAAAGCTAAGGATGGAAGGAGGTAATTAGATAGCATTAGGACCAGATATAAGGCCCTGCAAGACTGCAGTGGCAAAGCCAGCTGTGGAGTTAGGAAAAATTGGCAAGTGGTAATGCTTGGTGAAGGTATGCACAGAACTCCAGGTAGCAGCGTCTGGGCTGCAGAGGTAGATCCAGCCCTGGTTGAATGTGGTCTTATCCCCTGTGGGGGAGGTTTTCCATGGTGCTTATAGCAGAAATTAATGCAATGGCCAATCCACTTAGAAAAGCTTTCCCCTCTGCCCCTGCAGCAAATGCAACCAGCAGCTGTTCAGATTTCCCGAGAGATTTAGTCCTGTTCAAGTAAAATCTAAGTTGTCTGGGCACGTCCAAGGAGTGCAGCATTAGTTCCCCTTTGTTCTGTGGATTAGAAAAGAAGGTTGGCAAATAAATGAATGGACTGATAAAGGGCCACACTGCATACCACCTTGGGCATGAAGGAGGGATTTGTCCTGAGGGACACCCTGTCCGCATGAAATATGATGAAAGGCTCCACTGCCAAGAGGGCCCGTAATTCAGACATGCTTCTTGCTGAAGTGATGGCTAGAAGGAAAGCTGTTTTCCAAGAAAGGAATTTCAACTCTCTACTTGCAGCTGGCTCGAAGGGAGGTAGAGTGAGCTTTTCCAATACAAAGTTAAGGTCCCAGGCTGGAGTAGGGGCTCTCCTGGGTGGTCTTAAGTTTTTGGCCCCTCTAAGAAATTGCTTCAGCAGTGGATGAGAGAACAGGGGTGATTCTGTATTGTAATGAGATGAAATGGCTGAGGCATGAATTTTGATGGAGGAAAAGGAAAGGCCCTTTTGAAGCATCTCAGTTAAGTATTGAAGAATCTGAGGTAAATTGGGTGCTGCTGTTCCCATCCCATGAGTTTGGCTCCAGGAACAGAATCTTTTCCATTTTTCAGCATAGGATTTTCTAGTACTCGGCCTCCTTGCCTCCAGAATGACATCCATCACTTGCTTACTGAGGGATGGGAATGGTGAGCTCAGGTAATTAGCCAGGCTGCCAAGTTCAGGGTTTGAAGCTGTGGGTGCAGAATCTGGCCCTCCTGCTGGGACAGCAGGGCAGGGGTCTGAGGCAGGTGCCATGGTTCCAGAAGTGACACACTGCGCAGGAGGGGGTACCAGTGTTGGCGTGGCCTGTTTGGTGCAATCAGTATTGTCCTTGGTTTGTTCTGTTTGATATTTAGTAGTACCTTTGACAGGACAGACAGAGGGGGGAAAGGCATAAACTGATAGGTTTTATCAGGTGAAGGACAGGGCATCCACTTTCCAAGCTTGTTTGTGGGGAGTCCTTGTGCAGAATTTGTTCAACTGGTAGTTCTGGGGGGAGGCAAACGGTTCTATCTCTGGGCTCCCCCATTTGTTTCTCAACATGTTGAATATCTTTGTTTCCGGTTTCCACTCATGTGGGTCCATGAGATTTCTGCTTAGGTTGTCTGCCAGTGTATTTAGCTTTCCTGGCAAGAATTGAGCCGGTAGGTGCACTTTCCACTAGTGTGGGTCCATGAGATTTCTGCTTAGGTCATCTGCCAGTGTATTTAGCTTTCCTGTCAGGAATTGAGCCTATAGGTGCACTTGGTAGCTCAAAGGCTGTGTTCCACAGAGCCACAGCTAGCCTGCAGAGAGGGTATGAGGGGGTTCCCCCTGCTTGTTTATGAACCACACAACAGTGGTGTTGTCCGTCTTTACCAATAATTGTCCTGGAAGAATGTGGTCCTTGAAGGCTGTCAGAGCATTCTGTACAGCTAACATTTCCTTTTGATTGATATGCAGGTGCATTTGATTTGGGTTGCATTTGCCCTGAGTGCACTGCCCTGACAAGTGAGCCCCCCATGCATAGTCTGATGCGTCTGTTGTTAGGGTTTGGGCGGCAGGGGATAGAATGAATGGCAGTCCCTTGTTGTGGAGGCAGGCCTCTGCCCACCAAATGAACTCTATCTGTAGATAAGATATGATAGGAATCACTGATTCTAGATCCTGAGAATGTTGACACCATAGGCTTTTTAGATACCACTGTAGTTTCCTCATATGTAGTCTTGCATATGGAATTAGTATAATGCAGGAGGCCATGAACCCCAGTGCTTGCAAAATTTTCCTTGCAGATAGCTGGGTCTTTGTGGCCAGTAGTTGAAGTAGGCTGTCAAATGAACTTTTTTTCTCTGGCGTGAGGTAGGCCATCTGGGAAGTTGTATTCAAGCTTGCTGTCAGGAATACAATTTGTTGGAAGGGTACAAGATGTGATTTCTTTTCGTTTATGTGTACCTCAGAGAAGTTAGCAATTTCTTTACAAATGCCAGCTGATTTAATAGTATGTCCTGGCTTTCTGCCAGACTTAAGACAATCGTCCAGGTACAGGTATATTTGAATATTTCTTTGCCTGCAAAATGCAATGACTGGAGCTAGGCACTTTGTGAATACCCTAGATGCAGTAGATAAGCCAAAGGGCAGTGCATAGAACTGATAGTGCATGTAGCCTGCTCTGAAGCGTAGGTATCTTCTGCAAGATTCCCTTATTGGGATGTGCAGGAAGGCTTCCTTCAAATCCAGTGTTGCCAACCAAGTATCTTTGCCTAGCATGAGAAGCTGCTGATGAAGGGTTAGCATCTTGAATTTTGGGATTACCAAAAATGTGTTTAGGATAGACAGATCCAGGATAGTATGCCAGGAATTGGCTATTCTGGGTACCAGGAAAAGTCTTGAGGAAAAAGCTTGCCGCCATTCTTCTTCTGGAACAAGTTGAATAGTCCTGATGCTTAAAAGAGAGAGAACTTGCTTTTGAGCCTCTGCCCACTAATTTGGGGGTAGGTCTGGCCAGCCGTCTGGGGCTGGTAAGGAGTGGAAGCGGAACCTGTATCCTTGGGAAACTATATTTAAAACCAATTAGTCCTGGGTAATGAGTTCCAAATTTTTTGCATGCAGGGCAATCTTTCCGCCTAAAGGAACAGTCAGTTGAGCAGGGCTTGGAAGGTTTAAATTTAAGTCATTGAGACTGTTTACCATAGGGGGAGTCTTACTACTCCCTGCTTTGGAAGTGGGAGCCCCCACTGTTTAGGCCTGTGAGTACCGTGGGACTGAAGCCTGGGTGAGGTTCTAGGTTTGGACTGAGAAGGTCTGGAAGAGGCAGGAAAGGACCAATTCTTAGTGGGCCAGTGACTACTAAATCTGGGAGGTTGTACTTGCAAGAAATCTTTAACAGCTTGCATAGCTTTAGCTTTTTTCTCCATCTTTTTAAGTACTACTTCTGCTTTATTGCCAAACAGGTGGTCTTGGTTTAAGGGAGCATCCAGCAACTTAGCTTTAACATGATCTGGCAAAGATTGCTCCTTAAGCCAAGCATGCCTTCTAAGTACTGACCCAGTGACAGCAGCCCTGCAAGATGCCTCTAATGAATCAAAACCACATTGCAAAGTATGTTTTCCAACTTGTTCAGCAGAATGCATTAAATCCTGTAATTCTTTATTTTCAGCAGTCAGGAATCATCATCATTTTCTGTTTAAGCAATCCAATAATATGCTGCTGATACTTTAACATATGAAACTGGCAGTTTAAAGCCCGAATGGCTAAAGTAGCAGAAGTGTATACCTTCTTTCTCTATCTATCCAGTGCCCTGGAATCTCTATCAGAGGGGGTAGGATTTTTGGCAGTAGTAGCCTTAACGCCCTTGTGTCCCTGTGAAATGGTCTCAGGATCCGCAGCAGGATTTTTAAAGAGGGACTTGTGAGAGTCGGGTACCCTTGTAATACCCATCAGGTTATATGGGAGCAGGAGGTAAAGACTCAGGGGCCAGGCTAGATTCTGAGAAGGCATCATCTACAATGTCCAGTAAAGGAGGGATAGCTAAAGGCCTGCGTTGAGGCAGGAGTAAGAATTCCCTAAGCCTCTTTTTGGAGTCAGAGTAATCCTGGCTTTCCCAGCGGAAATGCTCCCTAAGAGTATGCAAGGTTTCACCAAAAGAGAAACCCTCTGGAGGGAATGGAGTCCTCTGCATCAAAATCCTCATAGGTAGGTAAGGGCAAATACTGGTCATCAGAGAAAACAGAAATTTCAGAATCCTGATCAGAAGAATTAGAAGGAAAATCAGTCCTAGGTCTCTTAGAGGGGGAAGGGTGGCTTCCCCTGATTAGATTAAGAAGGTCCTAAGCCATTCTTATCATTTGTTTTTTAGGCATAAGGGCCTGACCCATGCAGTCTGGGCATCGATTTTTTAGGCATAGATTGAGTTTTAGGCCTAGAAGAAGAAGAAGATGGCGTTGGTTTAATATGCAAGTCAGTAGGCCTGAATACACCTTCAGAAGCTGGTGCCTGCACAGCGGCTCCGGACCCATCCAAGGTAGAGACATCCGCAGGTTCCACAGTAGAAGAAGTATCTTGCGGCATACCAGACACTGAATGGGTCTCAGTAGAGGCCTGTGAATCTGAAGTAGCGGGTATCAGGGGCTGCGAAAGTGCCTCACTGAGTACAGACAAACTGGCGACTAGCTTATGAGAAGCGTCGTTGGCAGCTTTGGACCTAAGCGGTCTGTTTCTGTCTTTATCTTTGCGGTTTTTTTTTGGAATATCGGTAGTCGGTTGGTTTACCGAAGTCATTTCTGGATAATTGAACAGAGTACCAAACTATTTAGAAGCGTAAATGAACCGACAACGTATAGTTCGTTGTTTAAATAGGGCACAAAACTGACAGAGAGGTACGTCGTGGTCTGGACCTAGGCAAGGAATGCAGTACAAATGGAAATCTTTATGCGGTACTTGCTTTCCACAAGAAATACAGTTAACTTTTACTGACATCGGTTTAGAGCAAGAAAAAGTTTCCCCAACGGGGTACATAGCTTAGTTGAAGACTTCGGTTTTGAAACTCAAAAACGAAAATTTCAGTAGTCGGCCAACCGGCACTTGAGAACTGCTTCTGCTTCGGGCACCGCATGGCAAGAAAGACTGATAAAATGGCGTAGGCTGCATGCTTTATACCCCTGACTACCTGACGTCATGGAAGATGACACAACAACCGACACAGGATCCAAGACTTTGATAATCAGGCCGACTGAGAGCTACTACAAGCAGATAACCCAAATGTGATGACTGCAACAGTGAAACACGAAGAACATCTGGAGCAGCCACGCTGTCAAATTGAGGGTAAGGAGAGGTGATGCGAACGTGACGTGAGTCAACAGGTCTGGAACTGGGTCCAGAATCCAAGGATTGTCCAGGAGAAGAGGCCCGAGGAAGGGGAACCAAACCTGACGAGGCCAGTAAGGAGCAATGAGGATCAGTTTGCTTCCCAGACATTTTGCTTTCTGAATAACCTTGGGAATGAGAGGAAAGGGAGGAAAAGTATACAGGAGACCCAAGGGCCAATCGTGAACAAGTGTGCTCTCGGTGACTCCCTCGGAGGGGGAAATGAGGGAAAAGTAGCTGCTGCATTTGGCATTGACTGGGCTGGCAAAGAGATCGCAGCAAGGCTATCCCCATCTTCGGAAAATGTTCAGCTGTTTCCTATTTCAGAGACCAATCGTGAGGCATCAGGATTTTCTGGCTGAGCTTGTCGGATATCATGTTGGTCGTCCCTGGAATGCACGTTGCCACCAGAAAATGCTGGGAAGATATCGCCTATTTCCAAACTCACATGGCCTCTCTACAGAGTGGGTAAGATCTGGTTCCGCCCTGTTTGTTGATACAACATACTACCGCCATGCTGTCTGACTGTATTGCAATAGTCCCATGAGGAAGAAGGTCGTGAAGTGCTTGCAATGCCAGGAGCACTGCCCTCATCTCTAGAACGCTGATATGCAGGTGAGCCTAGTGATCTGATCTTGCCATGTGCCTTGGACAGTCCTGCCTAGATAATGCCTCCCCCACCCTATCTTTGAGGCATCCGTGGTCACAGTGGCAATGGGTTAGCGAGGAACAAATGAAGCGCCCGTGGTCAGTTGATTGGGTAATGTCCAGCAAAGGAGGTCCTTCTTGCAAGATTCTGTCAGCAGAATGTGATGGAATAATGGAAGGTGCTGAAAGGACCATTGGGACGACAGAAGCCACTGATGAATTCTCATGTGTAACCTGGCTAGTATCACTAATAGTATGGTGGAAGCCATGGTCCCTAGGAGCTGCAGAATAATCTTGGCTTTGACCCTTCGTAAGAGGAGAAGACGCTGAATTTGAAGAACCAGGTTCTGTGCCCTTTCAGCAGGAAGACGAGCCACCATGTTTACTGTGTCTATCTCTGCACCTATAAAAATCACAGACTGAGAGGGTAATAAGGCAGATTTTTCCCAATTTATAGAGATTCCCAGCTGGGCACAAAGCTGAATAGTAGTGTCCCGACTCTGAAGGAGTAGATGCCTGGTGGGGGCAGTCAGGAGCCAGTCATCCAAATACGGAAACACGTGGAATCCTCGATGTCTCAGGTGAGCTGTCACTACTGACATACATTTGAACACCCTGGGGGCTGTGGTGAGATCAAATGGCAGAGCACGGAACTGGTAGTGACTGGCTCCCAGTCGGAAGCGTAGATGACTCTGACGCCCTGTCCATTTTTATGTGGTAGTAGGAATCTTGGAGATCTATTGAGCACATCCAATTGTTTTTCCCTAACAACGGGAGTATAGACTGCAGTGTTACCATCCGGAACTAGTCCTTTACTGATTCGTTCAGTCTGCTGAGGTCCAGAACGGGCCTCCAGTCCCCTGTACATTTTGGCACTAAAAAGAATGGAGTAAATTCCGGATCCTATTTGGTCTGCTGGGATGGTTTGGATGACTCTTTTTGACAGCAACTTGTTGACCTCCACAGTTGCCTGATCCCTGTGATTGGGTGGAACATCTGGGATCTTCTTGGGAACAAAAGGTGGAAGAGAAAAGGGTATGACATAACCTCTGGTAATAATTCTTTGTACCCAGTTGTCTTGAGTGATACTTAGCCAGGCTTCTGGATACAAAGAAATGCGGACCCAGAGAAGCACAGTCGGGCCCCACATTAGGAACGCTGGTAAGGCCGGCCCCGAAAGGAATCGCGACATCACTGGTTTTTGCAGACCGCCCCTGCCTCTAGGGCAACGTCTACCATTTCCTCCTCTTCCTCTGCTTCTGAAGGAGAAGTCAGCCTGTGCCTCCTGGAAAAACCTCTGGGACTTCTTGAACCACATCTTACCGCCCCTCTGACCCTTAGAGTATGGTCTAGCAGGAACAGTAAAATGTATTCCCATGGCAGAGAGTGTTTTTCCTTCTTGCTCGCACCGGGTGAGAGTCTCCTTTACCTTGGATCCAAGCAATGAGGAACTGAAGGGGGCACTGGTAAAGATAGACTTAAACGGTTCTGCAAAGTTACACAAACGCTTCCAGGAATGATGCCTTAGGAAAATTCCTGAACCCGCTGCTCTACTCGCTCCATCGACCGCATACGAAATAAACCGCATGGAAGAGTTGACGATAGAGTTCAAGGTGGACAACTGGGCAGAAAACTTGTCAGGGACTCCCTCAGTACATGTACCTTGTAAAGAGTCTCCTAACTCTTTAAGGAGATCTCTCTTAAGCTTTGGAAAGTGAGTAAGGTAATTCAGCAATCTAATGGTAAATGCCGCTGAAGAAAAGATACGCTTCCCGTATCTGTCCATCATTCGAGACTCCTTATTCGGCAGATGAACAGAAGTCGTCTCAGGTAGCTCCTTCTTAGTGGCCGCCGCCACCACCATGGCATCTACAGGCACACCTTTAGATAAAAAGTCTTTTCCTGGAGGGGGAGAAAGGAACTTGCTCGGTCTCCTAGGGACTGGCTCCACGGCATCAGAAGTATCCCACACCTTTCGACTAACTAAATCCATCAGTTCGTCGAAGGGTGGAGGACACCCAAGAGGCAGAAGGTTGAGACCAGACAGCCTTCAGGTACAAAGACTCCTCATCAGAAGGGGTGACAGTGGGCCAGCCGCACCTCTGTTTAAGGATCTCCAGGATGTCTACGAAGGAGACATTATCAGAGGACGACTTGGAGGACCATTCAGACTCCTCGAGGTCAGTGTCAGATGTCAAAGACTCATTCTGGGAGTCGACATGCTTACTCTTACAAGTCCTCTTCCATGGGGGCTCCTCAGAAGGACATTCTGAGGAGGTCTTAGAAGAGTTTGGGCCACCAGCCGGTGGCTCCTGAGGCTGAGGGTCTCTGCTGCCACTGGAGGGAGTAGGAGCTGAGACAGAAGTAGGTGCTTTTGGGGGAAGAGTGCCGGTATCTCTGGGAGGAGCTGACGATCGGGACAGCACACTCATCATCTCGAATGCCAACCTCTTCGGCTCCAAGGAGACCGAGAATGCCGTCGGTGACACAGCCATCAGCTCAGAGACAGACGCAGGGTCCGAACTCACTTTAGCCGATGCGCCGAGAGGAAAACTCGGGACGGAAGTTCAGTTTTAAGCATCCCTGTCGGGGCCGACGAGAGAGCTTCGGTACCTGGACACTACGGACGGCACCGAAAGTGTCTGAGCAGAACTCTGCTCCAAAACAGCCACAAGGGGAGCTGGAGCCGAAGGTTCCACCAGTGGTCCCAAGCACTCAGGCTCTGAAAGAACAGCATGGCTCGGAGGAGTAATGATCACAGAGGGTTGAACGGACTCGAGTGGCTCCGGAACTGACTGGGTTGGAGCCAACAATTTAGGCAAAGCAGACGACTTCAAAAGTCTCAGCACTACCCTCTCCACATCTTCTTCTGATAAACTCCTGGAAGACCTGGATAACATAGTAGAAGATAGGGATCTCTGAGGTATAGGAGACTTCAATAACAAGGAGGCCGGTAGAGGGTCCATAAACCGGCTCCGAGAAACAGTCTCAATAGTCTCAGCAGTCGGCTCCGAAATACTTGGAACCGACCCTGCAATAACAATACTGTTCTCAGTCGGCCCCGAGGTCTGTGGAGCCGATAAGACGGTGGACTTGTCTGCTTTTGAAACTTTAAGAGGTGGCTCCGAGACACCAGTCGTTGCCGGGGAGGGCCTCTTTGAAGATTTTGACTTTCCCTTAGTAGATTTAGATGATGAGGAACTAGACAAATCTTCCTCGAAGGAAGGTTTAAGAAGACCTTTTAGGATGAGCTTGTTCTTCCGTTCCTGCAACACCCTAGGACTAAATGCATGACAAAATAAACAGGTCTCCTGTAAATGGATGGCCCCTAAACAGTAAACGCAGTTACTGTGACCATCCGTTATAAACATTTTTTGAGAGCACTTAATACAGTTCTTAAAGCCGGATAGCTTATGATCCTTGCTCTCCTTAGACATTCTGCAGTAGAGGACACATGCACACGGAGAAAAGGAAGGAGGAGGACTAGGTCCTCTAAATTAAATGGGCCTAGCCCTGCAGGAAGGAAAAAACACCACGAGGACTAGGTCCTCCTAAGTTAAATAGGCCTAGCCCGGGCAAGGAAGAGATAAGGTCTTCTAACTGAAAAAGACCCAGAAAGTTAGAAAGTATCACACACTCAACAGAAACACAGTAATGAGTGGGAATTCACAAAAATTAGGCTTATGCCAAGCAAAAACAGAAAGTACAGTTTTGTACCTACCATAAATGTAGATGTTCGAGTGCTAATACAGCTGCAGTCATAATAGATGGGTTCTCCTGCCGTCAGGCGGGTCCTCGGTTGGCCGAATTCCAAAGTCTAGGTCCGGCGTCGGTTGTCGTCGCTTCTTCCCTGACGTCAGTGCGACAGGGGTATAAAGGAACCAGCCAACGCCATTTTCTTCAGTTTTTCTTGCCCCAGATGTCAGGTGCCCCCAGAAGGAAGGCAATACATAAATATGTGTAATAAAGTAATGCAATATAATCAAAATACAGTAGTTGCAAGCAAATACACCATAAATGAATACCCCAATCAGGTTGTATGAGGAGGTGTTAGCCAATAGGCCTGTCCCAAGAGGGGAAGGAGGGAGGGAAACCTGGACTGCAGCTGTATTAGCACTTGAACATCTACATTTATGGTAGGTACAAAACTGTACTATGTTCATCGTGCATACAGCTGCAGTCATAACAGATGGGTAGAATCCCAAAGCTAAGAAAGGGGTGGTAGGCACTAGGTGGAACTAGGAGGAGCCAGGATGCCCTGCAAGACTGCAGTGGCAAAGCCTGCTCTAGTTTTGGAGTATAATGGTAGGTGGTAGTGCTTGGAGAAGGTATGCACAGAACTCCAAGTGGCTGCTTCCAAAATATCTTTGGTAGGAACTCCTCTGAGGAAAGCTGCAGAGGTAGCTGTGGCCCTTGTGGAGTGAGATCTGATGGCTTTAGGTACACTTTTGCCATGAAAAGAAAAGCAAAAGCGTATGCAGTGGGCTATCCATTTTGAGATTGTCTGTTTGGACATTGGCTTTCCTTGAGCTCCTATAGCATAGGACACAAAGAGCTGTTCTGACTTTCTGAAAGGCTTTGTTCTGTCCAAATAATAACGCAGTTGTCTGTGGATGTCCAAGGAATGTAGTAATCTCTCCCCTTTGTTTTGAGGATTAGGATTAAAGGTAGGTAAGTGTATGGCCTGATTCAAAGCTACCCTGGATACCACTTTTGGCATAAAGGACGGGTTGGTTCGTAAGGAAACTCTGTCCTGATGGAAGATGATAAAAGGCTGCACAGCCATGAGCGCTTGTAGTTCTGAAACTCTACGAGCTGAGGTAATAGCCAGAAGGAAAGCTGTTTTCCAGGACAAATATTGCAAATCTGATGAGGCAGCTGGCTCAAAGGGAGGCAAGGTCAGTTTTTCCAGAATGAAATTGAGATCCCAAGCAGGTATTGGTTGTTTCCTTGGGGGTTTTAGATTCTTAGCCCCTCTGAGGAACTGTCTTAAGAGAGGGTGAGAGAATAACGGTGGATCAGTGTTGTATTCTGCAGAAATGGCTGAGGCATGGATTTTGATGGAGGAGAATGAAAGTCCACTGCTTAGCAGCTCAGCTAGATACTGTAGTATTTGAGGTAAATTCAGTTTTCCAGGATCCTGGCCCTTTTTCTCATTCCAGACACAAAACCATTTCCATTTTGCGGAGTAAGCTTTTCTAGTTGATGGCCTTCTGGCCTCTAAAATGACATCCTGCACCTCCTTGGAGAGTAGGGTCTGTTGTGATGCTAAGGAATCTTCCATGCGGCTAGATTGAGTGTTTTTAGCTGGCTGTGAAGAGTTTTGAAGCTGTGCTGAGTCAGGAGAAGAGGCATTAGAGGCAGGGTCCATGGTGGGGAATTTGTCAGGCTCCTCAGGAGTGGGTACCAGTGTTGTCTTGGCCAGTCTGGAGCAATGAGAATCATCTTTGGTCTGTCTGCTCTGGTTTTCAATAGAACTTTGGGCAGCAGAGGAAGAGGTGGGAAGGCATAAACTGTCATTGATGTCCAACTGAAAGAGAGAGCGTCCACTCTCCAGGCCTTTGGATGGAAAATCCTTGAGCAGAATTTTGTCAATTGGTGATTTTTGTGGGAGGCAAAGAGATCTATGTCTGGCCTTCCCCATGCTTGGATTATCTCTGTAAAAACTTTTGGATGCAACTTCCATTCGTGTGGATCTGTCATATTTCTGCTTAGGTTGTCTGCCAGCGTGTTTTCCTTGCCTGGCAAGTACTGTGCTTGTAGTTCGATTTGTAAGTCCATGGCCATGTTCCAAAGTGACATGGCCAGTCTGCATAGGGGGTATGAATGTGTTCCTCCCTGTTTGTTTATGTACCACATAACTGTGGTGTTGTCCGTTCTTATTAATAGTTGACCTGGTTGCAGAAGGTCTTTGAAAGCTATAATAGCATTTATTACTGCTAGCATTTCCTTTTGATTGATGTGAAGGTGCTTTTCTTTTTGGGACCATTTGCCCTGAATGCACCGATCTGTCATGTGCGCGCCACAGGCGTAGTCCGAGGCGTCTGTTGTGATGACTTGATTTGCTTGAGGCTTGCTGAATGGAAGACCTGTGTTTGTTTGGCATGCTTGAGCCCACCGCAGAAATTCCTTTTGAAGACATGGAATTAGTGGTATTATTGTTTCCAAACTGTGGCTGTGTTGAGACCATAGGTTTTTCAGGTACCATTGAAGTTTCCTCATATGCGGCTTTGCACATGGGATTAGTAAGATGCAAGATGCCATGAATCCCAGAGCCTGCAGGATTTTCCTTGCAGTCAGCCTGGTGCAATTTGCTAGTGCTCTGAAGTATTGAGTTAGTTGCCCCTGCTTCTCTGGCGTGAGGTAGGCCATCTGGGTATTTGTGTCCAAGTTGGCATCCAGGAAAATTATTTTCCGAGAGGGTATTAGCCTTGATTTCTTTTTGTTGACTGTGTATCCCAGAGAGTTCAACAACATTATTACATAAGCCAGATGTTTCAGAAGAATGTGCTTGCTGTCCGCTTGGATCAGGCAGTTGTCCAAATAGGGGTATATTTGTATCCCTTGAAGTCTGCAGTAGGCAATTACTGATGCCAGGCATTTCGTGAATACTCTGGGCGCAGTAGATACGCCAAAGGGCAATGCAGAGAATTGATAATGGGTTGAACTTGCAAGAAATCTGAGGTATCTTCTGCAATTTTGTCTGATTGGGACATGCAGGTATGCCTCCTTGAGGTCCAATGTTACCAGCCAAGACTCCTTGCCCAGCATGGGAAGAAGTTGCTGTAGAGTGAGCATCTTGAATTTTGGTGCAGTAGAAATGTGTTTAGGATGGACAGGTCCAAAATAGGTCTCCAATCTTTTCCCTTCCTTGGTACCAGGAATAGCCTGGAATAAAAACCTTGACCTTGTTCGTGCGTAGGTACCTCTTGAATAGCTTTCATGTCTATGAGATCTGTAATTTGCCTTTGTGCCTCTGCCCTTTGATTGTGTGGCAGGTTTGGCATGCCTCTCATTTTTGGAAGGGTGTGAAAATGGAATCTGTAGCCTCTGTTTATAATGTCCAGGATCCATTTGTCTTTTGTGACAATATGCCAATTTTTTGAAAATAATGCCAGTTTTCCTCCTAAGGGTGCTGCCATTTGAGTCTTGCTTGGCATGCAAAGGGGAAAGTCATTGGGCTTGCTTTCTGAATGGTTGCGAGTTATCCTCACCACCTCTTTGTGTAGGAGCTTGCCATTGTCTGCCTCTGAACAATCCTTGGGATCGTCCTCTGCCCCTCAGGCTCCTGTATCTACCTCTTTGGGGTCTGTCCGTGGCTGGAAAGGACCAATTTTTGGAAGGCCAATTTCTACTGAAACGTGGGGGTTGTACCTGTAGAAAATCTTTCACAGTTTGCATTGATTTAGCCTTTTCCTCCATTTTCCTTAATACCTCCTCAGCATTAGCACCAAATAATACATCCTTTTGTAGAGGGGCATCTAGTAATTTAGCTTTGACATGATCTAGCAAGGTTTGTTCCTTGAGCCAGGCATGTCTACGTATGACCAATCCTGTAACAGCAGCTCTACATGAGGCCTCTAGAGCATCAAAACCACATTGTAAGGTATGCTTACCCACTTGTTCTGAACTATGCATCAAATCCTGCAACTCCTTCAAATCTGGTTGTTCAGGTTGTGACATTTTACTTTTCAATTGTGATAACAAAAACTGTTGGTATTTTAGCATATGGAACTGACAGTTTAAGGCCCTCATGGTTAAGGTAGCCGAGCTATATACCTTTTTTCCCCACCTTTCTAAGGATCTGGAATCTCTCTCGGAAGGTAATGGATTTTTAGCAGTGGAGGCCTTAATTCCCTTGGGGCCCTGTGAGATGGTTTCTGGGTCAGCAGCATGGCTTTTGTATAGAAATTGGTGTGAGTCAGGAACCCTGTAGTACCTGTCAGGCTTGACTGGGGCTGGAGGTAGAGAATCCGGGTTAAGGCAGGCCTCCGAGTAAACATCATCTAGGATGTCCAAGACAGGAGGTATAGCCAGAGGCCTGTGCTGAGGTAGCAAGAGAAATTCCCTAAGCCTTTTCTTGGAATCTGAATAATCTTGGCCTTCCCAGTGGAAGTGTTCCCTTAAGGTATGCAAAGTTTCCCCAAATGAGTAATCCTCTGGGGGGGGATACAGAAGGAATGGACTCCTCTGCATCAGAGTCTTCAAAAGGGGAGTAAGAATGTTCCTGATCATCAGAGTGCTCTGAAATAATGGAGCCCTGATCAGAGGGGGATTCTTCCTCCACTCTGGGCCTTTTGTCCGGTGGGGGTTGAGAACCCCTGATAAGAGTAATTAAATCCTCAGCCATTTTAAGCATCTGTTTTTTAGGCATGGGGCCTGGAGATGGGCCCTGTGTAGCTTGTCTCTTAGAATGCATGGCTGCTTTAGACTTAGTGAAAGCCTTGATGGAAAAAGAAGTGGAAGGTCTGAAGACACCTTGAGAGGAGGTAGACCTGTCCAGATTTTGAGATTCAACGCCAAGAGTGGCTTTGGTATCTGTAGTCGGGATGTGGGCCGAGGAGCCTGTGACCTCGGGCACAGGAGACGCCGCCAATGAAGTGTCGTCGGTAGGGGCTGCGTAGGCGCCTCGCTGAGAACCGGACCACGTGTAGTCGGCTTTGGTGTGGTGTCGGTAGAGGCCGCGGACCTCGCGTGTCGGTCCTTATCTTTGCGCTTTTTAGACAAAACTGGAGTCGGAGTATGCGACGACATAATATAGTTAAATGTTTTGCCAAAATAATGCTGGGCGAACTCCGCCCAATGCTTAATGGTGCGTTTGTTGAATGTAGCACAAAAGCGACAGACCGAGATGTCGTGGTCTAGGCCTAAACAAGGAATACAGAGGGAATGGAAATCCTTATGCGGTATTTGCTTCCCACAAGAAATACAATTATGAACTTTGTCTGACATCGGTCTGAGGCAAGAAAAGTTTCCCCAACGGGATACTTAGCTTTCAAGAAGACTTCGGTTTCAAAATTTTCGTAATTTCAGGAGCTGGCCGACCGGTACTTGCGAACTGCTTCTGCTTCGGGCACCGCGCGGCAAGAAAGACTGAAGAAAATGGCGTCGGCTGGTTCCTTTATACCCCTGTCGCACTGACGTCAGGGAAGAAGCGACGACAACCGATGCCGGACCTAGACTTTGGAATTTGGCAGACTGAGGACCCGCCTGACGGCAGGAGAACCCATCTGTTATGACTGCAGCTGTATGCACGATGAACATCGTAGTTCTGTTAACAATTGTAGCAATCCAACGATGCTCACAACAAGCGGAAAATCGCCAAAAACTCTAGCTCTCTATTAACACACACAGAATAACAGAGCGCAAAAGGCGCCTACACTACTAATCTAGAAAAACCAGTACACGGGATACCAACTAAGAAAGAAAGGGTCAAAGGCCAAAAATTGCACCAAAAGGCACAAGTAAAAGCTTACTATAAGCAGTAACAGTTTTAACTATATTAAACTATTTTAAACTAAACAGAGCCAAGAAATTTTGTAAAAGTGGAAATAAATGCAATCACTTAGCCAGAGCCAAAGAGAAGCACAACCGAAATCGTCGACTCGGCAAACGAGATCTGGGGATTGTACTGGTGCACCATGGGATACCTACCTAGCCACGAGTCAACCAGAAGTCTTCCAGCTTGTAAACAGGCCGAGTCGGAGCTGAGGATCAGCTCCGATCCCATATGTAAGAATGAAGGTGAGATAGGACTACAGAACATCATGTGTTATTGTCTGAAATCACATGAAGTTCACCCAAGTTGTCCGAATTGGTGTAGCCAGGTTGGGGTGCTGCAGAGATCTTTGGTTTTGTCTCAAAAGGTCCACCTGCTCATGCAACACTTTTTCCTCATTAGATTCTTCAGGAGAGGAAATCCATGCTGTATTGGCCAAAAAAGAGTTAACAAGATTATTATTTGGTCTTTTTTCCTTCACTTTGATTAGTACTCTGAAGATTAATGTTATGGGAAAAATGTGTAAATGAACTGACCTATCCAATTCAGAAAGAGAGCATCTGTTTTCCAGGCTCATAGAGTTCCTATCCTGGTGCAAACGGTCTCAGCAGTCTGGTCAGATTAATGGCAAACAAGGTCTATGTCTGGCATCCTTCTACATCCTAGTCAAATCCCCTGCAGGGCCTTATCCATTCCTGGGGTCCTGACTGAGATCTGTTCAGGCTGTCTCTACTATGTTCTCTGCTGATAGGATGTAGGTAGCAGTCAGGAATACCGTCTTCTCTAAGGCTATTTCTCTAGCTTAACAGCCTCATCTCTGAGGCTATTTCTCTAGCTTGTATATCCAACTTGCACAGTAAGACATAGTCCATTCCTGTTTATGTACCACATGATGGTGATACTGACGGTCTTCACTTACAGTACATCCTCTTTCAAGTTAGGTGGGAATGTTTTCTGGGACAGAATGAATGCCATCATTTCTTTAAAAATTACTTGTTTTTCTTCATTCCGTCCCCCACAAGTCTCTTGTACTTGGAAATTCTGCATATTAGCTTCCCATGCTATGTCAGTGAATCTAAAATCAGGGTCATCCTTCCCTGGGGTCCCTCGAGGGCACCCCCCCCCCAATGCTTGGTCCACCACGACGACATCTTTTTTATGCATGGTATCAGAAAAATCTTGGTCCTCAATGGATGTCTATTGGTACCATCTGTTCTCCATGTACTACTGGAGTTTCTTCATGTGTAAGCATGCTAAGGCAACCAACATTATGCACGCTGTCACATAACCTAATGGCCTAAGGTACTCTCTGGCTGTGATCTACTTTCTGTATAATATTACTGAAAATACTGTCAGTATTTCCATTTTCTCCTGAGGGAAGAAGGCTTCCATGCAGCATCTGAAAAACGTCCATGTGGATCAGTACTCTACTCAGGTTAACAAATATATGAAAGTTATGTATTTACCATAACACTACATCCGTGTTGCCTTGTTTTGTCTGGTCCAACCTTTGGGTTATCTGATCCAATCAAATCTGAACTCACACCTTCTAGAAACCCTGGATCCAGGGCTCTGACTCCTCCCCTTATCCATAATTTTCTCTTTTCCCTAAAAGTAATTCAGATTGAGTTTTCTTGCTCATTAAGCAAGACATTATTCAATAAACAAAATAGCTTATAAGATGGACTACGAAGTGGTCACAAAATAAGAAATCGGCAATCAAAGGCTGTTTAAGGACAAGGTCCTTGGTGAGGTCCATCTGTTCACAGGGGGGAAGGAGGGACAGATGTTGAACTAGAAGAAAAAAGACAACAGAGATCTAGCATTATGGTAAGTACATAACTTGTATCCAATGTTGTCTGTTTCATCCAATTCAACCTCTGGACAGATTCCCAAGCTACCAAAAACACTTGGGTGGCATCAAGAAAGGATATTCCAGAGAATGGTGAAGCCAAATGATTACGAGATCTGGACTGTACATCTGGCTTGTTTTGAGACACAAACAGGTGAACATTAGACTAAGCAGCAGAAGCACAAATCTCATCAACAGGAACCCTACACACAAAAGCAGTAGAAACAGGTAATTGCCCTTGTAGAATGAACCTTTTTTTAATGCAAGGATAGTCCCAACCTTCTGTACAGTATACAAACATTACACAATCATAAACCATCCTAGATGGGATGACTTTCTAAACACTTCCGCCGACTTTATCTTTAGTGAAAGTAACAAACAGCTGATCAGATTTTCTAACATCCTTAGTCCTGTGTAAATAAAATCTGTGTTGTCTATGAACATCTAAGTAAATGTAATGCATATTTTCCTTCATTAGAAAACTTTGTGAAGAATACTGGTAGATGGTCTGGTTAAGTTTAATTTCAGATGCCATTTCTGGGAGAAAGTTGGGATTCGTTTTCACAGATGCTCTGTCTATAAGGAAGACTACCCATTAAGGTTTACAGGACAACACATGCCATTCTGAAATCCTCCTTGCTTAAGTAACAGCTCCAGTTTAAGTCCACTGTGGCTGTAGGTTCAAAGAAGGTAAGGCCTGAAGCATGACAGTAACGTCCCAAGGAGGAACCAGATCACTAATAAGGAGCCTTAAAAGGAAGGCTTCCTTCGTAAAAGCTTTAGAAATCTTTAGGGAAGCAGTGGGCATCTGATTGTGTCCAATGTGGAAAATGGAAATGGCTGCTAACTGAACCCTGACTGTTAAAAAGCTAGAGCCTTTCTGGAAAAGATCTGACAAAAAAATCCAGGACAGATAGAAGATGTACTGAAAAGGGACCTAATCCCTTAGAAGACACACAAATAGAAAACATTTTTCCACTTATCAAGATGCACTTTTCTAATATTTGGCTTTTGTGATGCTGATAAGACATGAACCACCGAAGAGGACAGGCTGAGATCCCTGGCCAACATTAGAATTACAGGAACCATGCGTTTACCTTCAAGGTCTTTAGATCTGGAGGAGGCTTCCCAAATGGGAAACTCAGAAGGCCTGGATGGTAGTCCAATACCCAGGGAGGATGACGTAGATGAGGTCAGAGGATGGGGAATCAAACTTGGTAGGGTCAAAAGGGGGCAATGAGGATTACCCTGGCCTTGCACCTTTTGTCTTTTTTGAATTAATTTTGTCATCAAGGGTTTTGGGGGGCATATAGAAGACCTGGGGGAGGGGCAGACTTGAACTAGAGTGCCCTCTGGTGAAAGGCCCTCTGAAGAGATCAAGGCAAAGCAACTGCTGCACTTATGGATCGCAGCAAGGTTGGTTCTAATGACTAAAGACTTGTGTCGCCACTGTCTGACTGATGGATTACTTGTGAGGCAGAAGAATGGACCTGCTCAGTTTGTCCGATAGAACAATGAAAGTCACTGGAATGTGTGTTGCTGTAAAAAAGTGATAGGAAGACACTGCCGATTATCAAAGTCTAACTGCTTCCCAGCAAAGCGGAAAGGAGCGGGTACCCCCTTGCTTGCTGATGCACCAGACTGTTGCAGTGTTATCTGTTCGGATGGAGCTCACACATTCAGGGATGGAGTCCTAAAAAAACTGCAACACAAGGAGGACTGTCCTAATCTCTAAGATATTGATGTGATGACTGGCCTCCGTGGGTGATCAAGAACCCTGGACCATTTTCCTTTTTAAATTCCCCCACCCCACCCTAGCAGGGAAGTGTCAGTGGTCACTGTAACCATTGCAATTGGAGGGGAGAACGGTCAACCTTTCAACACCACTGGGGAAGTCAACCACCAGCTGATATGAGTAATGCAAACTGGTCTTAGATAAATGTAAGAATGCAGTGGATGCAACATGATGAGCCACTGAACAAAAAGAGTACATTGAAAAACTCTTATGCAGTAACTTGCTAGGAGAAACAGATTGACCATTGAGGTCATCAATCCTAGTACCCAGAGAATTAGTCTTGTAGGATAAGAGGGATGGTGAACAGCTACCTAATGTAGGGATGAAATCCTGGGCTCTGGGAGTCTGGCTACTTGACTGATCATATTTAGGTGGCATCCAATGAACTCTACCTGTTGTGTAGGTGCCAAATGACTCTCTGCGCAACTGACCGTAAGTCACAGTTGCTGGGCTACTTGCAGCATGAAGTCTCTTTGCTGGACCAGAAGATCCCTGCCTTGAGCGGACAGTAGCCAACTGTCTAAATAAAGGAACACCCAGAACACCCTAAGCAGTCAGAAATACGCTGTTATCACGGTCATGCATTTGGTGAACACCCAGGGACTGTGATGAAAACAAAGAGCAATGCCTTGAATTGGAAGTTATTAGCTCACAAATGAAAACCGAGAACTCTACAGGATTGTCTTGTTAACTTGATATGATAGTAGGCATCTTGGAGATCCATACAGCACATCCAATCACCTTTTCTTGAAGAGACAGAATGGAATGAGCCATGACCATCAGAAACTTTGTTTTACAAACTGACTGAGGTGATTTAGGTCCAAAATCAGCCTAAGCCCACCCCACCCCTTTTTTTTTGGGGGGGGGGGTAAAGGGAACCCAGAATAGACTCTGCTTCCTAACTGGTCTGAGTATCTGCTACGTTACTCTTTTTTTTTTTTTAGTAGCTATTTTATTTCTGCTGCTGCAGACACCAGCTGACTGGGTGGAATTTCGAGAATCCTTCTCTTTTAAGGAGGGAAAAGAATGGGAATAGTACAGTCTCTGGTGATTTTCAACAGCACCAATGAATCCTGCATGATGACTTGAGAGGCTTAAAGGTGCAGGGATAAGTGCTCCCAACTGCTTCCAGAGTGCGGCAGTCGGGCAATACTTCAGGAATGCTGACAGGACTTCTTGGTGAAAGGACTACAAAATCCCTGGTTCTGCGGTCTGCTTCTGCCTCTAGGGTGATGTCTGTTAAAATCCTCCCGTCGCAGGATGGTCTATCTTCAGGTGTCATGTTAAAAACAGGGGACTTCCTGAACCTTATATTCTCTCCCCTCCATCTGATTCCTAGAGAATGTTCTTTGAGAGGTGGGAAATTAAATCCTATTAAATCCTAACAGCAGACAAGGTTTTGCTATTTGTTCGCTCTTGGTAACCATCATAAGGGGCACTGATATCTTAAAGCCTTCTGCAAAGCCACACAACAGCATCCAGGCATACTGATGGGTGTCTATGCTGGTGTATGATGCTCTATCTTCACCATCAGATGCATTAGAAAGTAGAAACATGAATACATTGGACATTGATTGAAGGGTGGACAACTGGGACTCCACCCTCTTCTGGAGGATCACTGGTAAGTTATGAGAGAGGGACTTGGTAAAGCTCCTAGGTTAGGTCCCTCTAAAAATGTATCATATGGGAAAGACAGTAGCTCTTTGAGTGCAAGTCACTGAAGGGTATGTCCATTTCCAGAACCTAATCAAATTCCCTTGACTCTCTGTTTGGAGGATGGAGATACATACTCTCTTCCAAGAGTTCCGCCTTTGAGGCTACTGCTACAATCTTGGCATCTACTAATGGACCCTTGCTCCAGTACTTCCTGTCTTTAGGGGCGAACCAAGATCTTATTCGGTTTCTTAGGTATTGGCTCCACCACAATCCTTCTACTCCCACTGTGCCACCAGATCTATGAGATCATCAGCAGGCCAACTCCCAAAATCTCGAGGAACACAGATTCCTCAAGAAAGAGCATACTGGTGGACCAAAACTCTTGCTGTTTCATCAATTTTAAGATATCACCAAAGGGGATGTCTTCCAGAGGGGATCGTGGGGATCCTTTACCATCATCCAAGTCTGCATCTTCTGTCACGGACTGTGGGGAGGAGTCAAAATGTCTCCTCTTACATCTGTTTCCTAGGACCCTGTCTCAGGTGGGCTTCCAGAGAAGGGTCAGAATCAGACTGGGAACTCAAGCACCTCAAGGTTGACTGAGGCTGACTTTCCTAGTAGATCCGAACGCACAGAGTTGGACGCTTTACTACCCATGGGTTGGGACACAGCCATGGCAAACAGGGATACCTCTTCTTGGTTTGGCAAGAACTCCTTCAAATGCCACAAAAGCTGAAGCTGGAATCAGAGCTGAACAGATACCAGAAACCTCCTCTGCCTCGACTCGCTCTGGCTCCAAGGTTATCAATGACAGCCAAGCCTCCAAGGGGCACAGACAGAGAGCTTTGGAGTTGGCTCAACCCCTTGAATCCAGATACCAAGGTTTCGGATCACAGAATCAACCTATTAAGAAAACTGGAGTTAAGAGAGAGAAAGGGATAAGACTATTGGCACCAGCATGAGTGCCCTGAGAAGACTGACATCCATGAGTACTGGATCTGAAGGTCTGACTGGAATTTCAAAAACCAATGAAGGAGTAGTTGGACCCGAACCTGGTGTGCCCAAGTGGAATGGTGCCAGTAGAACCTCTAGTTGGATCTGCATCTGCCCTTGGGCACAGATTTACCATGGTGTAATTAGCAGAAACGGATGCAGTGGCTTATCCACTTTGAAATTGTCTGCTTTGAAATAGCCTTTCCTTTTGATCCTGGAGCATATGACACTAGTAACTGCTCAGTTTTCTTAGAGCTTTTGTCCTGCTCAAGTAGAATCTTAGCTGTCTGTGTACGTCCAAGGAATGCAGAATTCTCTCCCCCTTGTTCTGCGGATTTGGATAAAAAGTCGGCAGATGAATTGATTGGTTAAGAGCCAGACTGGAAACCGCCTTAGGCATAAAAGTAGGATTTGTCCTCAGAGACACCCTGTCTGGGTAAAATATGATAAAAGGCTCTACAGCCATGAGGGCCTGTAACTCTGAAACTTTTCTTGCTGAAGTAATTGCTAGTAGCAGAGCTGTTTTCCATAATAAGAACTTTAGATCAGCAGTAGTAGCTGGTTCAAATGGAGGCAGGGTGGGCTTTTCCAACACATAATTGAGGTCCCATACAGGTAATGGTGATCTTCTAGGAGGCCTTAAATTTTTGGCTCCCGTAAGATACTGCTTTAGTAAAGGATGAGAAAAGATTGGTGGCTCTGTACTGTAATGAGCTGAAATGGCAGAGGCATGGATTTTGATTGATGAGAAAGATAGGCCTTTGTCAAGCATCTCAGTTAAGTATTGTAAAATCTGAGGAATATTTGGTTCTGCTGTATCAGTTCCTTGTGCTTGTATCCAAGCACAGAATCTCTTCCATTTGTCAGCATACGATTTTCTAGTTCTAGGCCTTCTGGCTTCCAAAATGACATCCTTCACAGCTTTACTGAGAGGTGTTGTCTGTATTACTACATGCTGCCAGGTTCAGAGTCTGTAGCGGATTGTGCAGGATCTGACTGTTTTGCTGGGACAGTAGTTGTGGTCTTTGAGGCAAGGTCCAAGCTGGGTATTGAGCCAAGTTCCTTAGGATTGGGTACCAGTATTGGCGGGGCCAGTCCGGGGCAATTAATATCATCCTTGGCTTCTCTTGTCTGACTTTTAAGAAGACCTTGGGTAGAAGAGGCAGAGAAGGAAAGGCATACACTTTCCATGCTTGTCTGTAATAAGTCCTTGTGCAGAATCTTTTCAATTGATAATTTTGAGGATAGGCAAATAGATCTATGTCTGGGCTCCCCCATTTCTCTGTTGTCATGCTGAAGACTTGTGAATTTAGTTGAAACTCATGAGGATCCATAAGGTTTCTGCTTAAATTGTCTGCCAGAGTGTTTTGTTTTCCTGGCAGGAATTGAGCTTGAAGATGTATTTGGTAGGTCAAAGCTGTGTCCCACAGTGCCATGGTTAATTTGCAAAGGGGGTATGAGTGTGTGCCCCCTTGCTTGTTTATATACCACATGACTGTGGTGTTGTCCGTCTTTATCCGTAGTTGTCCTGGATGAAGTAAGTCCGTGAAGGCTGTTAGGGCATTTTGAACAGCTAGCATCTCTTTCTGGTTGATATAAAGATGCATTTGTTTTGGTGTCCATAAGCCCTGAATGCATCTTCCTGCCATGTGGGCCCCCCAGGCATAATCTGATGTGTCTGTTGTTAAGGTTTGGCTGGCAGGGGGTATAGTAAAGGGCAGTCCCATGTTTTGGTGACATGCCTTTGCCCACCATAGACTCCTGTTGCAGGCAGGGAATGAGAAGAATCATTGTTTCCAGACTGTGTGAATGTTGACTCCATAAACTTTTTAGGTACCACTGAAGTTTCCTCATATGCAGTCTTGCATATGGAATTAGTAGGATGCAGGATGCCATGAAGCCCAGAGCCTGCAGAATTTGCCTTGCAGAAGACTGGGTTTTTGTTGCCATCAGTTTGAAGTAAGCAGTCAGTTGCCTTTGTTTGTCTGGCGTTTGGTAAGCCATCTGTGCAGCTGTATCCAAGCTTGCACCCAGGAATGTTCTCTTTTGAGAGAGTACCAGTTGTGATTTCGTTTTGTTTATTGTGTACCCTAGGCATGTTAGAAGCCTTTTCACAAATGCCAGGTGTCGAAGAAGAGTGTCCTTGTTCTCTGCTTGAATGAGACAGTCGTCCAAGTAAGGATATATTTGTATACTTCTTTGTCTGCAAAATGCAATTAATGGTGACAGGCATTTTGTAAAGACCCTGGGTGCAGTAGATAAGCCAAAGGGCAGTGCAGAGAATTGGTAATGCATTAAGCCAACCTTGAATTTCAGGTATCTTCTGCATGATTGTCTTATTGGGACATGCAGGTATGCCTCTTTTAGGTCTAAAGTCACCAGCCAAGCATTCTTGCCCAGCATGGGCAGAAGCTGCTGCAAAGTCAGCATTTTGAATTTTGGAATGTCCAGGTATGTGTTTAAAATCGATAAATCCAGTACTGGCCACCAGGCCTTGTCCTTTCTGGGTACCAAGAACAGTCTTGAGTAGAAACCTTGTCCTTTTTCCTGTTCTGGTACTGTCTGAATGGCCCCCATATCCATGGGGGATGTTACCTGTTTCTGTGCCTCTGCCCACTGACTTTTTGGCAGATCTGGCCAACCATTTGCCATTGGCACAGTATGGAAATGGAATCGATATCCCTGTGATACAATGTTTAGTACCCACTTGTCCTGGGTTATTAACTGCCAATTTTGAGCAAAATGTGCTAATTTTCCCCCTATGGGAGCTGCCAAAAGATAAGTGCTTGGTGTAGGCAGAGGGAAGTCATTGGGATTACTTTTTGCAGGTTTGCGCTTTATCTCCTCCAGATTTGGAGGTGGAAGCGCCCCATTGCTTTGACCTGTATGAATCTTGTGCCTGGTATCTGGAACCCTTAGGGCATCTGGATTTGCCCCTTTGAGCTCTGTCTGACACAGGAAAGGACCAATTTTCTGTAGGCCAGTGTCTACTGAATCTGGGTGGCTGCACTTTTAAGAAGTCTTTAACAGTTTGCATAGACTTTGCTTTGTCTTCCATTTTCTTTAAAACCTCTTCTGCCTTAATACCAAACAGAGAAAAGGTGCATCTAGCAATTTAGCTTTAACATGATCAGGCAATTTTTGTTCCTTTAACCAGGCATGCCTCCTAATCACAGATCCAGTAACTGCAGCCCTGCAAGAGGCCTCTACGGAATCAAAACCACATTGCAAAGTATGCTTTCCAACTTTTTCAGCTGCATGCAGTAATTCCTGCAATTCTTTATTTTCTGCACATTCTGAAATCAACATCATTTTCTGTTTCAGCAATCCCATAACATGTTGTTGGTACATAAGCATATAAAATTGACAGCTTAAGGCCCTGATTGCCAAGGTTGCAGATGTATAAACCTTTTTTCCCCATCTGTCTAGTGCCATTGAATCTCTATCAAAGGGGGCAGGACTTTTTGCTGATGAGGCCTTAACTCCCTTTGGACCCTGTGAAATAGTTTCAGGATCAGCAGAAGGGTTTCTAAATAGAAATTTATGTGAGTCAGGGACCCTGTAATATCTGCCAGGCTTACTGGGAGCCAGAGGTAAGGAGTCAGGGGTCAAGCTTGACTCCGAAAACACATCATCCACAATGTCTAAAACAGGGGGAATGGCTAAAGGCTTGTGCTGAGGGAGAAGGAGGAAATCCCTGAGCCTCTTTTTTGATTCTGACAAGTCTTGACTCTCCCAGTGAAAATGCTCCCTCAAAGTATGCAAGGTTTCTCCAAAAGAGTAATCTTCAGGAGGAGATGCAGATGGAATAGACTCCTCAGCATCAGAATCCTCATAGGGAGGTATAGATAATTCCTGATCAGAAGAAATAGAAACCTGATCTGAAGATTCATAATCAGTGTCTTGCCTAGGGCTCTTATCTGGAGGGGGATGGGTACCCCTGATCAAGGTAATAAGGTCTTCAGCCATTTTGATCATCTGTTTTTTGGGCATAGAGGCCTGTGCACGTGGCTGAAGCATCGTTTTTTTTAGTTTTAGAAGCTGTTTTTGGCTTTGGTTTTGCAGCTGTCGTCGGTTTGATATACAAATGTTGAGGTCTGAATACAACCTCAGAAGCCGGTGCCTGCTCAGTGGCTCCGGACCCATCTGAGGGAGATACATCCGTCGGTCCAATGCCTTGAGTATCTTGCGGCATGCCGGACTCCACATGGGTGTCAGTAGAGGCCTGCAACTCGAAGGTAGCGGGTATCAGGGGCTGCAAAAGCACCTCACTGAGTACCTGCGAACCGGCGACTGGCTTAGGAGAAGCTTCGTCGTCGGTTTTGAATCTCGACTGCCTTTCTTTGTCCTTTTCTTTGCGTTTTTTATGTACTCCGGTAGTCGGATTGTTATCCGACTGGGTAGTTAAATCTGTCTCCCAAAATACTTTGATGCAAAAATATACCAACGCTTAATAGTGCGTTGGTTAAATCTAGCACAAAACCGACAGCCAGGCACGTTGTGATCAGGGCCTAGGCAAGGAATACAGTATACATGGAAATCCTTATGAGGTATTTGCTTCCCACAAGTAATACAATTATTAACTTTTTCTGACATCGGTGAAAAGCAAGAAAAAAGTTTCCCCAATGGGGTACTTAGCTTTATTGAAGACTTCGGTTCTGAAACTCAAACTCGAATATTTCAGTAGTCGGCCAACCGGCACTTGCGAAATGCTTCTGCTTCGGGCACCGTGCGGCAAGAAAGAAGAAAGAAAATGGCGTCGGCTGCATGTTTTATAGCCCTGACGTCATGGAAGAGAAGACCGCAACCAACGCAGGACCCAAGACTTTGGAATTCAGGCCGACTGAGGGCAACCTGCCAGCAGATTACCCAAATGTAATGACTGCAACAGTGAAACACGAAGAACATCAACAAAACTTGTTATACTTTGGGAAGTTAACAGATAAAAAGAAGAAGGGGAAAGAAAGGTGTATTGTAAATACAGCACTGAAAAGCCACTAATCAAAGACCTAGCTGAATTATGTCAGTACACCCTGTACTTCAAATCAGGCAACAAGCAAGATCTAGGGTACTTTGGGGGAAGAGAGTGAATTACAATCAGAGCCCTGGATCCACAGCTTCTAAAAAGTGCTGAGGTCAGATCCATTTGGAGCCGATACCTCAAAGGTTGAATCAGTTAAAACAGGCAACACTTGTAAATAAAGTGATGAATAAATAAAACTCAGATGATGCAGAACCTCAAGCAAGTTACAAACAAATCTATTGATGACTTATTTGATTTAGTGGACCAGTTTATTCAAGTCCTGAAAAGGAAACAGACCATATAAAATGGATACGATGAGTAAGTTACACATAAGATGTTTTAATGATTCAAAACTGGGAGTTTTAAGTAAATATCTAACTTCTGACTGCTAAGCTCAACATAAACACAACCAGAGAAGTAAATATTGTGGGAAGAAATATCCAGGGAATTGTTATGGCTAGCCTTGTTTAGGCCCTAGGGCCGACAGCCTAGTACCAATCTATTAACCTATAACTTTTTGGTTTGATTTAATCAATGTCACTGTCCTCTTACACCAGCCAATCAAGTTAAGTTATACATACATATTTATATCTATCTATATGGGTTCTTACATATAATCATGTTGTTGATCTGTCAACAGCTGCTCTGTTGAACCTGTTTGATGATCTTTATGTGAGAATGTTATAATAGTGGGGATAGGAAATATGGCCTTTTGCAGCTACTGTACTATCTTGGAGTTGGTATATGTAAGTAGCAGGTGTTGTGTGGGGCAGAGTGTGGAATAAATCCCCCCCACACAAAAAATAAGGTGTTCTGTATGCTCCAAGTTTATGTACTGGAGCCACGCATGTTTTTCTGTGAGTATTTTGACAATAAATGGTGCAACATTTTACAACACTGTCTTTTATATATACACACACACACACACACACACACACACACACACACACACACACACACACACACACACACACGCGCACACCATTTATAACATTTACATCTGAACATCACAATTACTCAGAGTACAGATGCAAGGGTTACAGAAGCTTCAGTTTACAGAATTCAAAACAAAGACACTACATTATCTCAAACTGAATTAATAACTAATATTCAAACTGCTGTTTGCAAGCAATCAAATCAGAAAATGAATGACAGGTATACAAATTATACTGTAAAATGAAAGTGGTTCCCCTGCACAGTACAAATAATACAAACATTTGCATTGCAGAGGACTCCCTTTCATGGATTCTAGGCAGGGTATTCCTCCTCCAGCAAATGGAATTCAGCAATTTGTTTTACAGCAAAACCTCATCATATAAGCATACCTGCATGCACGGCTAGTGAATGCCATTGCATAACTACTTACATGCATCTATTGTCTGGTAGGTCAGTTTGCCTCCATGCTACCAGTAAACATATCCCTGCAAACTAATAAAATGATGACCTGACTGCACATTACACAAAAAGTAATACATACCTGCCCAACAAATCTGCAACTCTCCCAGTTGCAGCTGACAGAAGACAGCATTGTTCACAAGGGGAGATGAAAGGAGGATATTCTTGATTATCAAAGAAAGGTTCGCTCTCGTAGATCAACAGATACGGTAAGAACTGCGAATTATATCTAATGATGACGAACCTGCCTAATGGATCTCCAGAATGGAATGAATTCCATACTGTAGCACTACAGGAACAGCTGCCTAATGGATCTCCAGAATGGAATGAATTCCATACTGTACCACTACAGGAACAGCCAACACCAGAGCCTAGATAGCAGAATCCAAGTGTACGTCCTACTTTCCTGTAAGTAGATGTTTGAATTTCTCAATGTCTTTGGTGGCATTTTAGGTTACCTGCCAAGGTAACCTAGTACTGGCCAGCTTTCACAAGGTCAGACTTCTCTCCCTCTCACTTCCTGTGGCAGACAACTGGCTCAGCATATCCTGACTGGAAGCCTTCAGGTGTCACAGGAAGCTGAGTGTTCAGACGATTTCGCTTCCACAAAGCACAGGAAAAGTACATGAAGTCAGAATCATCTAGCAAAAATAAATTCACATCCGATCATAATACTGCATAAAAACCAAATTCAACAACAATCAAATCAAATAGATTAAAACCCACCTTAACTATCCACATTCTTAGTGATGGTGGGTGCAGCTACTGAAGCAGTGAAGAATTCAAACATCTACTGTTACTGATAACTAAGACTTATGCAACTCTACTATATTCATCAATCCTATTGCCTCAATGGCAATTTAGGTAGATTCCCAAACCTTACCTTGCCTGGGAGGTGGAAGATAAGGATTCAGGATCCCCTGGAGAATGGTCTCAGCAAAGTTTCTTCTGGACATGGCCTCTAGAATGCTTCTAGAGTCTACCCCTTTCCATTATGCCATCAAAGAGAATAAAGCCCTAACTGAGTGAGTCTTAATCTTGCCTGGAAGAGATTTACATTGTGGAATTGTGGGAGTAACAGAAAACACTAGCAGAAGACAACCATCATGTAACATTTTGCTTAGAGACAGACTGACCTGCACTTTGATAGAAGCCATCTTCAAGTAGCTCAAACAAATATTTCAAAACTAAACCCATTCAAGACCTCTGTTATTGCCTCCTTAAATACTTAAAGGTTATCAAAACAGAATCATTCAGGCTGACAGCTGCAGACGCTCTAAGATGGGGTGTCCCATTCACCCCCTAATGCTGTGTTAGCAGATCCAGTCCATCAGGAAGCTTGTGGTATTTGCCCTTGGGAAATTCCATTAAAAAGGAAAGCCACCTTTGCCTGGGCCAAAAGAGGATTATCACAATTATATTTGTAATTCTTTCTGAATCTTTAAATGTACCTTGGGAATCACTGGAAATGGTGGAAATGCATACAAGAACATTCCCAACCATGGGAATAATAGGGCATCTGCCTTCCAAGCATGGCTGGAGGGATGTCTTGAACAAAATCTTTTCAGTTGTCTGTTTTGAAAGAAGGTGAACAGATCTACTTGGGGTGTTTTCCACATCTTGATCAAGTCCTGGAAGACTTTCGCATGGAGCTTCCACTTGTGAGGGTCTGTCCAGGCTCTGCTTAGTCCGTCTCCCTCTGTATTGCACTCGGATGCAACTTACGAGGTCTGAAGAGAGAGGGAATTCTGTACAATCAAGTCCCAATACTATCACTGCCAACAGGCTATGAGTGTATGATCTTGTACCCCCTTGCTTGCTCGGTACCACACCATGGTACTGTTGTCTGTGATCACTAGAAGAAAGAGGACAAGTGGTGAAGGACTTTTAAGGCATGAATCACTGCCAACATCTCTTTTATTTTGGTGACATCACCTCCAACAGTACACTCAACACCAGTGGAGTACCACAGAGGTTTGTGATGTGCCCCTTACTGCTTGGCATCTATTTCTCAGAAGTCCAGGCCATAGTAAATGGTCTTTGGCTCACCAAGTTCGCTGATGATGACTGCTCCCAGTTTTCAGTCAAGTCCCCCAGTGATGTCAAAATATTACAAGAAGGGCTAACACAAACAAATGACTGTTGCCAAAGCCATGGTCTAGCACTAAATGCAAAAAAAAAAAAAAAGCATTATGATTCCCTTTGGAAAAATGAAATTCCCTACAAATTACAAAATTTACAGCACCCTCTTGCGTTCCAACCCAGTGGTGCAAGATTTGAGAGCACAGGTTGAAACCAATCTGACCTTTGACCACCAAGTTTCCACAGTGGTAGGGAAAGCCTTCTACATAGCACACCTCATAAGCAAGGACATAGCATCCAGGTCAAAGATGTTATAACTCCACCATCCTCGACCCTCTTCAGACAACTAATAAAGTACAATGCACCATTTTGCATGCAACTCACCGACAACTGCAGCAGCTGGAGAGACAGTACAGTTCTGTACACTTACCATAAATGAAGATGTTCGAGTCTATTCACTGTTGCAGTCATCACATTTGGGTTAACTGCTTTCAGTAGCCCTCAGTCGACCTGATTAACAAAGTCTTGGGTCCTACGTCAGTTGCTGTCTCTTCTTCCGTGACGTCAGGTCGTCAGGGGTATAAAATATGCAGCCGATGTCATTACATCAGTTTTTCTTGCCCCAGATGTCAGGTGCCCCCCTAATGGGAAGCAATTAAATCTATAGATATACAAGGTTATACCTCCAACAAAAAAGCAAATACACCAAAAAGCTTTTAAGCATTGTAAAGGAGAGAAGTGGTATAGCCAAAAGAAGTCAGGGGGCTGGAGGGAGGGTAACCAGGACTGCAACAGTGAATACACTCGAACATCTACATTTATGGTAAGTGCACACAACTGTACTATCATCTTCGTGTTTCACTGTTGCTGTCATCACATTTGGGTAGATTCCCAAAGCTAAGGATGGGCGGAGGAATTTAGATAGCATTAAGACCAGTTATAAGGCACTGCAAGACTGCAGTGGCAATGCCAGCTCTGGATTTAGAGAAAATTGGCAAATGGTAATGCCTGGTAAAAGTATGTACAGAAATCCAGGTAGCAGCTTCTAGGATGTCCCTGGTAGGTACGCCTCCGAGAAAGGCTGTAGAGGTAGATGCAGCCCTGGTTGAGTGGGGTCTGATCCCCTGTGGGATAGGTTTTCCATAGTGCTTATAGAAGAAATGAATGCATTGGCCTATACATTTAGAGATGGTGTGCTTTGAAATAGCCTTCCCCTCTGTCCCTGTAGCAAATGCCACCAGCAGTTGTTCAGATTTCCTTTGAGGTTTAGTCCTGTCCAAGTAGAATCTAAGTTGTCTGTGCACATCTAAGGAGTGCAATATCCATTCCCCTTTGTTCTGTGTATTAGGAAAGAAGGTTGGCAAATGAATGGACTGATTAAAGGCCACACTGGATACCACCTTTGGCATGAAGGAGGGACTGGTCCTGAGGGACACCCTGTCCGCATGAAAGATGATGAAAGGCTCCACTGCCATAAGGGCCTGTAATTCAGATACCCTTCTTGCTGAAGTGATTGCTAAAAGGAAAGCTGTTTTCCAAGAAAGGAATTTTAAATCTGCAGAAGCAGCTGGCTCGAAAGGAGGAAGGGCGAGTTTCTCCAATACAAAGTTAAGGTCCCAGGCTGGAGTTGGAGCTCTCCTGGGTGGTCTTACATTTTTGGTCCCTCTGAGGAACTGCTTGAACAGTGGATGAGAGAAGAGGGGAGGTTCTGTGTTAAAATGAGCTGAAATGGTTGAGGCATGAATTTTTATTGAGGAAAGACAGACCCTTGTGAAGCATCTCAGTTAAGTATTGTAAAATCTGAGGTAAATTGGGCACTGCTGTGCTCATCCCTTGAGATTGGTTCCAGGCACAGAATCTTTTCCATTTTTCAGCATAAGATTTTCTAGTACTAGGCCTCCTTGCCTCTAAAATGATATCCATCACTGGTTTACTGAGGGATGGTAAAGGAGAGATTAGATGATTAGCCAGGCTGCTAGGTTCAGTGTTTGAAAGCTGAGGGTGCAGAATCTGGTTCTCCTGCTGAGACAGCAGGGTAGGAGTCTGAGGCAGGTGCCATGGGAACAACAGTGACGGACTGCGCAGGAGGGGTACCAGTGTTGGCGTGGTCAGTCTGGTGCAATCAAAATCATCCTTAGTTTGTCTTGTTTGATATTTAGTAGTACTTTGGAAAGCAGAGGTAGAGGAGGAAAGGCATAAACTGATAGGTTTTTCCAGCTGATGGACAGAGCATCCACTTTCCAAGCTTGTCTGTGGGGAGTCCGTGTGCAAAATTTCTCCAATTGATAGTTCTGGGGGAAGGCAAACAGGTCTATATCTGGGCTCCCCCCATTTGCTTGTCAACATGTTGAAAATCCTTGGTTCCAGTTTCCACTCATGTGGGTCCATGAGATTTCTGCTTAGTCCGTCTGCCAGTGTATTTAGTTTTCCTGGCAGGAATTGAACTTGCAGATGCACTTGGTAGCTCAAGGCTGTGTTCCACAATGCCATGGCTAGTCTGCAGAGTGGGTAAGAACGTGTATCCCCCTGCTTGTTTATGTACCACATAACAGTGGTGTTGTCCGTCTTTACCATTAATTGTCCTGGAAGAATGTGGTCCTTGAAGGCTGTCAGAGCATTCTGTACAGCTAACATTTCCTTTTGATTGATGTGCAGGTGCATTTGACTTGGGTTTCATTTGCCCTGAATGCACTTCCCTGACAGGTGCGCCCCCCATGCATAGTCTGATGCGTCTGTTGTTAGGGTTTGGGCGGCAGGGGGCAGTGTGAATGGTAGTCCCTTGTTTGGGTGGTAGGCCTCTGCCCACCAAAGGAACTCTAGGCATAGGTAAGGTATGATAGGAATCATTGCTTCTAGATCATGAGAATGTTGACACCATAGGCTTTTTAGATACCATTGTAGTTTCCTCATATGCAGTCTTGCATATGGAATTAGAAGAATGCAGCAGGCCATGAACCCCAAGGCTTGTAGTATTTGCTTTGCAGATAGCAGGGTTTTTGTGACCACTTGTTTGAAGTAGTTGTCAAGTGAATTTCTCTGGCGTGAAGAAAGTCATCTGGGAAGTTGTATTCAAGCCTGCTCCCAGGAATATAATTTGTTGACAGGGTACCAGGTGTGAATTCTTTTCGTTTATGGTGTACCCCAGACAAGTCAGCACACTTTGTACAAAAGCCAGATGATTCAAAAGTATGTCCTGGTTTTCTGCCTGAATTAGACAATCGTCCAGGTATGGATATATTTGAATTTTTTTTTTGCCTGCAAAATGCAATTACTGGAGCTGGGCACTTTGTGAATACCCACGGTGCAGTAGATAAGCCAAAGGGCAATGCAGAGAACTGATAGTGCATGTAGCCTGCTTTGAAGTGTAGGTATCTTCTGCAAGATTCCCTGATTGGGATGTGCAGGTATGCTTCCTTTAAATCTCGTGTTGCCAACCAGGCATCTTTGTTGCCTAGCATAGGAAGCAACTGGTGAAGAGTCAGCATCTTGAATTTTGGAATCACCAAAAAGGTGTTTAGAGTAGAGAGGTCCAGGCTAGGACACCATGAATTGGCTTTTCTGGGTACCCGGAAAATTCTCGAGTAGAAACCTTGTCCCCTTTCCTCTCCTGGTACCAAATGAATAGCCCCTATGCCTAAGAGAGAGAGTACTTGCTTTTGGGCCTCTGCCCACTGATTTGGAGGTATATCCAGCCAACCACTTGGAGTTGGTAATGAGTGGAAGTGAAATCTGTATCCTTGGGACACTATATTTAAAATCCATTTGTCCTGGGTAATAAGTCCCCAGTTCTTTGCACGAAGTGCAATCTTTCCCCACCAAAGGGGCAGTCAGTTGAGAAGTGCTTGGAAGTTTTAAAAATAAGTCAATGAGACATTTTACCATGGGGGGGAGTTTTATTACTCCCAGATTTGAAAGTCCTGTGCGTTCCCTGGGACTGAAGCCTGCGTGCTCTGCTGGATATGGGTTTGGACTGGGAAGGTATGGATGAGGCAGGAAAGGACCATTTCTTAGAAGGCCAATGCCTACTAAATCTTGGAGGTTGTACTTGTAAAAAAATCTTTAACAGTTTGCATAGATTTAGCTTTTTCCTCCATCTTTTTAAGAACTTCTTATGCCTTGTTGCTAAACAGGCGGTCCTGATTTAAGGAAGCATCCAGAAATTTTGCTTTAACATGAACTAGCAAGGATTGCTCCTTAAGCCAAGCATGCCTTCTAAGTACAGACCCAGTTACAGCAGCCCTGCAAGATGCTCTAGTGAATCAAAAAGTACAGTTGTGTACACTTACCATAAATGTAGATGTTCGAGTGAATACACTGTTGCAGTCATTACATTTGAATTATCTGCTTGCAGGTAGCCCTCAGTCAGCCTGATTAACAAAGTCTTGGGTCCTGCGTCGGTTGCTGTCCCTTCTTCCATGACGTCAGGTTGTCAGGGGTATAAAACATGCAGCCCACAACATTATATCAGTTTTTCTTGCCCCAGATGTCAGGTGCCCCCCTAACGGGAAGCAATTAAATATAAAAGTACAATGATATACCTCCAACAATAAAGCAAATACACCAAATAGCTTTTAAGCATAGTAAAGGAAAGTAGAGGTATAACCAAAAGAAGTTAGGGGGCTGGAGGGAGGGTAATCAGGACTGCAACAGTGAATACACTCCAACATCTTCATTTATGGTAAGTGTACACAACTTTACTATGTTCTTCGTGTTTCACTGTTGCAGTCATTACATTTGGGTAGATTCCCAAGCTATGGTTAGAAGGAGGAATTTAAATAGCATTAGGACCAGCTATAAGGCCCTGCAAGACTGCAGTGGCAAGGCCAGCTCCGGATTTAGAGAAAATTGGCAAATGATAATGCTTGGTGAAAGTATGTACAGAACTCCAGGTAGTAGCTTCTAGGATGTCCCTGGTAGGGACACCTCTGAGAAAGGCTGTAGAGGTAGATGCAGCCCTGGTGGAGTAAGGTCCAATCCCCTGGGGGATAGGTTTTCCATGGTGCTTATAGCAGAAATGAATGCAATGGCCTATCCATTTATAAAATGCTTTGTTTTGAAATAGCCTTCACCTCTGCCCTGCAGCAAATGCCACCAGCAGATGTTCAGATTTCCTTTGAGGTTTAGTCCTGTCCAAGTAGAATCTAAATTGTCTGTGCACATCTAAGGAATGCAGTATCTGTTCCTCTTTGTTCTGTGGATTGGGAAAGAGGGCTGGCAAATGAATGGACTGATTAAGAGCCACACTGGATACCACCTTGGGCATGAAGGATGGATTGGTTCTGAGGGACACCCTGTCCGCATGAAAGATGATGAAAGGCTCCACAGCCATAAGGGCCTGTAATTCAGATACCCTTCTAGCTGAAGTGATTGCTAAAAGGAAATCTGTTTTCCAAGAAAGAATTTTTAAGTCCGCAGTAGCAGCTGGCTCGAAAGGAGGTAGAGTGAGTTTCTCCAAAACAAAGTTAAGGTTCCAGGCAGGGGTTGGAGCTCTCCTGGGTGGTCTCAAATTTTTGGTCCCTCTGAGGAACTGCTTGAGCAATGGATGAGAGAAGACGAAAGGTTCTGTGTTATAATGAGCTGAAATGGCTGAGGTGTGGATTTTAATGGAGAAAAAAGACAGGCCCCTGTGAAGCATCTCAGTTAAGTATTGTAAAATCTGAGGTAAATTGGGTGCTGCTGTGCTCTTCCCTTGAGATTGGTTCCAGTCACAGAATCTTTTCCATTTTTTAGCATGAGATTTTCTAGTACTAGGCCTCCTTGCCTCTAAAATGATATCCATCACAGGTTTACTGAGGGATGGCAAAGGAGAGATTAGGTAATTAGCCAGGCTGCAAGGTTCAGTGTTAGAAGCTGAGGGTGCAGAATCTGGTTCTCCTGCTGGGACAACAGGATAGGAGTCCGAGGCAGGTGCCATGGGGATAACCATGACACACTGCGCAGGAGGGGATACCAGTGTTGGCGTGGCCAGTCTGGAGTAATCAAAATCATCCTTGGTTTGTCCGGTTTGATTTTTAGTAGTACTTTGGAGAGCAGAGGCAGAGGGGGGAAGGCATAGACTGACAGGTTTTTCCAGCTGAAGAACAGAGCATCCACTTTCCAGGCTTGTTTGTGGGGAGTCCTTGTGCAAAATCTGTCCAATTGGTAGTTCTGGGGAGAGGCAAATAGGTCTATATCTGGGCTCCCCCATTTGCTTGTCAACCTGTTGAAAATAATTGGTTCCAGTTTCCACTCGTGTGGGTCCATGAGGTTTCTGCTTAGTCCATCTGCCAGTGTATTCAATTTTCCTGGCAGAAAATGAGCTTGTAGGTGCACTTGGTAGCTCAAGGCTGTGTTTCACAATGCCATGGCTAGTCTGCAGAGGGGGTAAGAATGTGTACCCCCCGCTTGTTTATGTACCACATAACAGTGGTGTTGTCCGTCTTTACCATTAGTTGTCCTGGAAGAATGTGGTCCTTGAAGGCTGTCAGAGCATTCTGTACAGCTAACATTTCTTTTTGATGGATATGCAGGTGCATTTGACTTGGGTTCCATTTGCCCTGAATGCACTTCCCTGCCAGGTGAGCCCCCCCCCCCCCCATGCATAGTCTGATGCGTCTGTTGTTAGGGTTTGGGCGGCAAGGGGTGGTGTGAAAGGTAGTCCCTTTTTTGATGGCAGGCCTCTGCCCACCAAAGGAACTCTAGGCGTAGGCAAGGTATGATAGGAATCATTGCTTCTAGATCCTAGGAATGTTGACACCATAGGCTTTTTAGATACCACTGTAGTTTCCTCATATGCAGTCTTGCATATGGAATTAGAAGAATGCAGGAGGCCATGAACCCCAAGGCTTGCAGTATTTGTCTTGCAGATAGCAGGGTTTTTGTGGCCACTTGTTTGAAGTAGGTTGTCAAATGAATTTGTTTCTCTGGCGTGAGGTAAGCCATCTGGGAAGTTGTATTCAAGCTTGCTCCCAGAAATATCATTTGTTGACAGGGTACCAGGTGAGATTTCTTTTCGTTTATGGTGTACCCCAGACAGGTTAGAACCCTTTGTACAAAGGCCAGATGATTCAAAAGTATGTCCTAGCTTTCTGCCTGTATTAGACAATCATCCAGGTATGGGTATATTTGAATACTTCTTTGCCTACAAAATGCAGTAACTGGAGCTAGGCACTTTGTGAATACCCTGGGCGCAGTAGATAAGCCAAAGGGCAGTGTAGAGAACTGATGGTGTGTGTAACCTACTTTGAAGCAAAGGTATCTTCTGCAAGATTCCCCGTTTGGGATGTGCAGGTATGCTTCTTTTAAATCTAGTGTTGCCAACCAGGCGTCTTTGCCTAGCATAGGAAGTAACTGATGAAGAGTCAGCATCTTGAATTTTGGAATCTCCAAAAAGGTGTTTAGAGTAGACAGGTCCAGGACAGGATGCCATGAATGGTCTTTTCTGGGTACCAGGAAAAGTCTCGAGTAGAATCCTTGTCCCTTTTCCTCTTCTGGTACCAACTGAATATCCCCCATGCTTAAGAGAGAAAGTACTTGTTTTTGGGCCTCTGCCCACTGGTTTGGGGGTAGGTCCGGCCATCCGTTTGGTGTTGGCAACGTGTGGAAGTGAAATCTGTATCCCTGGCACACTATATTTAAAACCCATTTGTCCTTGGTAATGAGCTCCCAGTTCTTTGCATGAAGAGCAATCTTCCCCCCAAAGGGGCAGTCAGTTAATAAGTGCTTGGACATTTTAAAAGGAAGTCACCGAGACAGTTTACCATAGGGGGGGAGTCTTATTACTCCCAGATTTGGAAGATTTGGCCCCCCACTGCTTAGTCCTGTGTGTTCCCTGGGACTGAAACTTGGGGTTCCTGCTGTGTCTGGATTTGGCTTGAGAAGACCTGGAAGGGGCTGGAAAGCAATAGTTTTAGAGGGTCAATGCTTACTAAATCTAGGAGGCTGAACTTGTAAGAAATCTTTAACAGTTTGCATAGATTTAGCTTTATCTTCCATCTTTTTAAGAACTTCCTCAGCCTTGTTGTCAAACAGGCGGCCCTGATTTAAGGGAGCATCCAACAATTTAGCTTTAACAAGATCAGGTAAAGATTGCTCCTTAAGCCAAGCATGCCTTCTGAGCGCAGACCCAGTAACAGCATCCCTGCAAGAGGCTTCTAATGAATCAAAACCACATTGCAAAGTATGTTTTCCAACCTGTTCAGCACAATGCATTAAATCCTGTAATTCTTTATTTTCCACATAATCAGGAATCAACATCATTTTCTGTTTAAGCAATCCAAGAACATGTTGCTGATACTTTAACATATGAAACTGGCAGTTTAAAGCCCTAATGGCCAAGGTTGCAGAAGTGTAAACCTTCGTACCCCATCTATCCAGCGCCCTGGAGTCTCCATCAGAAGGGGTAGGATTTTTAGCAGTAGAAGCCTTAATGCCCTTGGACCCCTGTGAAATAGTCTCTGGATCCAGAAACAGGATTTTTAAAAAGGAACTTGTGTGACTCAGGGACCCTGTAGTATCTGTCAGGTTTTCTGGGAGCAGGAGGCAAGGAATCAGGGGCCAAACTAGATTCCGAAAAAGCATCATCAACAATGTCTAATACAGGAGGGATAGGTAAAGGCCTATGCTGAGGCAGAAGTAAGAAATCCCTGAGCCTCTTTTTTGAATCAGAAAAATCCTGGCTTTCCCAGTTGAAATGCTCCCTTGGAGTATGTAAGGTTTCACCAAAAGAAAAATCCTCTGCAGGGGAAGCAGAGGGGATAGAGTCCTCTGCATCAGAATCCTCATAAGTAGATAAGGGCAAATCCAGATCATCAGAATAATCAGTAAGAAGAGAATCCTGGTCAGAAGATTCATAAACAACTTCAGTCCTAGGCCTCTTAGAAGGGGGGGGGAGTTGGCTACCCCTGAATAGAGTTATTAGACCTTCAGCCATTCTTATCATTTGTTTTTTAGGCATAGAGGTCTGAGCATGTGGCCTGGGCGTCAGTTTTTTAGGCATGGTTCAAGATTTAGGCCTAAGTGAAGCAGGCGTCGGTTTAATATGCAAGTCCGTAGGCCTGAATACACCCTCAGAAGCCGGTGCCTGCACAGCGGCTCTGGACCCATCCAAGGTAGAGACATCTGCGGGTTCCATAGTTGAAGCAGCGGGTTCCATAGTTGAAGCATCTCGTGGCATACCGGACTCCGAATGGGTCTCAGTAGAGGCCTGCGAATCAGAAGTAGCGGGTACCACGGGCTGCGAAAGCACCTCACTGAGTACCGGCGAACTGGCGACTGGCTTAGTAGAAGCGTCATTGGCAGTTTTGAACCTCGGCGGCCTGTCTCTGTCTTTATCTTTGCATGGCTAACCGACATTTCTGGAAAATTAAACTGAGAACCGAAATATTTAGAGGCGAAAATATACAGACGACGGACAGTGCGCTGATTAAATAAAGCACAAAACCGACAGCAAGGTACGCCGTGGTCAGGGCCTAGGCAAGGAATACAGTACAAATAAAAATCTTTATGAGGTATTTGCTGAATACAGTACAAATAAAAATCTTTATGAGGTATTTGCTTTCCACAAGAAATTATTACTTATTTACTTTTACTGACATCGGTTTGGAGCAAGAAAAAGTTTCCCCAACTGGGTACTTAGCTTTAGTTGAAGACTTTGGTTCTGAAACTCGAAAACGAAAATTTCAGGAGTCTGCCTACTGGCACTTGCAAACTGCCTCTGCTTCGGGCACCGCACGGGAAAAAAGACTGATGTAATGACGTCGGCTGCATGTTTTATACCCCTGACAACCTGACCTCACAGAAGAAGAGACAGCAACCGACACAGGATTCAAGACTTTGTTAATCAGGCCGACTGAGGGCTACTGCAAGCAGATAACCCAAATGTGATGACTGCAACAGTGAAACACGAAGAACATCTCAGATGTTTCTCACTAAGAAAATAGAGGGACTCCACACCATGACCTACATGGACAGGCTGAAAGCCTTCTCACTTTACTCTGTATATTATAGGCTGCAGAGAGGTGACTTGTGCCTGGCCTACAGGGCAATCTCCAACCCTGCCGTAATGGAAATGCTGCATATCCGCAAGTCAAATGGCACAAGAGTCACTCGCTCTACAGATCTCAACCTAGCTTGTGACATTAACAGAACATGCTGGGGAGACGGACTTGTCTCCCAGAGACTGCTGCTTCTCTGGAATACACTTCCTACTTATGTAAAACAGAGCGCCTCACTGACCATATTCAAACGCAACCTAGATAACTGGACAGGAGACTGCAAATTTACCACTGGGGTGACACCCATGTCCCTCATGGACAAGGGTAGCCGGTGCTGATCACAGACCCACTCTGTTCCTAAATTCGTTCTGCAAACTGCCCAAAAAGGACAAATGGGGATACTTGGGATTAACATGGCTAGGCTTGTAAAAGCTCTAGGTCTGCTAGCCTAGTAACCTTCTACGAGCCTATGAACCTATGTGGGTTGCTGTGTCCTGAGGAAACCACAAACCTTGCAGTTGAACTACCATGGACACTGCTCCCATGTAAAATTGTAAAATCCCACCTGGTCTGCAGTCAGGAAAAGGAGTTCTGGATTTAGAAACAGCTGAGCCCATCACCACTGCATTCCTGTTTCATAAATCTCGGCACCAGGAAAACCAAGGGATGAAGGTAATGGGTCCAACAATTTTTTTGAGTACCATTGAATTTTTCTCATGTGCAGTCTGGGTAGTAGTATCACAAAGGTCAACGATGCCACAAGGACTAGAATTTTAAGGAACTCGCTTGCTGAGGCCATGTGTAGAAGAAATCACTCCAAGGAAATGCCCTGGTAAGTCAGAATTCTGTTTTCCAGCAGAAGGTATATATCCCACACCCCACGGAAAACAATTTGTTTAAAGGGTGTGAAGAAGGCCTTTTAGGTTCAGTTTGAAGCCCAGGTTGGAAAGGAGGGGTGCAGCCTTGCCTAAGGACACCAAGCAACTGAATACATAATCTGTACAAATGAGCAAGTTGTCTAAATAAGGAAGTCTAGGATTCTGCAACAAGCAACCACTGGGACCAGACACACAGTAAATATTCAAGATGCTATAGATAGCCAAATGAGTAAAAGCAAAAAGCTACTAATGTAAGCAGACATAGCAAATCTCAAAAAATTCCCGAAACTGGGAGCAATAGAATATATGCACCTTTGAGATAGAGAGTCATTGTGAAACACTGGTCAGGAAACAACATCAGGATCGACTTGCAAGGTGAGCAGTTTGAATTTCAGAACTTTTACAAAGGTGTCTAGAAAGAAACAATCTAAGTCGGGTCTTCAGGAGTGCTCCTTTTTTGGTACCAAGAAGATTCTGGAGTAAAATATTTTGCCTTGGTGTACTGTAGGTACTAGTTCTATGACCCATGCTTCTAGCAAGTGAAAGAGCACTGGAGGAAACAGCTCAGTCTGGGTCTGGTGGGTGTGGGGGAGTTCACCTGAAGGGGGCAGGATTTTCTATACACTGCCAAGTGCATCCTTACTGACTTATTCTCTGAACCAATTTGTCTGATACTATTTGCATTCAGGCTGTAGGGTTGAGTGACAGCCTGATGGAAGGAGGAAGCAAAGGAAGGGCTGGAGGGAGGTACTGGGTCTCTGCGACTCAACAAAGTCATTAATTCTGCAGGGGCTTGCTCCATTTTGGAAAGGAACTCCTCTTGTTTAGTTCTGAAGAATTATCATTATGCCATTTCCTTTTGATATCCCTGACTTGTGTTTGGCTGTGATTTTTTGTTCTGCCCCTTGAAGGAAGACACCTATTTTTGAAGAACTTGGGTACATGAAACATCCTATGTACCCCTATGCATGTTTCAGAACCTCAAATTAAACAGTTTCATTCATGAATGAACTTTTGCTTTGCAGGTAAAGATGCAGCAAAATCATCCAAACTATATGCAAACTGTAAAATAAATTTCTGCACATAGCCTTGATAGTTTAACATTTTAAACACTGGATTATTAGAAAAAGGCATCCTTTTGCCCTGAAGATATAACCATTTTCCCTCTTTATCAGGGGTGTTGGATTAGATTAAGCCAAGGATGCTTTACTTGTGGAGGCAGCTGGGAAGAACGGTTTACTATTGGCATGTCGAATCCGCATTGGTCGACCGTTTAAAATGTCACCTCTAAATATGGAATTTGACATGCCAAAAAGTAAACCAATCCGAAAATGAATACATTGACAACCATGGTTTGATGTATTCGACATAGCAAGAGGTGAAGTCACTCACCTCCTGCTTTGAACATTAACATACCATTAGACTAAACAGTCAACGGTACATTAATTCCAAAGTTAGCCCCCCCAACAACCTGCACATTAAATATACTGACTCCGAGATTGCACTTCAGTGAGGAAATGGGCTAATTCTCTGTTCCTCACTGAACCGCGATCCCCCTGCACAATGTCAAACCCATATGCTCGACTGATACTACCCGTTCGCTGTAGTGTAGTCGATAGATTTGGGTTCGACATTCTGTCCACTTGGAAACTGCAAGTTGGCCACATGACAGTCGACCAATGCAGTTTACAAGTTTTAATAGTAAACTGGGAGAACACAGTTGAGTCAGCAGTCAAATGACAGAAGAAAACTGTCACAAAAGAGACCACCCTGTTATTTTCGCTTAGCCTTTTTAAGGACTATTGGTATAGATACTGGTGTCCTGTTCACCACTTCCACTGTTGCAGTAGCCTTTAAGCTATAAGGGTTGATTACCAATGCCTACCCAACTTGGTAAGAGGAAAGATGTGGATCCAGGAGCCCCTGGAGAATGGTCCTAGCAAAGTCAGTCCTAGATCTAGAGAAATAATCCAGTTTGTAATGCCTTGTAAAGGTACACAAAGAGATCATGGAACTACCTCTAGAATGCTTTTAGAATCCACCACTTTCCAATACACCATTGAAGAAGACAAGTCCTTCTCAGAGATTTACCAGAAAATCTAAAATTTTATGAGGGGAAGGGTGAAAACATGAGGCACAATCAGGAGCCGTTGAAAGCTACTGTGAACATTACAATGACGCACAAAAAAATTAGTATCTTTAGAATGTAAACTGATTAAGTAGCAATGATTGTCAGTCTGCTCTTTAAGTGGGAGACACCACTGAAGAAGACAAGGCCTTCTTAGTAATTTAACAGAAAATCAAAAAATTTTATGATGGGAAGGGTGAAAATATGACGCAAACTCAGGGGCCACTAAAAGCTATTGTGAACATTACAATGACGCACAAACATATTAGTATCTTTAGAATGTAAACTGATAAGTAGCAATGATTGTCAGTGTGCTCTAAGTGGAAGCGATTACATTTTCCATGCAGACATCGTACCAAGGGTGAGGCTTACTCCTACACATCTTGGTGTGTGTTAATCTGAACAATTGCCACACACACAAGAGACTCAAAATGGAGAAACTACCTACCTGTGAGTGGCCTAGATTCATAGTTCAGCTGTGCAATTTACATTTTCAACGGTTCTTAACAAGTCTGTGGCCAAGGAAACTATCAGGAAGCCCAGTCAAATTATCCAGTATCGATGCAAGTTTAATGGTTTCCAACATTAGGCAGATTTCCCTGTATATCCCAGGTGAAATACCTGTGGCAGGGCTAGCCACTTGGAGGTGTAAACCTTAGCTCTGGATGATTGTAACTGGTGAAGTTACACCCCAACCCCACATGCAAAAATGGGAAAAAGGGGTTGTGGATGGATGAATCCCAGGTGAAAATTTACTCTTCATCCAGACTGATTTTAAATGTTGCCAGAGAAGTACTCTGCTTGACATGTAAGGATAGCTTATTCCAGAAATGGGATAGGTACCTCTAGTATCAGCTGGTACTGTCAATGTGGCAGTATAGTTTTAGGTAACTAGGTGCTTGTTTTACTACTGGTTACACAAAGAAGTTTAAAGATTGTGGGTAATTCATATCCCAGAAAGCTAAGCAGAGACCACCTTTCAGGAACCTGTACAAGACTGAATACAGTGACAAGGCTTTTAGTCTTTTACAATAACTAAGGTAATAAGACTGGAGTTCTTTTTGGTTAGGAAATACGGAGAGCTCACAGGCTAGTATAAGTGCTTTATGAAGTACATTCCAACAGTGGCATTATATTCAATTATGGGTCCAATGAGGGAGGAAAACAGGGGGGCTACAACATCTCTGGACCTTGACGAGATGCCATGAGGACAACTTTTGCAGGGTAGAAGGATTTTCTAACCACAACAGAGAAATGCTGGTCAAAAGAGATTATGTTATCACAGGTAACCAAGTCCTTGATGACTGTGACAGACTTAAGTGAAATGTTATCTACACGGTATGCACAGTTGATGTTAGACTTATAAATTTATTTACTTACACTTTGTTGACTAGGTTAGTCCCACCAGGCCAGTGGCCTCTTTTCATGGGGGCAGACCCAAGGTGGTATTCATAATGACTAGAAGAAATACAGCAAAGGTACTGGAAACCTACCTTACTCTTTTTAATAAGTGTTGTAGTATCTTTTACATCCATCTCAACTGCCACCGAATCAGGCAGATGGGACCTCAGTTTTATATCTCATCTTAAGGACAGAGGAAACTATGCTCCATTTCTTGCTGTTAATGGCAATCTCACAACAAACCTACCAAGGTTAGTTGCCAGAGAACTTGAGTGTCCGAATGGGATTTGATAACTTACTACTACTAGACTACAAGAAGCTTGAGTATCATAACCCCATGGTGATGTTTTCTACTTCCCATCTAAGTATTAAGAATTGTTTAATTATGACTTCTGACTGTTAGGTAAAGGTTATTCCAGCATTTGGTCAAGTCACACTTGTAACAGTTGATGTTCTAATTTCACATTGTATCAGTGGCACATGGGTTCTGTACCTGCCCACGCAAACCCATGCTGGCAGCTTTCCAGAGCTAAGAATGATCTCTTACTCCTTGTGATAGGGGATTGGCTAAACCCTCCCATAAAGGGAAGGCAAACTACTGTCAAAGGTCCTAGGAAGTCAGTTTTTCAGGCTTTTAGTGCTAAGTGGGAAGAAACAACCAACAGAACCAAGAATTACCTGAAACTAACCAATTCATACCCAAAAATACAAAGGTTGAAAATCATCAAACTGTGTGTGTGTGTGTGTGTGCGTGTGTGTATATACATATATATATATATATATATATATATATATATATATATATATATATACTTATGGCCGAAACCATATGATAGAATTTCTAAAACTTTGAACATTTAAATGGAGATCTCCGTACAGCACGGAATGGGAATATTCCCTTTTCCTCACTGTAGTGCGATCTTGGAGTTGGCATATTTTAATAGCGGGGGGTGCCTGCATATACATGTTTTAATTTTTTTTTTCTTTTCTAAATGTTCGAGATTACAAAACTTTGGTCCCGACCATATGAGTTTGAAGTTTTGTAATTTCGATCACTCAAAGTAAACCCATAAATACACACACACACACGTGTGTGTGTATGTTTGAAATAAGGGGGTGGTAGGTTGTGCCACTGAGGCAGTGAGCACCACCTAGAAGGCCTCTTTCATTTCTAAACATATGATTTTCTAGTGGCAGGATTTCCTGCCTCCTTGAAATACCTGCTGTACATCCTCATGGAACAAGTGCATAAAAGGTGTCAAGACAGAGCAATTCCATTTGACAGACTATTTTAACTTGGGGTGCACTAGTCACCCGATACTGTGGGAGCAGATCCAGCGTGTGAGGAAGCTTCCGGTAATTGTCCTTGGCCAATTTCATTAAATGGAGAACCAACTTTGCCTGGGCCACAAAGGGGGGGGGGTCGCCACAGTGATCTCTGGTAATTCTTTCTGAATCTTCAGAAATATCTTGGGTATCAATGAAAAGGCTGGAAATGCATAAAGAACTGCATAAAGAACATCCCGTCCAAGGGAATGACAATGTGTCTGTCCTCTAAGCATGGCTAAAAGGCTGTCTCAGACAGGAAATTTTCAACTCTAAGTTAAACAGACCTATTTGAGATGTTCCCACATCTAGGTCAAATCCTGGAAGACTTCTGCCCGAGTTTCCACTTGTGAAGGTTACTCCAGGATTGGCTTAGAATATATGATATGCCACTATGTTTTTGCTCTGAGATGATTGTGGAATGAAGCATCAGTAGGCTGTAAAGGCTAGCTCTCAGGCCATTATAGCCAACTGGCAAAAACAGTACAACCTCATACCTCCTTGTTTGTTCAGGTACCACATAACTGTGGTGTTGTTTGTGACCACTAAAAGGGGACCTGTAGAGCATAAGTGGAGAAGTACTTTTTAAGGCCTGAATCACTGTTAACATTTTTTGACTACCATGTGCTTTGTAGTACCAGAAGGACCCTTTTCGCCTTGCACTTGAACTCCCACAGACAGTGGTCTCCAAGTCCTTCTGGACTGACTGAACTGGGGTCTGGAGAGAGAAGGGTAGTTCTGGATTTAGCAACATATGATGTCATGAGGCCTAGAATTTTGAGAAACTCTCTTGTGGAGGCAAGCTTCTTGAAGAGAGAAATCTCTGAAAATGTTCTGAGAAGTCAGGACTTTGTCTTCTAGTAGAAAGGCCATTCTTTTTCTCATGTCTAACATACACCCTGGGAAGACAATGGGTATGAAATAGGTTCAGCTTGAAGCCCAGGTGAGATACAATGGTTGAGAGCTTGACTAATGACTCTAAACACCTGGAAACAGACTTTGCACAAATCAGCATGTCATCTAAACAGGGGAAAATGTGGATGCCCTGGATCCTGTGGTAAGCAACCACTGTAGCCAGGCACTTCCTGAATACACGAGGTGCAGTAAATAGCCCAAAGGGTAATGCAGAAAATTGATAATGTAAGCCAGACATAGCAAATCTCATTTCCTGAAGCTGGGTAAGCATCTTTCAGATCTGAAGTCGCAAAAAAAAAACAGTGGCCAAGAAGGGGAAGGCCTTTCAGCAGGATTAGCATTTTGAATCTTTCAGAAAAGTATTTACGTAAGAGAACTATAACACTCATTTCCACAGTAGCTTCTTTGTCATGCAGGAACTGGTTCTATAAATCCTGCTTGAAACACGTGAAGGAGTAGAGAGAGAACAGATGCGCCTGGTCTGCTGAGTACGGGGGGGGGGGGCTCCCCCGAAGGAAGGTGTATTTACTGCCCACTATCACAAGTATCCTCCTTGAATTATACTCCACACCCAATTTTTCCAAGACTATTTACAGGCAGGTTGCTAGGTTGAGGGAAATCTTGGGGGATGGACAGGAGGAAGGGACTGGATGCCCAAATCATGGCATAGTCATTCCTTAGCAGGGGAGTGATCCTTTTTGAGAAAGGAACCCCTTTTATTTAGTTTGAAATTATTGTCCTCCTGCCATTTCCTCTTGGTACCCTGACTCCTGTTAGGCTGGGCATTTTGTTTTTTTTCTGCCCTTTGAAGTTGGACTCTCTGTTAAGGGAGAACCTGGGAATATAATACTGTAGATACCACATGCATCAATGTACCTCCAACATCCCACTGTCTGAGATTCTGGTTAGCAGAAAAAACAAACACAACTTCAGAACTGAAAGGAGCATTCAAAAATCAAAAATGTAAATCCTCAGAAAAAAATGCTGGTCATATAACCAAGCATATCCTCTCAATACAAAAGCAGCAGCTGCATTTCTAGAAACTGTATCCACACCTTCCAAGTCACCTCCCAAAACATGTTGCAAAACCTAAGTCACACAAGAAACAATCTCACTGATATAACACTTCTGATCAGCAAGCAAATACAGAGCGAAATAATCTAAACCATAAACACATTGCAAGCCTAAATAATTTAGAATTCTAAACACTAAATTACTAGAAAGAACCATCTTTTTTCTTGAGATTCAAACCACTTACCAATTTTATCCTGGGGTGTAGACTTAGAAGAAGCCAAGGACAGCACAGCTGTGTAAGCAAATTTACCACAACAGTAGATGTTCAAATGAGCACTGCTACAGTAGCCTTAAGCTATAAGAGCTGGCCTGCTTCCAAAGCTTCAGGGCACCTTCTATGCACCCAAACTGTCAGGCAGCTTGAGCTGAGCTGATTAAAAGATAAGTCTGTGTGCCAAGCTCTTCAGAGCTTTCCTGAAAAGGCAATGCTAGGAAGAACAAAAATTTACTACTACACTCTGGCATAAACAGCACATCCAAAAACAAAGGTAATGGAGTGCTTACTGCAGTGATCATTCGAACATCTACTGTTATGGTAAAATTTGCTTAGACAACCATACTACTGTTCGTCATATAGATCACTGCTGCAGTAGCCTTAGCTATATGGGTAGTATACCACAGCTTACTACATTTGGGAGGTGGAAGGAGAAGAGTCCAGGAGCCCCTGGAAAATGGCCCTAGCAAAGCCTGACCTACAGAACGAATTAAGCTGCTTACAGTGCTTTCTAAAAGTACATACAGAGGATCAAATTACAGCTTCTCAAATATTTCTAGAATCCAACCCTTTCCAAAAAGCCACAGATAAAGCCAAGGCTCTGCTTTGATAGTTTTGTTGTTGTGAGTATAACAAAAGGTAATAGCATTAGGCAACCATTTAGAAAAAATCTGTTTTGACAGAGGCTGTCCCTTCTTCTTAGCTTCACAAGAAATGAACAACTGATCCGAAGATCTGAAAGATTTAGTTCTGTCATGACAGTACCACAGCTGTCTGTGGTTATCCAAGGTAGGGAGTATCCTTTCTCCATAAGTTTTGCTTCAAGAAAGAAAACCGGTAGATGGGTAGTTTGGCTTAAAGTAAACTCAGATACCACTTTAGGCATAACAGGACGATTAGTTCTCAAAGAAACCCTGTGCCTGTGGAAAATGGGATACAGTTAACTCACCATAATACTGTGCAAATCAGATACCCTTTTTGTAGAGGTCAGAGAAATCCGTAAAACTGTTTTCTATGTTAAGAACCTCAAAAGTCAGCCAGGTTAGTCGGTTTAAATGGAGAAGGCCTCTTATCAAAACCCCTTTCAAAAACATTTTGATATGACAAAGCACTGAAAGAAACATGCTGAAATGGCCAATACATTAACCTTGACAAAGCAGTAAGAAAAGCCACAGGACAGTAACTCGCACAAATATTGTAAAACAAGAGAACAACTAATCCTGAGTGAGTGCTGTTTAAGTTGTTGGTACCAACTAGAAAACCTTTTCCATTTGCTAATATATGATTTTCTACTACCAGACTTTCTTGCCTCTATTAATACCTGATCCATGGCCTGCGTAAACAGGTTCCTAAAAGGAATTAAGACCCTATTGGTTAGGCAGTCAACTGAAGTTGACTGGTGTTGGGGTGTTTAAAAACACCTCTGTTCTTGTGTGAGTACATTCAGTCTGTGAGAAGGTTTGTGGTAATTGCCCCTGTCCATTTTCAGAAGAAGGGAGAACCATAGTTGCCTGGGCCACAAGGAAATCAAAACAATGATCTTGACGGATTCTTTCTGAATTTCAGAATTATTCTGGGTATCAGTGGAAAGGGCGGAGAAAAATATAGGAATATTCCTGTCCAAGGAAAAGAAAAGGCATCTGTCTTCCAGGCCTTCTTGCATGGAGTCCTAGAGCAGAATTATGCACGCTGAATGTTCAGAGAGGAGGAAAAGGATGGATCAAACATTGGAAACCCCCCCCCCCCGATCTAGTTTCCATTTGTGAGGGTCTGCTCTGGTCCCTGCTCAGCTTGTCTGCCTCACAATTTTGCTCTGACAGAATGTAGAATGCCTGTACAGTGAGAGTGTGCTGTGAAGCCCTATCTCAAGCTAACATGGCTAGTTTCCAGAGAGGGGGGTATGGCCTGGCTCGCCCCTGCTTGCTGATATACCACATGACTGTGGTATTGTCTATAACAACTTGAAGAGGTCCTGGGTCCAAAGATGATTCAGAGTTGAATGCCTACATGTGACTGCATCTGTACTTGGTGTTAGACACACATTCTGTCCCAGGGAATGATAAAACCAGCAATCTCTACCCAGTTGGGAAATGTACTCACCATAACATTCTATGTTTGTAGTCCATCTCACCTTTCATTCTTACATATGGGTTCGGAGCTGATCCTCAGCTCCAACTCGGCCTTTTTGCAAGCTCAAAGTCTTCTAGTTGGCTTGTGGCAAGGTAGGTATCCCATGGTGCACCAGTACAATCCCCAGATCTTGTTTGCTGCTAACGAAGAGAGAAAAAACAAAAACTATGCAGAAAGAACCCAATAATAAAAGGTCTCCACTTAATAATAACAATTTTTCTGTCTCCAGATCCTTCCGTGATGGGGGTAGGAGGGTGGGGTCGTAAGAATGAAGGGTGAGATGGACTACAAACATAGAACGTTATGGTGAGTACATAACTTCTTTATGTTCTGTAGTCCTAGCTCGCCTTCATTCTTACATATGGGACAGCATCCCTATCACCTTACTCTTGGGGGCTCATGGAAAAATACTCCTGAGTACTGTGGAACCAAAGGATGTTCTACCCCTACAGGTCAAATCCAATTTGTAATGAGTAATAAATGTGTGAGGGCTAGCCTGAGTTGCTGCTGCACAGATATTATCAACTGGGACCTTGGCTTGAAAGGCTGCAGAAATAGACTGAGATCTCGTGGAATGAGCCTTAATTTTGAAAAGTAAAGGCTTACCATCATAGGTAGGTACTAGGCTATCTGCCCGAAGGCATTTATAAGCCTAGCCAGAATGTGTTGGCTTTTGCTGCCCCCTTAGATTAGTTCCTTGTGCCTCTGTCCAGCAGAGCCACTGACTTTGTTTCCCATCCACTCGTCAAGATTTCTTTTGAAGAGTGTTAGCGAGGAGCTCTGCCTAATGCAGATTGGGATCTTGTTCCAAAGCATGGGAAGAATCTGGGGCAGGAATCTATCCCTCCAGCATGTCCTATTTATTGTTGTGGTGAGGTTTAGATCCCTACAGCATGTGGCTCGCGGGGATAAGGTTTTATTTAGGTGGAGCATGTCCATCAATTCTGGGTTGGACATGGCCTTGTATGTCAGGCAGAGATCACCTCTGAGTAGGCGGTATGCAACCGAGTACAGCTGTAACTTCTTCAGCTGAGCTGCATAGGGCATCTATTTGAGCCAAGTGATCCTCTTGGTGAGGTACTTCTGTGGTCTTTCCAGCTGTTGCAGGTGTCTTGTAAGATACATCCCAAATGGGGCGTTGTACTCTATTGATGGGTCTGATAAGTGATGAATAGAGGGGCACAATGACCTCTTTTGATCTGGATGCAAACCCTTTTGTGATTAGGTGGGCCATGTAGAAGGATTTTCTAACCACTTTGGCAATGTGATTATCAAAGGTGAGATTACTATCTACTTGGGTCCCCAGATCCCTTATTACGTCTTTGGTATTTAGGGGACTACCACCTATGTGGTAGTTTGTGGGTACTTTGTTTTTCCAAAGGGGATGACTATGCACTTTCTGGCATTTAGCTTGAGGCCATGATTTTGACACCAACGAGTAAGGACTTCAGAGCACCACCACGGCAACTTAATTCTTCAGATTCAAAACAAACGACCAAGTAAAAACAAGTGTTTTATTAAAAAAGAAACACTCAAAGACGTACTGGATAAAATCCGATAAGTGCTTTCGGCTATCCAGCCTTCATCAGATCGTAACGCTTATTTCTATGTCATCATTTAAAAAGAAGATACTATCCAATCATCTTTCTGATTCTAAAATAACAATGTGGTTAATAGCTAATGGTTGTGACAAAAATTTTAATTTCTTATAGGAAGAGAGATAAAATTAACAACCAATCAAAAGATCAGGATAAACTCCATTTGGTGTTGTCAGAACCAATCAAATGATAGTAATAACCACCACTCATTGTTCGCCACCTCTCTGTGTCTTTTTCTAAATCGTCCATTATCAACTTCTATATTTAGTAAACAACCTATGGCGTTGACTCTTCATTGTGCTTAACAACTAATGAAGCAAAGGGAACACATCTCTCCTTCATAGGTTGTTTATGAGAGCAATTGCCCAATGTAAAGTGCAATAGAAATAGTCTCTTATTGGATCAATAACAGAAGCAATAGCCAATGGAAATTAACAGTGTATTCTGCTTATTGTAAGGTTGCAAAAAAACAGTCATAAGCGTCAACTCCTTGTCAAGACATGATCAGACAAAGAGATAAACTAATGTTAGCTGTCGCTTTTTTTTTTTTTTTTGGTAACTGTCGCCGCGCTGAATTTAAGGAGTTATGTACCTTGCGACAGCTACCATTAGTTTATCTCTTTGTCTGATCATGTTTTGACAAGGGGTTGACGCTTATGACTGGTTTTTTGCAACCTTACAATAAGCAGGATACACTGTTAATTTCCACTGGCTATTGCTTCTGTTACTGATCCAGTAAGAGACTATTTTTTTCCACTTTACATTGGACAATTGCTCTCATAAACAACCTATGAAAGAGAGATGTGTTCCCTTTGTTCCATTGGTTAAGCACAATGAAGAGTCAACGCCATATGTTGTTTACTAAATATAGAAGTTGATATGGACGATTTAGAAAAAGACACAGAGAGGTGGCGACCAACGACTGGTGGTTATTACTACCATTTGATTGGCTCTGACAACACCAAATGGAGTTTATCCTGATCTTTTGATTGGTTGTTAATTTTATCTCTCTTCCTATAAGAAATTAAAATTTTTGTCACAACCATTAGCTATTAACCTCATTGTTATTTTAGAATCAGAAAGATAATTGGATAGTATCTTCATTTTAAATGATGGCATAGAAATAAGCGTTATGATCTGATGAAGGCCGAATAGCCAAAAGCGCTTATTGGATTTTATCCAGTTTGTCTTTGAGTGTTTACTTTTTAATAAAACACTTGTTTTTACTTGGTCGTTTGTTTTGAATCTGAAAAATTAAGTTGCCGTGGTGGTGCTCTGAAGTCCTAACTCGTTGTTGCTCTACATTTTTGTCTTCGTCACCTTCAGCGGGATTTGGAAGTACCCTTTTCTCATTGTGTTCTATGATTTTGACACCAGGTATCCGTCTCAGTGAGACCCTTTTGGAGGATGTCTGTGTCAGCCGGAGAGTCAATTATAGCCCCTAGTTTGCAGTCATCTGCGAACTTGGTCAGCCATAGTCTTCCTGTGCTTGCCTGTACCTCTGAGAAGTATATGCCGAACAGGAGGGGTCCTAGGACTGAGCCCTGGGGAACTCCATTTGTAACAGATTTAGAGTCGGACCTAGCTCCTGCAACTCTCACCATGTGGCTTCTGTCTGTGAGCCAGTTGGCAACCCATCTTGTGACATAGGGGTTTATGTTCAGGCTGGTGAGCTTGTCTATAATACCAGAATGGGGAATGGTGTTGAAGGCCATTGTGAGGTCTAGGTAGGCTGTGTGCACCACCTTTCCCTCATCTACAGCCTTGGTAACTGTCTCAAAGATGTCCACCAGGTTTAGGAGGCATGATCTGCCCTTAACAAAGCCAAACTGGGTAGGGTCCAGTGTTTGGAGGTTCCCAGTGTTTCTGTTAATGAGTTCCATGATGATGCGCTCCATAGCCTTGCAAACCAAGCTAGTTAGGCTTATAGGCAATAGTTCCAGGGGTCTGTTGTGGCTCCACCTTTGTGGAGCAGAATAACCGCTGCTGTGTGCCACTCTATGGGTATGTAGCCTGTGGAGAGGCTGAGTTTGAATGGTGTGTTTAGGTGAGGGGTTAGTTCGTCTTTGAGCTCGTGTAGGACGCAGCCTGGGACACCGTCCAGTCCCATTGATGTTGTGTTTTTGGCTTTGGAGAGGGCTATTTTAACCTGAATGCCTGTGATTTCAGGGACTCTACATTCTTCTGGTATGGTTATGTCCCTCTTGGGGGTGAGGGGGGGGGGGTGAAGTTTGCCCTGAACCTGTCTGCCAGGATGTTGGCGATATCGGTCGGTTCAGTGTATTTTGTGCCATTCTGCACTAACTCCGAGCAGATCTGAGCATTGCCACTTAGATTCTTGACATAGCTAAAGAATGCCTTGTGGTTATCTTTGGAGTCCTTGGCAATTTTTCTTTCAAAGCTCGCCTTGGATGATTTTATGAGGGATCGTAGTTTCGTGCCGATACTCATCAGGGATGCCTTCCCTTCTTGGGATTTTACTCTTTTCTGTACTAGTTTCCTCCTCCTATTCAATAGCTTATTTATGGCAGGAGTCCACCAGACTGGTTTCTTTTTCTTGGAGGAGTGAGTCTTGGTTTTGCTTGGGATGGCATGATCCATGCATTTTTGTAGGTGCCCGTAGAATGCATTAGTAAAGAATTTTGAAGCTTGGACAGCGTTATCCTTCAGCATGGGAGCTTTGAAACATTCCACCTCGGTCTTATGTAACGTGAAGTTTGCTTTTGAAAAGTTTTTCATGGTGGATTTCTTGTCTGGGGGTGGGGACGGAATGTGGATATCCAAAGTGATTTGTTTATGGTCAGATCTAACCAGCGAGGGGTTGACCCTCTGGTGTGGAACACCGGTCGCCCATGTTGGTGATGACCAGGTTCAATATGTTGTCATCTCTGGTGGGAGTGTTGACCAGTTGAACCAGGGCATTTGAGTTTATAAATTCTAGGAAATGTTGGGCAAGGGAGTTAGTACTTGAGTAGTTCTCCCAGTTAACATTTGGATAATTGAAATCACCCAACATTAGGGTGTTTGGTAAGACCTTTAGGTTTCCCAGTGTTTCCAGGAACGTGGACTGGGGGTCCTGGGACATGGTGGGAGATCTGTAGCAAGCTACAATTTGAATTGCAGTTTTGCCTTTTGTTAGTTGCACGTGGATGATCTCTGAAGCATCATGCTGTGCCACTAACCTGGAGGTGTGGGTACCCTTGATGAATATGGATACGCCCCCCGCCTTTTGTATTTCAGTTTGGGTTCTGTGGCCGAAATGTATGGTATGAGTTGTAGCCTGGTAGTGCTGGGGTGCTCTCTGGAGCCTTAAACCAGGTTTCTGTTACTGCACATATATCGATTTTCTCCATACTGAGGAGTGCCTCGAGTGCGTGCATTTTGAGGTTCAGACTTCTGGCAATGAGTAGCTCTACCCTCAGTTTTTTGTTACTTGTGCTATTTACAGCGGTAGGTTTGTCTTTTGAGCCTTGCCTAAAAAAGGCACTATGGGAGTGGCAAGAGCCTTGGCCAGTATTCTAAAGCCTAAGGGTGACAGGTGCAAGCTGTCTTTAGCAAAGCAGCGTGGCTTGTCGAGCATGTCATCCCAGGCAGACAAACACTGGACCCCCTTTGAATGACACCAGAAACTTAGCCAATTGTTGAAATTGAGAATTATTTCTTTATACCGTGGTATAATTCTTGGTGAGGGCAGGATGCTACTCAGGGTCAGGGTCATACCGGCCTGGGCTACGTGATCAGAGAGCTCTTCCATGTCTCTTTTCATGTAGTTCAGAGAGGTACGGCTCAGGTCATTCACACCAACACGGACAATGACAGAGTCATACTTGTACTTGTTCTGTAGTGACCGGAGTGCTTGTGTTATGTGGCGGATTCTGGCGCCGACAGGCAGCTAACAGAAACCTTCTCCTTATTCAGCCTAGTGAGTGGGACGTCATTGTGCCTGACTATAGAGTCACCTATTACTAGTATGTTATTTTGCCTTAAGGGCTGTGATTGCATTGGCACACTGGTTTTGTGAGGTATGCGTTTCATGGTTTGTGTTGGGGGGGTGGAGGTTGCTTGGATGTTTGCTTTGGAGGTCTCTGTTGGTTTTGCAGATTTTTATTTAGAGCCTCCGAGTATGTTTTCATGTATTTATGTGTGTTTTTTTCCAGTGCTGCTTTAATGGGTTTATGTGAAACTGGTGGTATGATGCAAGTATTTCCCTTCTCCTCTTGATGGTCTGATCCAGTCTTGGGTTGAGAGAGCTTAGCCTCCAGTTTGGCTGTATAACTGCATCTCTCGCATGTATTAGTGTTTGGTGGTAGGAGGAGGTGGTTGTCTGTGTACATGAGGCAGTTGTAACATTGCCTCAAAATGCCCAGATTCATAAGTTGGACTGGAAAGTACACCTGAAACTGCCCTTTGGACATGCCTAGATAGGTACAGTGAATTGTTTTACTGGATGGCTGGAAAGGTCAAATAGAGAGCCTTGTCCTTCTGTACAGTACAGGAGGGTCTACTGCTAGGGTTTATAAGTGCTTGCTATAAGTTTTGAGTAAGTGCCAGGCTGAGAAATGAGTGGCTCGAGTGCTTAAGTTGAAAGTTTGTCTAGTTCCAAGGGAAAAATTGAAGAGGAGGGTTTGTGGAGCCGGGAATAGCTTTACCCTAGCTCACCGGGCAAATACAGTATTTATAGCAGGGAAATGAAAGAGATAAAAATTAGCCCAAAATGGCCAATAAACTACTAAATTCTGGGCTGAAACCACTCCCCCAGGGACAGACAGGCTGCTCAAAGCTCCCCTCTCTCACAGGTGAACAGAGAACTTCCTTCTATCCAAGTAAGGTATGGGCAAATACAGAGATGTGCAACACAGCCCTGAATTCAGCACTAACCTGAAAACTGGACAATACTAGCTTAGAAAGGCAGAAAACAAGCATATATATATATATATATATATATATATATATATATATATATATATATATATATAAATTTTTTTTTAGAAAATAAAGATACACTCAAAAACACTTTAAATGCACAGAAAAGGATACATATTGTTATATATTGCAGATCACAGTTGTAGTCAATGCCTCTCCTCCCACAAGAGTGCAGACCACAAACCTTTTTAATGTGGAATAACTGGCCTGAAGCCCAAGTGCCTAAGCCAGAACTAATACACTTTTAGAACAGCAGACACTGGACCTTCAATCAGCAATTCCCAGCTTAGAAGGATGTAAGCTACCTGTCCTGCCACAACAGTGCAGACCACAAACCTTCTTAATGTAAAACAGCCTGTATGAAAGCCCAAGTGCTTAAACCAAAAGACTTAGAATAACAGTTACAATTTAATCAGGCTACTACCAAGCAGTAATAAATGCAGCAGACTAAATAAAATTGAGTACTTTTAAGAAAAGCAAAATAAAGTAGGAGGAAAGACAAATACAGTAAAAGCAAATTACATTTTTTTTTGGGCCTTCTCAAATCTACTCTCTGTATTAAGTAGAGTGAACACTAGACTCAGAATATGATCTCACTGTACTTGGCTAAGTTAGCAAATGAGATGGACCCAGGAGGAGTGTTCTAATACAGACTTACAGGAGGGGCGGGCAATTCCAGAGCCAGCAACACTAACACCAACACAAGAACAGGGTGGGAAACTAACTTTAGTAAACAGAAAAAATGAAAATACACTCAGAAGAATAAATGTAGGATATACAACTGGAGATCCAATTAGAGAGGGTCACTTTGGAAACTGGGAGACCTAATCTGGAGTCAGAGAAAGAAACAAATAATTGGTATGACTTCCTGAATTCCTTGGTCCGGTGTAAATAAAACCGTAATTGTCGGTGAACGTCCAACTGATGAAATCTGTATTCTGCTGCGTTGGAATAATTAGGGAAGAACACCGGAAGCTCTATAGATTGGTTCAAGTTGTTATGGGAGCACACCTTGGGGACAAAGGATGGATTAGTACGAAGAAACACACTGTCTTTGTGAAATATCAAATAAGGGGGTTTGACAGACAGTGCTTGTAACTCAAACTCTTCTAGCAGATGTGACTGCCACCAGAAACAAAGTCTTCCAAGAGAGAAATTTCAAAGGAGACAAATGAGCTGGCTCAAAGGGTGGAGACGTTAATTTGGGTAGAACAAAATTCAAGTCCCATGAAGCAACCAGTTCCTGAAAGGGAGGTCTCAACAAAGTGGTACATTTAAGGAAGATCTTGCACAACCTATGTGACATCAGATTGGAATCCTGTTGACCCAAATGGAAATTTGAAATTGCTGCCAACTGGCAGCAGCAGCAGAGCCCTTGTGAAAAAGTTCAAACAAGAATTCCAATACCACTGGAATAGATGCAGTATAAGGGTCAACATTCCTTTTCTCAGCCGAGAAAGAAAATCTTCTCCATTTGCTGGTGTATAACTTTCTAGTGGAGGGTTTATGAGAAGATGTAAGAATATGAGTCACAGAGGGTGAGAAATCATGAAGTCTAATTAGGGATGGAACCGGAGCCAAGCTGTCAAATTGAGGGTGTGCAGGCTGGGATGAAGAGAGCATGATATGTGTGTCAATAGATCTGGCACTGGATCCAGAGTACATAGATCGTCTAATAGGTGAGGCCTGAGAAAGGGGAACCACACCTGACGAGGCCAGTAAGGAGTGATGAGGATCAATTTGCTTCCCAACAGTTTCACTTTCTGAATAACCTTGGATATGAGAGGAAAGGGCGGGAAAGCATAAAGGAGACCCAGGGGCCAATCGTGAACAAGTGCGTCTCTCAGTGACTTCCCCGGAGGGGGGATGAGGGAGAAACAGCTGCTGCATTTGGAGTTGATCGGGCTGGCAAAAAGATTGCAGCAAGGCTGTCCCCATCTGTGAAAAATCTGTTCCTCTATTTCCTGCTTCAGAGACCACTCGTGAGGCATCAAGATTGCCCAGCTGAGTTTGTCGGCTATCACGCTGGTTGTCCCCGGGAAGTGCATCGCCACAAGAAAGCGCTGTCAAGATATCACCCACTTCCAAACCCAAATGGCCTCTCAACAGAGTGGGTATGATCTGGTTCCACCTTGTTTGTTGAGATACCATACTACCAACATGTTGTCTGATTGTATTGCAATCGTCCCAAGAGGAAGAAGGTCGTGAAGTGATTGCAACGCCAGAAGCACTGCCCTCATCTCTAGAACACTGATATGCAGGGTGGGCCTCGTGATCTTGCCATGTGCCTTGGACAATCCTGCCTAGATAATGCCTCCCCCACCCTATCTGTGAGGCATCTGTGGTCACAGTGGCAATGGGTTGGCGAGGGAGGAATGGAGTGCCTGTAGTTAACTGGTTAGGTTGGATCCAACAACTGAGGTCCTTCTTGCAAGGCTCTGTTAACAGAATGTGGTGATTTAGGGGCAGTTGTTGGAAAGACCACTGGGACGACAGAAGCCATTGACGAATCCGCATGTGTAGTCTGGCTAAAGGTACTAGTAGTATGGTGGAAGCCATGGTCCCTAGAGGTTTCAGAACAGTCTTTGCCTTGACTTTTCGGAGAGGGAGAAGACGGTGAATTTGTTGTACAAGATTCTGTGCCCTTTCTACTGGAAGATGAGTCAACATGTCTACTGTGTCTATTTCTGCACCTATAAAAATCACAAATTGAGAGGGCGATAAGGCAGATTTTACCCAATCTATAGTAATCCCCAACTGGGCACAAAGTTGAATAGTAGCGGTTGTGGTCTGAATAAGTAGATGCCTGGTGGGGGCGGTCAGGAGCCAGTCGTCCAGATACGCAAACACCTGGAATCCTAGATGTCTCAGGTGAGCTGTCACTACTGCCATACAAACACCCTGGGGGCTGTGGTGAGACCAAAGGGCAGAGCACAAAACTGGTAGATGACTCCTCGATGCTCTGTCCATTTTTATATTGTAGTACGCATCTTGGACGTTTATTAAGCACATCCAAGTGTCTTTCCCTAATAAAGGGAGTATAGAACGCAGTGTCACCATACGGAAATTGTCCTCCTTTACGGATTCATTTAATTTGCTGAGGTCCAAGATGGGCCTCCAGTCCCCTGTACATTTTGGCACTACAAAGAATCTGAAGCAAGTTCCGAATCCTACTTGGTCAGCGGGGACGGTTTGGATGAGTCTGTTTGCGAGCAACTTGTTCACCCCTCTACAGTTGCTTGATCCCTGTGATTGGGTGGAACATCCGGGATCCTCTTGGGGATATGAGGTGGAAGAGAAAAGGGTATGGAGTAACTTCTGGTGAAAATTCTTTGCATCCATCTGTCTTAAGTGATACTTAGCCAAGCTTCCGGATACAAAGAAATGCGACCCCCGACCGGCTCCAGAGAAGCACAGTCGGGCCCCACATCAGGAGCGCTGGTCGAGCCAGCCCCGAAACGAATCATGGCCTCCCTGGTTTTGCAGTCCGCCCCTGTCTCTAGGGCGACATCTACCATTCACTCCTCCTCCTCTGCCTCTGAAGGAGGAGTTACCCTGTGCATCCTGGAAAAACCTCTGGGACTTCTTGAACCACATTTTACCACCTCTCTGACCCTTGGAATATAGTCTAGAGGGGACAGTAAAACGTACTCCAACAGCAGAGAGTATTTTCCCTTCTTGCTCGCACCGGGTGAGTGTGTCATTTACCTTAGGTCCAAATAATGAAGAACCGTCAAAGGGGGTGTTGATAAAAGTAGACTTGAATGGCTCTGCAAAATTAACCAAGCGCATCCAGGAGTGCCTCTTTAGAGAAACACCTGAACCTGCTGCCCTGCTTGCTTCATCGGCTGCATAAGAGATCAGCCTCATGGACGTGTTAACAATGGAATTCAAGGTGGACAACTGAGCAGACACCTTATCAGGGACTCCATCAGTGGATGTATCTTGTAAAGTCTCTCCTAACTCCTTAAGGAGATCTCTCTGAAGCCTTGTAAAGTGTGTTAGCTAGTTCAGCGATCTGAGAGTGAATGCCGCTGATGAAAAGATACGCTTCCCGTACCCATCCATCATTCGAGACTAATTATTCGTCAGATGGAGAGAAGTAGTGGTCTCTGCTAGTTCCTTCTTAGTGGCCACCGCCACCACCATGGCATCTACGGGAACACCCTTTGACAAAAATTCCTTCTCCCTGGGAGCGGACAGAAATTTATTAGGTCTCTTGGGGACTGATACCACGGCATCAGGAGTCTTCCACACCTTCCGACTAACAAGCTCTAACACTGTCAAAGGGTGGAGACACCCAAAAGGCTGAAGGTTGAGACCTGAAAGCCTTCAGGTACACACAGACTTAACAAAAGGGGTAACAGTGGGCCAGCCGCACCTCTGCTTAAGGATCTCTAAGATGTCAACGAAAGAGACATCATCAGAGGACGACTTGGGGGACCCTTCTGACTCCTCGAGGTCAGTGTCGGAGGTAAGAGACTCATCCTGGGAGTCTACATGCTTCCCCTCTTGCATGTCCTCTTCCATGGGGGCTCCTTGGAAGGGTATTCCGGGGAGGTCTCGGAAGAGTGGGGGCCACCAGCCAGACGCTCCTGAGGTTGCGGGTCTCAGCTGTCCAGAGAGGGAGTAGGTGCTGAGACGGAAGTAAGTGCCCGAGGGGGAAGAGTGTCGGTACCCCTGGGTGGAGCTGATGATCGGGACAGCACGCTCCTAATCATCTCGCAGACTGATCTCTCTGGCTCTGAAGACCTCCCGCTCCGAGGAGACACAGGACGCCATCGGCTCCGAGATAGATGTAGGGTCCGAGCTCACCCTAGCCGACGCACTGAGAGGAAAACTCAGAACCGAAGAGGCCCGGTTCCGGGCGTCCTTGTTAGGGCTGACTGGGGAAATTCGGCTCCTACACACCATGGACGGCACCGAAGGTGTCGGAGCGGAACTCTGCTCCGAGCCAAACTCAGGGGGGAGTGGTACCGAGCACTCCAGCTCTGAAAGCCCAGCACTGCTCGGAGCAGGAATCACAGAAGGGATAATGGACTGAAGTGTCTCCGGAACTGACTGGGTCGGAGCCAACAGCATTTTCGGTAAGGCAGATGACTTTAGGAGTCTCAGCACTACTCTCTCCACATCTTTTTCCAATTAGCTCCTGGAAGATCTGGAAGACAGTGTGGGAAATCTAGACCTCTGTAGTATAGGGGACCTTAGTGTAGGGAGACCGGCAAAGGATCTGTAGACCGACTCCAATGTCTGCTATCAGTGGTTGGCTCCAAACTGCCTGGTGCCAACATTGTAGCCATAGTAGCAGTATCCTCGATCGGTTCCAAACTCAGTGGAGCCGACAAGGAAGAAGAGTTGTCAGGTTTGAAAATTTTCGGAGGTGGTTCCAATGCACCAGTCGGTGCTGGGGAATGCTTCTTTGAAGGTTTTGACTTGTCTTTCTTGGAACCATGTGATTTAGAAGAGGAAGACGAGCTGGCCAGGACTTCCTCAAAGAGGGCTTAAAGAGACCTTTTAGTATCAGTTTATTCTTTCTCTCCTGCAATACCCTGGCACTAAATGAGTGACAAAATAGACACGTTTCTTGTAAATGGATGGCCCCGAGACAGTACAAACAGTTACTGTGGCCATCGGTAATGGATATCTTCTGCGAACATTTCACACACTTTTAAAACCCAGAGGGTTTATGATCTTTAACCTCCTTAGACATCTCACTGAAGATGAAGCCACACACAAAGAGGACTTGCTCCTCTAACTTAAAAGGGCCTAGCCCGTAAAGCACCAGCAATCACACAACCACGAGGACTAGGTCCTCTAACTCAAACGGGCCTAGCCCTGGGTAGAAAGAGAAGCGAGAAACCTAGGTCCTCTAACTAAAACAAAGTGGATAGAGGTCAGAAATAACAAATTTAGTAACTCACACACACAGCAGAAAGAGTCTCTATATAATAACTAAGCCTTATAAGAGATAACGTTGAAGAGCCAGAAACCCTGATCAGCTAAGGCAAATACGACAAAAAATTATGCGGACTACTCCACAAAAAAATAGCTAAAGCTAACACAGCACACTAAGAACACTAAATAGCTAAGCTGTACAGAATACTAAACACACAAGTTAAATTAAGTGCAAACATGCCTAGGACACTAAATATTAAATTACCGATATCTGAACTGCTAGAGAAAAAAACACCAAGTCAAAACGCCCAGAAAAAACTAACTGGCACACAGGATACCAATGAGAACAAGGCCAACGGCCAACCAGTTCTCAACAATAATTATCTAAACAGGAAAAAATATACTGTAAATGGCTAAACTATAGGAAACAACATTCGTAAATGTTATATAAATCTATCTAAAGCTGAAAATCGCACAAAATAGCAAAAAATTTATTAAAATGTGTTAGACTTAGTCACAGCCAAGAAGAAGCACATCCAAACTCGTCGACGTGGCAAATGAGATCTGGGGATTGTACTGGCGCACCATGGGATACCTACCTAGCCATGAGCCAACTAGAAAACTTTGAGCTTGCAAAAAGGCTGAGTCGGAGCCTCCGAACCCATAAGAATGAAGGCGAGATAGGACTACAGAACATAGGTTTTATTCAAGGATGTTTTTAGTGCCAAAGAATCAGACAGAAATGACTCAAGAATGTTCTCTACTGTCTGCATCTTTGCCCCATCAAAATATTCAGCCATAGACTAATCTCTACAGAAGATGGTCCCATAGTCATTCTGAATAGAAGCATAGTCTGAAAGGTTAGCTGACTGTCAAACACTTTAGGTTAAGAAAACCACAACAGGTCTAAAATATGGTAAATAACCTGTCTGTCTACAGGATGTTGAAGTTTTTGTTTCTTATTACTGTGAACTACAATAGTGGACAAAATATCTAGGGACAAAGTATAAATTCTTGCAGGGGAGCCTCTTACCCAGGACCTCTCCTGCAACTAAAGGGTTTGGTTCTCACATACCTGAGCCAGGTAATGGAACAGCCCCCGGAGGATGCATCTGAGCCCATACCATGAAGGACTGCAGGGCTCACACCAGAGTGATGGTGAAAAAGGTAAATGGTTTATGGATTGGCTTACGGCAATAACTGATTCACAAAATGTAGGCTGAAGCATGTTTCTGTTGATTTTTTTTCCTTTTAAGGTGCAAGTGGATTTGATGGTGGCGGCTGTATCAGGGTCAATCAAGTTAGGGGGAAAAACACCAGACAAACTAATACACTACTAAGGAAAACAATACTAAATTGCACAAAATAAACCTGAATCAGTTTAAAATGTGCTAAGCCTTGTTATACAACATGTGCAGTGTAGTAAACAACAGTACACATACAGTATCAAGTAAAATTCACTTGTCCAAACAGTGCCAGAAAATCAAATATAAGCCCTTACATCAAAAAAAGAAACCTTTAAGTCAGTATAAATAAAAAAAATATACACAGAAAATGCAACTAAAACAATCTGCAGTAAAATTACAACTGTAACATAAAAGTGGCTATGGCAGTGTTAAATCAGAAGAAAATATCATATAAATGACTAAAAATTGAAAAAATGGAATATTTTTCTGTCAGAGCTTCAAATGCATGCGACAATCCCTAGTGTTCAAATGACACCACAGGATTTCATGAAACACCTCAGAAATTTAGAAGCAGTATTAAGCATACCAACATCGCAGTAATAAATAGCAAGTATATTAAAATAAAAAGTAAACACACACACACACACGAATAAAAACAGAAAAAAAAATCAGAATAAAGAGGAAGGGAAGTTCCCAAAGGGATTTTACAGGTCCAAAGGTACATACTAGGCTAACGACCACCAGTGCCTTTATAAGACTAGCCATGCAAACAACCCAATTGCATCCACTGGTAATATGTGCATCTCAACTTGGGGGGGGGGGGGGGGGGTATGTTAGTTCCCTGTGCCTCTGTCCAGCAGAGCCACTGCAGTGATCCCCGGGGTAAATTATTTCCCATCCACTCGTCAAGGTTTCTCTTGAAGAGTGTTAGTGAGGGGCTCTGCCTAATGTAGATAGGAATCCTGTTCCAAAGCATGGGGAGTCTCTGGGACAGGAATCTATCCCTCCAGCAAGTCCTATTTATTGTTATGGTGAGATTTAGATCCCTAGAGCATGTGGCTCTCGGGGATTTTTTTTTTTTTTAGGTGGAGCATGTCCATCAATTCTGGGTTGGACATAGCCTTGTATGTCAGGCAGAGATCACCTCTGAGTAGGCGGTATGCAACTGAGTACAGCTGGAATTTCTTCAGTCGGGCTGCATAGGGCATCTGTTTGAGGCCAGTAATCCTCTTGGTGAGGTACTTCTGTGGTCTTTCCAGCTGCTGCAGGTGTCTTGTAAGGTATATTCCAAATGGGGCGTTGTACTCTATGATGGGTCTGATGAGCAGAGGGGCACAATAACCTCTTTTGTTCTAGATGTGAACCCTTTTGTGATTAGGTGGGCCACATAGAAGGATTTTCTAACCACCTTGGCAATATGATTATCAAGAGAGATTACTATCTACTTGGGTCCCCAGATCCCTTATTACATTTTCTGTATTTAGGGGACTACCATGTATGTGGTAGTTCGTGGGTACTTTGTTTTTTCCAAAGGGGATGACTACGCACTTTTTGGCATTTAGCTTGAGGCCATGATTTTGACACCAGGTATCCATCTAAGTGAGACCCTTCTGGAGGATGTCTGTATCAGCCAGAGAGTCAATTATGGCCCCCAGTTTGCAGTCGTCTGTGAACTTGGTCAACCATAGTCCTGTGCTTGCCTGTACCTCTGAGAAGCATATACCGAACAGGAGGGGTCCCAGGACTGAGCCCTGGGGGACGCACTTATAACCAGTTTAGAGTCGGACCTACAGCTTGCAACTCTCACTGTGTGGGTTCTATCGGTGAGCTAACTGGCAACCCATCTTGTGACACAGGGTTTCATGTTCAGGTTAGTGAGCTTGTCTATAAATACCAGAATGGGGAACGGTGTCAAAAGACTTTGCGAGGTCTAGGTAGGCTGTGTGGACCTCCTTTCCCTCATCTAAAGCCTTGGTAACTGTCTCAAAGAAGTCCACCAGGTTTAGGAGGCATGATCTGCCCTTAAAGCCAAGCTGGGTAGGGTCCAATGTTTGGAGGTTCCCAATGTCTCTGTTAATGAGTTCCATGATAATGCGCTCCATAGCCTTGCAGACCAGGCTAGTCAGGCTTATAGGGCGATAGTTCCCAGGGTCTGTTGTGGCTCCACCTTTGTGGGGTGCGATAACGGTTACTGTGCACCACTCTATGGGTACGTAGCCTGTAAAGAAGCTGAGTTTGAACAGTGTAATTAGGTGAGGAGTTAATTCATTTTGGAGTTCGTGTAAGACGCAGCCTGGGACACCGTCTGGTCCCACTGAAGCTGTGTTTTTGACTTTGGATAGGGCTGTTTTAACCTGTGTGTCAGTGACTGCCGGGGCTCTACATTCTTCTGGTATGGTTATGGGCCCTTTGGGGGTGGGGGTGGGGGGTGAAGTTTGCACTAAACCTGTCTGCCAGAATGTTGGCAATATCAGTCGGTTCAGTGTATTTTGTGCCATGCTGCACTAACTCCGAGCAGATCTGAGTTTCCACTTAGGTTCTTGACATAGCTAAAGAATGCTTTGTGGTTATCTTTGGAGTCCTTGGCAATTTTTATTTTCAAGCTAGCCTTGGATGATTTTATGAAGGATTATAGTATCTTGCTGATACTGATCAGGGAAGTCTTTCCTTCTTGGGATTTTACTCTTTTTTGTACTAGTTTCCTCCTTCTATTGTATAGCTTGTTTATGGCAGGGGTCTGCCAGACTAGTTTACTTTTCTTGGAGGAATGAGTCTTGGTTTTGCTTGGGATAGCACGATCCATACATTCTTGCAGGTGCTCATAGAGTGCCTTTATAAGGGATTCAGCAGCTTGGACAGCGTTGTCCTTTAGCATGGGGGCTGTGAACCTTTCCACCTCGGTCTTAAGTAATGTGAAGTTTGCTTTTGAAAAGTTTTTCACGGTGGTTTCCTTGATTGGGGGTGGGGGCAAAATGTAGATATCCAAGTGATTAGTCTATGGTCTGATCTAACCAGCGAGGGGTTGACCTCCGGTGTAGAACACCAGTCGCCCATGTTGATGATGACCAGGTCCAATATGTTGTCACCTGTGGTGGGGGTGTTAACCAGTTGATCCAGGGCGTTCGAGTTTATAAATTCTAGGAAGCGTTGGGCAAGGGAGTTAGTACTTGAAAAGTTCTCCCAGTTAATGTCTGGGTAATTAAAATCACCCAATATTAGGGCATTTGGTAGGACCTTCACATTTTCCAGTGTCTCCAGAAACGCAGAATGGGGGTCCTGGGTCATGGTGGGTGATCTGTAGCAAGCTACAATTTGAATTGCAGTTTTGCCCATTGTTAGTTGCACATGGATGATCTCCGAGGCATTATGCTGCGCCACTAACCTGGAGGTGTGGGTATCCTTGATGAATATGGATACACCCCTGCCTTTTGTGTTTCGGTCCGGGTTCTGTGGCCGAAAAGTATGGTATGAGTTATAGCCTGGTAGTGCTGGGGTGCTCTCTGGAGCCTTAAACCAGACTTCTGTTACTGCACAGATATCGATGTTCTCCATACTAAGGAGTGTCTCGAGTGCATGCAATTTGAGGTTTAGACTTCTGGCGTTGAGTAGCATTACCCTTTGTTTTTGGTTACTTGTCCAATGACTTGTACTTTAGCATTTTAGATGAAGGAGTCATAGCTGGTACACATTTATATAAGCAGATGTAGTGTATCCACACAGCTCCAGAGTACTTTAAATTGGGTAGAGCGCCTTTTTAAGGAGCGGCTCAAGTAGACACAGCTGGTGCAACACACTGAATGCAATGAAGTGAACCATGTACATTAATTATTAGAAGGCATGCAGCTCTGCGTTACTACTACTCTGATACACAGAATGAGTATAACAAGAAACTGTTATTCTATATTTGCAAAATGTACAGTTAGGGTTGCAGAACAGATCAAGGAAGAAAGCAGAAAAAGAAAGGTGGAGTTCATGATTTTGCCTCAATTTTGCAAAGACCTTCTACAATCTGTGATGATTTACGAAAAATGTAGTGGATTATAATTATCAAATAATGACCTTCGTTACATTTGCAGACTTTAACTTCCGAGCATTCAGGTTTATGTACTCTGCTTTTGTATAATTTGTAGTAATGCAGTTTACAAAGTGTCTCTGATTTGGGTCCTATGTCACTGATTCTGGTGCTGAGAGGTTGAGAGCTATGCTTACAGAAATTATGAAAAGTACAGTTTTGTACCTACCATAAATGTAGATGTTCGAAGATCCACATTGCTGCAGTCCTTACACTTGGGTAGTCCGCTGTCCTCGGTCGGCCCGAATATCAAAGTATTAGGCTGACGTCGGTCAAGGCGCTTAAGACTGACATCAGGACGTCAGGGTACAAATGTGCATGACCGACGTCATATCCTCAGTCTTTTCTTGCCCCAGATGTCAGAAGACCCTAAAAAGAAAGGCCAAAACCAAAAGACAGAAAAAAACAACCAACCACCCTTGCACTAATCATATGTACAATATATACAATATCCACAATATTCACAACCCAAACCACACAACCGCCTCTAACTACAGAGGGGAAGGAGGGAGGGTAAATTGGACTGCAGCAATGTGGATCTTCGAACATCTACATTTATGGTAGGTACAAAACTGTACTATGTTCTTCATCTCACATTGCTGCAGTCCTTACACTTGGGTAGAATCCCAAAGCAGAGGTAAGGGAGGATGGCAAAACTATAAAGCAGTAGGGGCTGCCAAAATGCCCTGTAAAATTGCAGTGGCAAAACCAGCCCTAGATTTAGAGTACAGTGGAAGGTGGTAATGCTTAGAGAAAGTATGCACTGAACTCCAAGTAGCTGCCTCCAAAATATCTTTAGTTGCCACCCCCCTTAAAAAGCTGTAGAAGTGGCAGTAGCCCTAGTGGAATGAGGCCTAATCCCAGCTGGAACCTCCTTACCATGATGGGAATAACAGAAAGCAATACAAAACCCAATCCACTTAGAAATAGTTTGTTTTGACACAGGCTTGCCCTGAGAACCCAAAGCAAATGAAACAAATAACTGCTGAGACTGCCTGAACCCTTTAGTTCTGCTCAAATAATATCGCAACTGCCTGTGTATATCCAAAGTATGCAAAATCTTTTCCCCTTTATTTTGGGGGTTTGCATAAAAGTAGGCAAATGAATAGTTTGGTTTAAAGCCACACTAGAAACCACTTTAGGCATAAAGGAAGGATTAGTACGTAAAGATACCCTATCCTTATGGAAAATTAGGAAAGGCTCAACCGCCATAAGGGCCTGTAATTCAGAAACCCTTCTCGCAGAGGTAATGGCCAACAAAAAAGCAGTCTTCCATGATAAATATTTCAACTCGGCAGTAGCTGCAGGCTCAAAAGGTTGTAGAGTGAGTTTCTCCAACACAAAATTGAGATCCCAAGCAGAAGTAGGAGCTCTCGTGGGGTCTTAAATTCTTTGCCCCTCTAAGGAATTGCTTAAACAAAGGATGAGAAAACAATGGTGGGTCACAGTCATAGTGAGCAGAAATTGCTGCAGCATGAACCTTAATAGAAGAGAAGGACAAACCTTTGTCCAGTAACTCAGCAAGATATTGAAGAGCCACACTTAAATTAGGCTTAGAAACATCAAATTCCTTTGCTGTACTCCAAAATAAAAATCTCTTCCATTTATCTGCGTACACTTTCCTTGTACTAGGCCTCCTGGCCTCCAAAATAACATTCAAAACTTGCTGTGGAAGCTGAGACCCTCCAGGGTTTAAAACAGAATATGCCAGGCTGTTAGGTGAAGAGAGTGAAGTTTGACATTGAGTAAATGACTGTTCTCCTGAGACAGCAGGTGTGGAATCGAAGGCAAAGGCCATGGAGGCTCCCGTACCAGACTTCTCAGTAATGGGTACCAGTGCTGTCGAGGCCAATCTGGAGCTACTAAAATCATCTTTGGCTTGTCCTGTCTGACCTTTAGGAGTACCTTTGGAAGGAGAGGCAGAGGTGGGAAAGCATACACATGAAGATTGCTCCAATTGAATGAAAGAGCATCCACTTTCCAAGATGTGGGATGAAACCTTTTTGTGCAAAACTTTGGCAGCTGGTAGTTCAGTGGAGAAGCGAACAGATCTATGTCTGGAGTTCCCCATAACACTGTCAATCTCTGAAATACATGAGGATCCAATTTCCACTCGTGGGGATCCATAATTCGTCTGCTCAACACATCTGCTAAGGAGTTCTGTGCTCCCGGCAGAAACCTTGCCTGAAGATTTAGCTGTAAACTGAGAGCAGTCTCCCACAGAATCATTGCTTGTCTGCATAGAGGATAAGAATGTGTTCCCCCTTGCTTGTTGATGTACCACATGACAGTTGTGTTGTCTGTTAGAACCAACACCTGCCCTGGAAGAAGTAAATCCTTGAAAGCTATTAATGCAAATTGGACTGCTAACATCTCCTTCAAGTTGATATGTAGATGTTGTAGTCTGGCAGGCCACGTGTCTTGTATCCACTTTCCATTTAGATGAGCTCCCCAAGCTTTGTCTGAGGCATCTGTCGTTAGAATCTGACTCGCCTCTGGCCGGGTCACAGAGAGTCCCTTGTTTAGGTGACATTCCTGAGCCCACCACAAAAATTCCTTTTGAATGCAAGGTATTATCTGAATGACAGTGTCCATATCTTGGCAGTGCTGTGTCCATACATTTTGAGATACCATTGTAGCTTCCTCATATGCAGTTTGGCATTGGGAAGCACCAGAATACAAGATGCCATGAACCCCAAGGCTTGAAGGACTGTCCTTGCAGTCAGCCTGGACTGATGAGACAATTGACGGAAGTAAAGAGAAGATTCTTTTGTTTGTCCGGGGTCAAAAGGCCATCTGGGATGCTGTATTCAGTCTCACACCCAGAAAGCACATGTCCTGAGAGGGTACTAGACTGGACTTTATTTCGTTCACAGAATACCCCAGGCATCTTAGCACTGCTATCACATATTGTAAATGATGAAGAAGTTCGTCCCTTCCTTGGGCCAGAATCAGGCAATCGTCCAAATAAGGATAGATCTGTATTCCTTTTAGCCTGAAGAAAGCTATCACTGGAGCCAAAACCTTTGTGAACACTCTGGGCGCAGTAGATAAGCCAAAGGGCAATGCAGAGTACTGATAATGAGAAGTCCCAGCCCGAAAACGCAGATACTTCCTGCAACTTAGCCTGATAGGAACATGAAGGTAAGCCTCCTTGAGATCCAGAGTCACCATCCAGTGATCTTTGCCCAGCAGAGGTAAAAGCTGTTGTAACGTCAACATTTTGAACTTGGGAATGTCCAGGTAAGTGTTGAGGATAGATAAATCCAAAATTGGTCTCCACGTGTTCCCCTTCTTTGGTACTAGGAACAGGCGAGAATAAAATCCTAGGCCCACTTCTGGCAGAGGGACCGGCTGTATGGCCCCTATTTGAAGCAGCAGAGAAATTTGTTTGTGAGCCTCTATTCTTTGCTGAGGAGGAACGTCTGGCATGCCTTTGAAAGGAGGCAAGGTATGGAAATAAAACTTGTAACCTTGGTGTATGAAATCCAATACCCATCTGTCTTGGGTAATTAAACTCCAATTTTCCTTGAAGAGTGCCAACCTTCCTCCCAAAGGTGCTGCCAGCCAAGAAGGATCTGGCAGCTGAAAAGGTAGGTCATTGGGCCTGTTTACGAAAGGACTGGCCCCTGCCCTCACCCGAAGACTGAGCAGGTGAACTCCCTGTTCTAGGTCTGAAAGAGCCCTGAGCTCTGCCCCTACTACGTCTAGATCTACCCCTAGACTGTGAATCATAAGAAGGGTACGTCCACCCCTTAGCAGGCCAATTCCTACTAAACTTCGGAGGCTGAACTTGCAAAAATCTTTAACAGCCTGCATAGACTTAGCCTTGTCTTCCATTTTCTTTAAGACTGACTCCACAGGTGAACCAAACAACACATCAGACTGTAAAGGAGCATCCAAAATCCTTGTCTTAACATGGTCAGATAAATTCTGATCCCTCAGCCAGGCGTGCCTGCGAAGAACTGACCCAGTGGCAGCCACCCTAGACGAGGCCTGTACCGCATCAAAACCACATTGTAAAGAATGCTTACCCACCTGTTCAGAGACATGTACCAAATCTTGTAATTCTTTACACTCAATGCCTTCCGCCAGAGCATCTACCTTAGACTTCAATTGAGAAAGAAGATAGTTTTGATATTTCAACATGTGAAACTGGCAATTCAAAGCCCTCATAGCTAAGGTGGAAGAAGTATAGACTTTCTTTCCCCATCTATCCAAAGCTCTGGCCTCTTTATCTGGAGGAACCGGATTTTTTACAACAGAAGCCTTGACACCCTTAGGTCCCTGACTAACAGTTTCTGGGTCCGCCCTAGGACTTTTATAAAGATATTTATGAGCTTCAGGCACCCTGTAATACCTGTCCGGTTTAACAGGAGCAGGAGGCAAAGAATCAGGATTAAGTGAAGCCTCTGCAAACACATCTTCCTACTTAAAATGTTCCCTCATGGAATGAAGAGTCTCTGAAAAAGAAAAATCCTCTGGAGGAGAAGCAGAAGGTGTAGAATCATCCACATCAGAATCAGAATAAGGAGAATACTCCTGCAAGTCTTCAGCCGAAGACTCTGAAACATCCGAAGCCTGCTCAAAACTCCCCAACTCTGGTTCAACCCTAGGCCTCTTATCAGGAGGGGGCAAAGAACCTCTAATCAAAGTAATTAAATCTTCTGCCATTTTAAGCATGTGCTTCTTGGGCACAGTTCCTGATGAACTAGGAGTGACACCAACAGAAGCTAAACCTGGCCTGCCTCTGGGAGAAGCCTTGGAAACCGAAGGAGAGGGCCTAACCACCCTAGGAAGGGAGGGGAGTACAGTAACCTGAGAAGCCCCTTCAGCCTGACCTGCCTCCTGAGAGGCCACATCCTGCAATAACAAAGTCTCCCCCTGGGACTCCAGAGAAGCCTCCGGCGGAACCACCGGTTCCACTGACGCCTCTAAAGAACCGGCGTCCGGTACGGACGACTCTTCCTGCCTGGGTTTAGCTGCTTTGTCTTTGCGCTTCTTCGAAGCAGGCGTCGGGGCATCCGGCGGCATATTATAATTGCACCGCTTACCGAACACCAACCTGGCACAATCTAACCTTCGCAATAGTGCGCTTATTGAACCTAGCACAAAAGCGACACCCAACAACGTCGTGCTCAGGCCCCAAACAAGGAATACACAAAGTATGATAGTCCCTATGCGGTATCTGTTTCCCACAAGAAATACAGTTATTCACTTTTTCTGACATCCGGTAAACCACTGAGGCAAGAAAAAACTAAAATATTCCCAACGGGTACTTAGCCAACTTTGACTCGGTCTGAAACTCCGAATTCGAAAAATTTCAGAACGCCGAACGGCACTTGCAACGCTGCTTCTGCATCGGACCATGCGGCAAAAAAGACTGAGGATATGACGTCGGTCATGCGCATTTGTACCCTGACGTCCTGATGTCAGTCTTAAGCGCCTTGACCGACGTCAGCCTAATACTTTGATATTCGGGCCGACCGAGGACAGCGGACTACCCAAGTGTAAGGACTGCAGCAATGTGAGATGAAGAACATCTAAGGTGAACAAAATAAAGCAATAATAACACAGCCGAAGATCAAATCAGAGGTTTGTGAGATTGCTGTTAAAAACGCAACACAGAAGCATTTCATTGTTAGTTTTGAAATATATGAAATAAAGTTCAGTTTATGATAAAGCAGGATTACGATGCAGAGATAATTAAGTGTATGTGACAGCCAGAAAGCATTTTAAAATGTTTATTTTGTTAGACATGTTTTAAGGAACGGTTATGTTTGCCTGATCTCCAGACCCACTCACATCCTGTAGCAGTATTTTGTGTAAAACTGCTACTCAGAAGGCAAGACAAGACAGAGAGAAAGAGAGAGAGAAACCACAACACTTGGTGGCATACCAGGCTAAGTGAGTTGTTTGATGTCTCTTGTCATGCAGACAATAATTAGCTGAACCAAGCAAAAGAGAAATGTGAGTCTCTGGCTCATTGATGACGGGGAGCTGGGTGGTGTAACTAGGCCAGGAAATGAAACTTACAAAACCGCTCTTTGCAAAAAGCCTTTTTATCTCAGTAATGTACTAACACTTTTGCAAACTTCTTTAAGAGAATGGGTAATAACATCAGTTGGAAAAACATCTGTAAGACTCGTTGCAGCCTATTTAATGACACTTGTCTTCCATTCAAAGTGTAAGGAACTGCATTCTGTCAATTTACAGATGGAAGACATATTCTCATAAGCTTTGCTTTCACAATGCACTGTAGGGCACATTTAGTTTTCCATACTGGTGACAACAAGGTCCAGTATGTCTGAACCACTGGGTGAAGTGCGCACTAACTGATCAAGGGAATTTGTGCTAATAAAGCCCAGGAAACTCTGTGCCTGCAAGTTAGTGGCAGTGCATGTCTCCCAGTCTATAGAGGGGTAAATTCTCCTATGAATAAAGTGGTCTGGTGGATAGACAGTGCCTCCAGAAGGTCACGATAAGAGATGTGGGATTCTTGAGACGTAGATAGTGACATGCAGGATGGCAAGATAAGGTAAAAAAATCTAGGATGATTTGCACCTGGATGAATTTTAGGGTATGATCCTGTTAAACCAACCCTGAGGTACACTTGCTGCTAATATCAATTGAAACACTTACACCTTTAGTCTCTGTCTGTGAGGCTGATGGTCTAAATGTTTGGAAGGCACTGAAGTCTTGCACTGCTGGAGTATTTTCTGCTGCTTTAAACTGTGTCTCAGTAATATCACACATGTCAATATTCTCCAGAGCGAGGACAGTTTGTAAGGTGTGGAGTTTCTTGTTATCCGAGTCTGGAGGCTGCTGAGGAGATTCTGCTGTGTGATTCCTACAGCTGGTACTAAAAGACTAACAACTGACTTCCTGTTCAAGGACTTGCGCTTTCTCCTTAGACTTGAGGGGTTTAACCAATCCCCTATCACAGGGAGTCAGAGGAGGAAATTATGAGCTCTGGAAAGCTGCCAGTGTGGATTTATGCAGACACAGAACCCAAGTGCCACTGAGGCAATGCAAATGAGCATCACATTTGTTAGGTTTTTTTTTTCAATTACTGATATTTATTTTTTACTATTAGGTTCCCTAATTTGGCATTAGCTTCACTAACACTATGTAGCCTTTCTAGCATTGTACCACGCACAGTCTTTCTCAAATAAATGGATCAGGCATTGCTCTATAGATCAGACAGAAGTAAACTCTTAGTAACCTATAATAAACATAACACCAAAATTCATGAAGCTTATCTGAATGGTTTAAGTTTCCCAGTCATGTGATTTATTTTTTTAATAATAAATCACTTTACGCTTTTAAGTTCTTTTAAGCAGCTAGTTCAAAGACTAGAAAATGTGTTACAGCATTCAACAATGGGTTAGAGCAGTGTGGTAAAATATGGCATAAAGATCCCAATAAAGTGACTACACGTTGTTTACTTGTAGAGGAGCTGCAAAATAAGCCTGTTTCTGCTACGTATACACTGCCCAAAGTTTGTCTACTACTCTCCCTAGATCTTATATAGGGATGGTGGCCTAATGGTTGAAGTGTTTGCCTTATAAACACAAGGTGCAGGGTTTGAGTCTCACAAGGGATAATTGTCTAGGCTTAAAATGGCTCGCAAGGGCAGTTAGCCTAGTACTAATCTATGAATACTCTATGAATACTCTAGCATTTAATGATGGTGTACTTTTTAAAATTTGACCATTTTCTTTATAAACTTGAACGGTCTTTTCTGTGGTGCTAAATTTAATGTTATTACATATGCAATCATTACTAATGCATCACGTGTATTTTTGGTACATGATCTTGGAGAACTTCCCCATCTTTTATTGATGAAATTATGTTACCCAACCCCTGCTGGGAGAGAAGAGTAACCCTTCAACTCTTCTGTGCCAGCATCATATTAAATTCCCCTAAGAGTACATTCCCACAATCTGTACAAATTCTAAAGACGTTAAGGAACTCAAAAGGCTACACTATGGACTGTTAAGGTGCAGAAGTAGAAGATGATACTCTAACAACTGTTCTCAGTGAGGTAACAACTTGGGGGAACTGCAGAGGGAAAGACTTGTGGTAAAACGAGGAGTGGGTTTAGTAGATCAAAGTTCATCCATGAAGTCTCTGTAAAGGGAACTGAGGGCCTGTCTTCCATAAGCAGACTATATGCTTTGGCACTATAACGGTGGCAAAGGAACTCCAAGGCTCACTCAGAAAGTTGGGTACTGAGAAATGTTTCTTCTGCATCCTCCAACACTGTCAACATGCAAATGTCAGACATTCAATCGCTCACTAGCTGAGGGACAGCTTAAAAGATAGGCAAATGAGACTGTCAACCTGTTTTGTGGACTTTGGAGGCAGTGGCTTTAGGAGCGGTCTTACTTTGTGCTCACTTGTATTATCCCATTTCTATGACTTGTACCTTTCAGCATGTGTTGCACATTCCTGCCAACTTCTTCTCTAGCTACCTTCCAAACTCATCATCCTGAAGATTGTAAGGAACAGACTTCTCATGTGTTTTTTGTTTTGTTTGCTCTGACAAACTATGGCTACTTGTGACAAAATCCTCCAGGACTGTACTCCTCTTGCAAGAGTTAAGGAAGGTGGCAATGAGCACCCTGGACAGTGATCTTATGACAGGAAAAATGCTTAGAAGACTTACAAAATTCTTATGCAATGAAAACAATAACTTTTCTACAATGGCCATTAGTACCATGATCTGAAATATACATGGAGCAGAAATTAACTAAGCAGTGTGGGGCTGGGCATAGGATGTTAGAGTCTGTATGTACTGGCAAAAGATGTGTGTTCTCAAGTGTTTGAGTTAAGCAATGCAATGATTCGTCCTAAGGAATCAGACTTGTAAGTGGAAATCCAAATTGTCACTCATGGCACAAGGTTGTATGAAGTAAGGTCAAGGATATCTTGTATCTTCTCAGCTCTGTTGCATGGGGGAATGAAGCCTTAACTAGAACCCACATGACCAGAGTTCAACTAGTAACTTGAGAACTGGAAGAGTGTTGGGGGGGGGTTACGTATGACTATTACTCATCCTGGGTAGAGTGAAATGGAAGTGAAGGCATGCATAACAACCATGGGCGTAAAACCCTGGGACATAGGCTAGGTGAAACAAGCAACAGATGACAACCCTTGTAGGTGTCTGTGAGCAGACACAAGCCAAGGTAAAGCACAAAATGCTCAGATGGCGTTGCAGGTGCTCACATCAGCCCACAAGAGGCAATATTTAGGACCTAACAATAAAACTCATGAAGGCTACCTGCATGACAGCTCCCCAAGGTGACACTGTTGATGGTTGGCAGACTGTGGAGAAGAAATAAACGGGTCTATATTATAAGTTCGCAGTTTGAAAACTTCGAATCTCATATGATCGACATCATATCAGCGAAGTTTTCAAACACTGAACGTTTCAACGGAGATCGCCGTAGGGAATATTTCCCTTCATTTCAATGTAGTGCGATCTCAGAGTTGGTATATTTAAGTAGTGGGCGGTGTAGGGGGAGCAGGGGGGCTTGTCCCCCCTGCATAGAGCATTCAGGTATTTTTTTTATTTTTTATTTTTAGTTTGTTTATATTTTATGTTCGATGTTTGAAAACTTCGCTCATATGGAGTTGATCATATGAGATTCGACATTTTCAGACTTCGAACATATAATAGAAACTCGAAAAAACAGAGTTTATTGTACCTACTTGTGAAAGGAAAACAGACAGAAGTGGAGAAAAGTGAGAAAGTGGATAGGAGAAAGGCAAGGAAGGAACTCAAAGGACTTTGAGGAATGGGACATACAGCAAAGGGGTCAGAGATGCAACCCTCATGGGTATCGAGATAAGCAGATGCACTAAGTTACCCAATGGTAAGACTGCAAAGTATCACTCCAGGAATTGCAGATGAGCAAACATTGGTGGGAAGCAAAAGGGAGGGATTACAAAGGACTGATTAATTACAAAACACTCAATCATACCTCACCCCACAAAATGTTATACAAAGCATCCTATGAGGTAGTCTGGTGGAGTTCATGAAATCAAGCTGTCTACCAAATGCAAATGAGTAACAATATAAGAAACCCTGTTATCCATACTGGTTATTCCTATGAGTAGGTTAGGAAAGTACAGTTGTGTACACTTACCATAAATGTAGATGTTCGAGTGTATTCACTGCTGCAGTCATTACATTTGGGTTATCTGCTTGCAGTAGCCCTCAGTCAGCCTGATTATCAAAGTCTTGGGTCCTGCATCGGTTGCTGTCTCATCTTCCATGACATCAGGTAGTCAGGGGTATAAAGCATGCAGCCGACGTCATTACATCAGTTTTTTCTTGCCCCAGATGTCAGGTGCATCCATAATGGGAAGCAATTATATATACAAGGTTACACCTCACAAAAAAGCAAATACACCAAAAAGCTTTAAGCATAGTAAACAAGAATAGAGGTATAGTCAAAAGAAGTCAGGGGGCTGAAGGGAGGGTAACCACGACTGCAACAGTGAATACACTTGAACATCTACATTTATGGTAAGTGTACACAACTGTACTATGTTCTTCATGTTTCACTGTTGCAGTCATCACATTTGGGTAGATTCCCAAAGCTAAGAATGGGAGGAGGACATTAGATAGCATTAGAACCAGCTATAAGGCCCTGCAAGACTGCAGTGGCAAAGCCAGCTCTGGATTTAAAGAAAATTGGCAAATGGTAATGCTTGGTGAAGGTATGCACAGAATTCCAAGTAGCAGCTTCTAGGATGTCCCTGGTAGGTGTTGAGGAAGGCTGTAGAGATAGATGCAGCCCTGGTTGAATGTGGTCTTATCCCCTGAAGGGTAGATGTTCCGAGGTGCTTACAGAAGAAATGAATGCAATGGCCTATCCATTTAGAGATGGTTCGCTTTGAAATGGCCTTCCCCTCTGCCCCTGCAGCAAATGCAACCAGCAGCTGTTCAGATTTCCTGAGAAGTTTAGTCCTGTCCTAGTAAAATCTAAGTTGTCTGTGCACATCTAAGGAGTGCAGTATTCGTTCCTCTTTGTTCTGTGGATTAGAATAGAAGGTTGGCAAATGAATGGACTGATTAACAGCCACACTGGATACCACCTTGGGCATGAAGGAGGGATTTGTCCTGAGGGACACCCTGTCCACATGAGAGTTGATGAAAGGCTCCACTGTCATAAGGGCCTGCAATTCAGACACCATTCTTGCTGAAGTGATGGCCAAAAGGAAGGCTGTTTTCCAAGAAAGGAATTTCAACTCTGCATTTGCAGCTGGCTCAAAGGGAGGTAGAGTGAGTTTTTCCAATACAAAGTTAAGGTCCCAGGCTGGAGTAGGGGCTCTCCTGGGTGGTCTGAAGTTTTTGGCCCCTCTGAGGAACTGCTTCAGCAGTGGATGAGAGGACAGGGGTGGTTCTCTGTTGTAATGAGCTGAAATGGCTGAGGCATGAATTCTGATGGAGGAAAAGGAAAGGCCCTTGTGAAGCATCTCAGTTAAGTATTGAAGAATCTAAGGTAAATTCGCCGCTGCTGTGCCCTGAGTTTGGGTTCCAGGAACAGAATCTTTTCCATTTTTCAGCATAAGATTTTCTAGTACTAGGCCTCCTTGCCTCCAGAATGACATCCAACACTTGCTTGCTGAGGGATGGTAATGAAGAGATCAGATAATTAGCCAGGCTGCCAGGTTCAGGGTTTGAAGCTGAGGGTGCAGAATCTGTCCCTCCTGCTGGGACAGCAGGGCAGGGGTCTGAGGCAGGTGCCAGCAGTGACAAACTGCGCAAAAGGGGGTACCAGTGTTGACGTGGCCAGTCTGGTGCAATCAGTATCGTCCTTGGTTTGTCCTGTTTGATCTTTAGTAGTACCTTGGAGAGGAGAGGCAGAGGTGGAAAGGCATAAACTGAAGGACAGGGCATCCACTTTCCAAGCTTGTTTGTGAGGAGTCCTTGTGCAAAATTTGTCCAATTGGTAGTTCTGGAGGGAGGTAAACAGGTCTATCTCTGCGCTCCCCCATTTGTTTCTCAACATGTTAAATATCTTTGGTTCCAGTTTCCACTCATGTGGGTCCATGAGATTTTTGCTTAGTTCGTCTGCCAGTGTACTTAGCTTTCCTGGCAGGAATTGAGCCTGTAGGTGCACTTGGTAGCTCAAGGCTTTATTCCACAGAGCCATGGCTAGTATGCAGAGAGGGTATGAGTGGATTCCCCCCTGCTTGTTTATGTACCACATAACAGTGGTGTTGTCTGTCTTTACCATTAATTGTCCTGGAAGAATGTGGTCCTCGAAGGCTGTCAGAACATTCTGTACAGCTAACATTTCTTTTTGATCGATATGCAGGCGCATTTGACTTGGGTTCCATTTGCCCTAAATGCACTTCCCTGCCAAGTGAGCTCCCCATGCATAGTCTGATGCGTCTGTTGTTACGGTTTGGGAGGCAGGGGGTAGAGAGAATGGCAGTCCCTTGTTTTGGTGGCAGGCCTCTGCCCACCAAATGAACTCTATCTGTAGGCAAGGTATGATAGGAATCATTGCTTCTAGAGCCAGAGAATGTTGATACCATAGGCTTTTTAGATACCATTGTAGTTTCCTCATATGCAGTCTTGCATATGGAATTAGGAGAATGCAGGAGGCTATGAACCCCAAGGCTTGCAGTATTTACCTTGCAGATGGCTGTGTCTTTGTGGCCAGTAGTTTGAAGTAGACTGCCAAATGAACTTGTTTCTCTGGTTTTGAGGAAAGCCATCTGGGAAGTTGTGTTCAAGCTTGCTCCCAGGAATACAATTTGTTGGCAGGGTACAAGATGTGATTTATTTTTGTTTATGGTGTACCCCAGAGAAGTTAGCAATTTTTGTACAAACGCCAGATGATTCAATAGTATGTCCTGGCTTTCTGCCTGAATTAGACAATCGTCCAGGTATGGGTATATCTGAATATTTCTTTGCCTGCAAAATGCAATGACTGGGAGCTAGGCACTTTGTGAATACCCTTGGTGCAGTACCCTGGCATCAATGAAACTATTAGTATTGCTAGTGTTTTAAAGCTCGACCAAATTTCAGGTTAGGTATGGGTTTTTATGAAAGGACAAATTGTCCTATGTTTATAATAGATTGGTTTATGGTTTGAAAGTATTTATAGTTTGGGTATATTTATTTTTACACTGTGGATTTAATTCAATGTATGTAAAACACAATTTGCACATTATTGAATGCACTACAATAGTTAAGGAATGTGGAAACTTACATCTTGGTGTATTGCTTTTAATAAAAATGAAAATGTTAATTGAATAATTGGGGGTGGGTATTTTAATGGCTGGGTTTGGGTGGGACATTGTTCTGAGGAAGTCTCTGTAGTGGAGAAGAAAGCGCTAAACAACTGTGAATAAACTATGGTGATTTTATTGGAAGTGTTCGACTCTTGCTGGCTTGAGTTTCTGTGGTTCTATTTTCTTTTTGGAGTTTTGTGATTTGGGCAGCAGGATGGATGAGCATGTTTCTAATGAAGACATCATAAAAACTTTGCAACAAATTAATGAGCAATCGGGGGTTCATATCTCCCAAATTAAGACTTTGATGGGCAAGCAAACTAATTCTCTTGGTTCGTTCGGGAGTTTTGGTCTCCCTCTCACCCAGGCAACCCCGGTTTCTATGGACAGCCACAGTTCAAGACTTTTTGATCAAAGTGGGATGCAAAACGACGTACAAATGCTTTTGGTGAAAATAACAATGTGGGACTTAATGGCCAGAATTTTGGCAGAAATATTCATGACAGTGTACGGAAAGAGAATAGATTTCTGTTTGACAACAGCAGCAACCTGGAGAATGGGCAACGCCAGCAAGTATCTAGTTTGAATGACAAATTGAAATGTTTTGAAAAAGACTTGACATTGTTTAAAAAATTACAGTTGGAAAATGTATATTTGAATAAAAACATAGAAATGCAACAGGTACCTCGAGGACTAAGGATGTGGAGGTATCCAAATGGTGTTAAGGACAATAATGAATTTTTAAAAGATGTGCATTCTTTATTTGATAAAGCTGGTTTGGATCTCTTGAGGTTGATGGTGAAACACAATCAAAATAAAATAGAAAAAATGGTGAGAGACCTTGATGAGCTTGATCAGTCTATTATGGCCGATCGTGAGTTTAATCAAAACCAGTGTGTATATCAAAACCTTCACATCCAGGTCAATAGTGTGTGCAATACCATATTTTTACGTAAAGAAAATAAAATTAGAAGAGACCTGAATGAGTATATACAGGACATTGTATATCCATTTTCCTTTGGGCACAGTCAACAAGGGCGTGGTGACGTGCCCAACAAGGAAAGTGAAGTGATACAAGAAAATGTGAGTCTTCAAAGAGGGCGTAACCAGCATTCTCAGTCAGAAAATAACGTGGATGAAGCGAACAGACGTTCTAACCAATTGAGAGACAAGGCAGCTTCCACCACTTCGTCTTTTTCCGGGAGAGGTCGACAGGATTTCAGGGTGCAGGGTGCAAGGCTAAAAGTCTACAGGACAAGAAACAATTAGACTGGGCGGTCCTGCCACCTACCCTACGAGAAATGGAATGTGTTAAGCAAGTAAGTGGTATGGCAGGTTCCGTATCTCTTGTAAATCAACATGTACGTTCGGATGAAAGCGCTCTTGGCAGGGCCTGGCAGGAGCGATATTTTTTATGCATTCAATGACAATTTTTGTTTGTCCTACACACTACGGCAAAATGAATCAGACCCATTGGGTTCCGGAGTGAACCAAATGAATAATGAATGTGTGGTTTTACACAATGAAATGGGACAATTTTTGTTAATGGATGTCTCCATACATTCTGTTGATGATGTTGAAAGGGTGATGGTACTTCAATTGATGTGAAATATAGTACAGCAGAATGTAATACTCTTGGGGCCGAAAAAGTGGGGGTGGATGTGAACGATGACAGTGTTAATGAATTGATGGTATGTTAGATGTGTGAATCTGGCAGTCACAACATTAATGATGAATCAGTTTTAGACATTCTGATACAATGTCTTGATGAGCAGCAGGTATTTACTGATGGGTTGGAACCTGATATTGTTTTCAACAATAAAGGTGATTTTAAAATGTATAATTATTCCAAGTTAAATATCAGCAAAAAACATGCTGATTTTTTTGGCAAAAGGGTTCACCTTTGTCCCTTGTAGATCTGGGAGTGTGGTAGAATCTATCATTGACCTAAAAAGATACACCAGAAAATTAAACTTGAAAGTCTGGTTCAACCAGGAGATGGGTGTGGAAGGCCAGACTAGGGATAGGTGTAAAAAACCCAGTACTTTTAACCCCCCTTAAACAAAACCATTGAATTATTCGAAAGAATGTGTGAAAAGGAAATTAGGAAGAGTTATTGTAAGAAGGAAGTAAAATTTCCAACATGACTAGTGAAGAAAAACAATTAATGTTGGATCTGACAAAAGACCCTATGGAGTAGTAATAATGGACAGGGGGGACTATCTGGATGGAATGAATACCATCTTGCTGGGGGACACTTACAATGAGAGATCCTTGAATGAAGTTATAGTTGCATACAGGAAGATAGATTTAGTGTTAGATGACATGGTTTATCAGGCTCAAATTAATGAAGATGAATACCACTACATGAAAAATGAACATCCAAGGGTGCCTAATATCTTTGGCATCCCAAAAATCGATAAAGGGCTTGTAAATTCAAAATTCAGGCCCATTGCAGACGAAAAAAAGGTCAAAAAGCCATTTTATTTGTAAATATTTAGACCAAATAATGCAGATGAGTTTGGGCTGTTTCAATTACATCAGTAAGGACTCCTGGCAATTTATAAACAAGTTAAATGGGATAAAGTTAACATCGGACATGATTATGGTGACTACTGAAGTAGTCGATCTGTTCACAGTGATTCCACATGATACTGGTATCAATTGGTTGGAACAAGAGCTTCATAAAACTAATAATTTTGGTCAAGATGAAATTAAAAGAATAAATGTGCTTATGGAACTTGTTCTAAAGAACAATTATATCTGGTTTGAGGGACAGTATTACAAACAGACAAAAGGTGTAGCAATGGGGGCAGCATGTGCCCCCATTTTTGCAAACCTGATCATGTCCTATTGGGAACAGGAGTATGTGATGAATAGTTGTTACAAGTCCCAGATTATACATTACACCCGGTTTTTGGATGATCTTTTTCTGATTTGGAAAGGCACTGAAGACAGTCTAAATGAGTTCCTTCTGTAGATTAATGAAACTGTGGATTTTCTTAAATTCACTTACGAATACAATAGGAATAAAATTGTTTGTTTAGATGTTGAATTAGAGATTGATTGGACAAATATGAGCTTTAATACCAGGAACAACAGAAAGTCTACTTTTTCCAACTCATATTTGGATTATGGTAGCTGGCATCCGCACCATCAAAAGAGGGCAGTGGTAAAAGGCCAGTTGGTGCAGGCAGCCAGGATGGTGAGTTCTAATGTTGACTTCCTGGTGGAAATTGAGTACATCAATCAGATGTTTAGACAGAGAGGTTACACGGACTGCCTTTTAAGTGATGTCAGTAAGGAAGTAGTTTATAAACAGGAACAAGGTGTTTATAGGCCTATATTAGGCAATGGATTTTTGGTAAATAATGGATGTAACAGTAATAGGATCAATCCTAATTTAACCTTTATTTTAACATACAACGGGGTGGCTAACATCATTTGATGCCAATGTAGGAGCTAAAGTTGGTAAGAGTCCGAAACTTGTCTTTAGGAGAGACAGATCTATCAAAATTATTTTGGAGGGTGTCAAATTTGAAAACAAAACTAAGAGAAAGATTGGCAACTATAAATGCAATTTGTGTTCCTTTTGTCCATTCATTTTGGAAACAGGAGGGAGAATTAGGGTCAATGGAAAGGTTATTAATATTAAAGGACATTATAATTGCAACAGCATTAATGTTATATACATGGCCAAGTCTGGTGAATGTCCTATATTTTATACAGGTAAAACATGTAGAAGGTTTAAACTAAGAACTGGTGAGCATCTGGGTGATTTCAGACATTGTGGGAGTACCAGTGCCCTTCATAGACATGTTAAAGAAAATCAAGGTCACCATTTTAAATTTTTAGTCATACAGCAGTTAGTGAAGGATGAACAAGGTTGTATTTCAGATATTCATTTAGATGTTATGGAGCTGAGATGGCAGTTGTATTTTAATGCCTCCCAGTACCCTGGCATCAATGAAACTATTAGTATTGCTAGTGTTTTAAAGCTTGACCAAATTTCAGGTTAGGTATGGGTTTTTATGAAAGGACAAATTGTCCTATGTTTATAACAGATTGGTTTATGGTTTGAAAGTATTTACAGTTTGGGTATATTTATTTTTACACTGTGGATTTAATTCAATGTATGTAAAACACAATTTGCACATTACTGAATGCACTACAAGAGTTAAGGAATGTGGAAACTTACATCTTGGTGTATTGCTTTTAATAAAAATGAAAATGTTAATTGAATAATTGGGGGTGGGTATTTTAATGGCTGGGTTTGGGTGGGACATTGTTCTGAGGAAGTCTCTATAGTGGAGAAGAAAGCGCTAAACAACTGTGAATAAAGTGTGGTGATTTTATTGGAAGTGTTCGACTCTTGCTGGCTTGATCCTCTGCAAGATTCCCTGATCGGGATGTGCAGGTAGGCTTCCTTTAAATCCAGTGTTCCCAACCAGGCATCCGTGCCTAGCAACTGGTGAAGAGTTAGCATCTTGAATTTTGGGATCACCTAAAATGTGCTTAGGATAGAGAGATCCAGGATAGGACGCCAGGAGTTGTCTTTTCTGGGCACCAGGAAAAGTCTTGAGTAGAAACCTTGTCACCTTTCCTCTTTTGGGACAGTTTGAATAGCTCTGACACTTAAGAGAGAGAACTTGCTTTTGAGCCTCTACCCACTGATTTGGGGATAGATCTAGCCAACTGTTTCGGGTTGGTAAGGTATGGAAGTGGAATCTGTATCCTTAGGAAACTACATTTCAAACTCATTTTTCCTGAGTAATGAGTTCCTAATATTTTGGATGCAGGGCAATTTTTCCGCCTAAAGGAGCAGTCAGTTGTGCAGGGCTTGGAAGTTTTAAAGTTAAGTCATTGAGACAGTTTATCATAGAGGGGAGTCTTACTACTCCCTGGCTTGGAAGTGGGAGCCCCCCCACTGCTTAGTCCTGTGAGTACCTTGGGACTGAAGTCTGGGTGTTCTGCTGGTTCTGGGTTTGGACTGAGAAGGCCAGGAAGAGGCAGGAAAGGATCAATTCTTACAGGGCCAATGCCTACTAAATTTGGGAGGCTGTACTTGCAGGAAATCTTTAATAGTTTGCATAGATTTAGCTTTTTCCTCCATCTTTTTAAGTACTACTGCTTTGTTGCCAAACAAGCGGTCCTGGTTTAAGGGAGCATCCAGCAATTTAGCTTTAACATAATCTGGCAAAGATCGCTCCTTAAGCCAAGCATACCTTCTAAGTACAGACCCAGGGACAGCAACCCTGCAAGACACCTCTAGTGAATCAAAACCACATTGCAAAGTATGCTTTCCAACTTGTTCAGCAGAATGCATTAAATCCTGTACATCTTTATTTTCAGCACAGTCAGGAATCAACATCATTTTCTGTTTAAGCAATCCAATAATATGCTACTGATACTTTAACATATGAAACTGGCAGTTTAAGGCCCTAATGGCCAAGGTTGCAGAAGTGTATACCTTCTTACCCCATGTGTCCAGCGCGCTGGAATCTCTATCAGAGGGGGTAGGATTTTTGGCAGTAGTAGCCTTAATGCCCTTGGGTCCCTGTGAAATGGTCTCAGGATCTGCAGTAGGGTTTTTAAAGAGGAACTTGTGAGAGTCAGGAACCCAAATATCTATCTGGTTTTCTGGGAGCAGGAGATAAAGTGTCAGGGGCCAAGCTAAATTCCGAAAAGGCATCATCAACAATGTCCAGTACAGGGGGGATAGCTAAAGGCCTGCGTTGGGGCAGGAGTAAGAAATGCCTAAGCCTCTTTTTAGAGTCAGAGCAATCCTGGCTTTCCCAGCGAAAATGCTCCCTAAGAGTATGCAAGGTTTCACCAAAAGAGAAATCCTCTGGAGGGGAAGCAGAGGGAATGGAGTCCTCTGCATCAGAATCCTCAAAGGTAGATAAGGGTAAATCCTGGTCATCAGGGAAACAGAAATTTCAGAATCCCGATCAGAAAAATCATAAGCAAATTCAGACCTAGGTCTCTTAGAGGGGGAAGGTTGGCTTCCCCTGATTAAAGTAATAAGGTCTTCAGCTATTCTTATCATTTGTTTTTTAGGCATAGAGGCCTGACCATGCAGTCTGGGCGTCGGTTTTCTAGGCATGGATCCAGTTTTAGGCCTTGAAGAAGAAGATGGCATTGGTTTAATATGCAAATCAATACACCCTCAGAAGCCGATGCCTGCACAGCGGCTCCGGACTCATCCAAGGTAGAGACATCCACAGGTTCCACAGTTGAAGCATCATACCAGACTCCGAATAGGTCTCAGTAGAGGCCTGCGAATCTGAAGTAGCGGGTATCAGGGGGCTGCGAAAGCGCCTCACTGAGTACCGGCGAACTGGGGACTAGCTTAGGAAAAGCGTCGTCGGCAGCTTTGGACCTATGCGGTCTGTCTTTGTCTTTGCTTTTTTTCGGAATGTCGGTAGTCAGGTGGCTTACCGAAGCCTTATCTGGGTAACTGAACTGAGCACCAAAATATTTAGAAGCGTAAATATACCAATGACGACTAGTTCGTTGTTTAAATAAGGCACAAAACCAACAGCGAGGTACATCGTGGTCAGGGCCTAGGCAAGGAATACAGTACGAATGAAAATCTTTATGCGGTATTTGCTTTCCACAAGAAATACAATTGCTGACTTTTACTGACATCGGTGTATACCAAGAAAAAGTTTCCACAACGGGGTACTTAGCTTAGTTATAAACTTCGGTTCTGAAACTCAAATGAAAATTTCAGGAGTCGGCTGACCGGCACTTGCGAACTGCTTCTGCTTTGGGCACCGCACAGCAAGAAAGACTGATGTAATGGCGTTGGCTGTATGCTTTATATCCCTGACTACTTGACGTCATGGAAGATGAGACAGCAACCGATGTAGGACCCAAGACTTTGATAATCAGGCCGTCTGAGGGCTACTGCAAGCAGATAACCCAAATGTGATGACTGCAACAGTGAAACAGGAAGAACATCTAAGTGTGATAAAGGGAACTTTAGTGACTTCTATAGCCGGCCTAAGCCATCAGTGAATACTGTGGTTACTGGGACCCCCCTATTCTTGGGGGCCCCAACCACAGCAAGTTACCTTATCTAGATATTTCTCAAACCAACAAAAGCTAGTACAGCAAACTTGTACAATTAATAAACCAGGGGGTAATAACTCTTATTTACATCTCTATTAAAATTCAAAGATATTTATGCTTATAACAACAGTGGTTTATCAAGTAAAGTAGTTTTGTACCTACCATAAATGTAGATGTTCGAGTGTTCACCCTGCTGCAGTCATCACACTTGGGTTATCCTGCCGTCAGGCGGTCCCGCAGTCGGCCTGAGTTCCAAAGTCTTGGTCCGGCGTCGGTTGCTGTCGCTTCTTCCCTGACGTCAGTGCGCCAGGGGTATATAAGAGGCATCCAACGCCATTTTCTTCAGTTTTTCTTGCCCCAGATGTCAGGTGCCCCCAATAGGTAGGCAATATACATATATATATATATATATATATATATATATATATATATATATATATATATATATATATATATATATATATATATATATATATATATATATATATATATATATATATACATAGCTATATAAAAATAAAACAATACCTTCAGGCACAAGCAAATACACCACAGAGGTTGTATAGGATAGAGTGGCATAGATAAGTTCAGCTAGTTCAGAGGGGATGGAGGGAGGGTAACCTGGACTGCAGCAGGGTGAACACTCGAACATCTACATTTATGGTAGGTACAAAACTGTACTATGTTCATCGTGTTACCCTGCTACAGTCATCACACTTGGGTTGAATCCCAAAGCTAAGGATGGGTGGTGGAGTTAAACAGGGTTAGAAGAAGCTAGTAGGCCCTGCAAAACTGCAGTGGCAAAACCAGCTCTAGTCTTAGAATATAGGGTAAGTGACAGTGTTTGGTGAAGGTGTGCACTGAACTCCAAGTTGCAGCTTCCAGAATATCCTTGGTTGGCACTCCACTGAGAAAGGCTGCTGATGTAGCCGTAGCCCTGGTCGAGTTTGACCTAATGTTAGCAGGTACCGGTTTCCCATGATGCGTGTAGCAGAAACGTATGCAATGCCATATCCATTTAGAAATGGTCTGCTTTGAGATCGCTTTTCCTTGTGATCCTGCAGCATAGGCTAGGTGTCCTTCTCCTTTGTTCTGGGGATTTGGGAAAAAGGTGGGCAAATGAATGGTCTGCTTTAGGGCCACACTGGATACCACCTTTGGCATAAAGGTAGGGTTAGTTCGTAGAGAGACTCTGTCTTGATGAAAAATGAGGAAAGGCTCCACTGCCATTAGTGCCTGTAGCTCTGAGACTCTTCTAGCTGAGGTTATTGCTAGTAGCAGGGCAGTTTTCCATGAAAGAAATTTTAAATCAGCTGAAAACGCTGGTTCAAAGGGCAGCAGTGTAAGCTTTTCCAGAACAAAGTTGAGATCCCAGTAGGAGTTGGTGCTCTCCTGGGCGGTCTTATGTTCTTAGCCCCTCTGAGGTACTGTCTTAGGAGTGGATGTGAGAATAAAGGAGGATCCGTGTTGTAATGAGCTGAAATTGCTGAGGCGTGGATCTTAATAGATGAAAAGGAAAGTCCTTTGTGCAACATCTCAGTTAAATATTGTAGAATATGAGGAATGTTTGGATCAAGGGGATTTTGGCCTTTAGCCTGGTTCCAGGCGCAAAATCTTTTCCATTTGTCTGAATAGGTTTTTCTGGTGCTGGGCCTCCTGAATGACATCCATACCAGCTTTGGATACAGGAGTTGGCTGGTTGTTTAGGTAATGTGCCATGCAGCCAGGTTTAAAGTCTTGAGTTGGCTGTGTAGAATCTGATTGTCTCGCTGGGTAAGCAGGTGAGGAATTTGTGGTAAAATCCATGGTGGGCCGTGGGCCATGTTCCTTAGAATTGGATACCAATGCTGGTGTGGCCAGTCTGGTGCAATGAGTATCATTTGTGGCCTCTCTAATTTGACTTTCAGCAGTACCTTTGCTAGAAGAGGCAGTGGAGGAAAGGCATACACTGTTAATGTTTTCCAACTGAATGAGAGGGCGTCCACTTTCCAAGCTTGTGGATGGAATGTCCTTGTGCAAAATTTTTGAAGTTGGTAGTTTTGGGGGCTGGCAAACAGATCTATGTGTGGGCGTCCCCATTTTTGAGCTATCATTGCAAATACTTGTGGATCTACTTTCCACTCGTGTGGATCCATGATGTTTCTGCTTAGGTCATCTGCCAAAGTGTTTTTCTTTCCTGGCAGGAATTGTGCTTGTAATTGAACCTGGTAAGACAGTGCTGTGTTCCACAAGGTCATTGCTTGCCTGCATAGAGGGTAGGAATGTGTGCCCCCTTGCTTGTTTATGTACCACATTACTGTGGTGTTGTCCGTCTTTACTATTAGTTGTCCTGGGTGTAAGAGGTCCTTGAAAGCTGTTAGGGCATTCTGTACTGCTAGCATTTCTTTTTGATTGATATGCAGATGCTTTTGATCTGTAGTCAATTTGCCCTGAATGCACTGTCCTGCCATGTGTGCTCCCCAGGCATAGTCCGATGCATCTGTTGTCATAGTTTGCCTGGCTGTGGGTAAGGTGAAACGCTGACCCTTGTTGAGGTGACATGCCTGTGCCCACCAAAGAAACTCCTGTTGAAGGCAGGGAATGAGTGGAATCATTGTTTCCAAGCTGTGGATGTGCTGAGTTCATATGCTTTTCAGGTACCATTGTAATTTCCTCATATGCAGTTTTGCAAATGGTATTAGTACTATGCAAGATGCCATGAATCCCAAGGCCTGCAGAATTTTTCTTGCAGGGAGTTGGGTCTTTGTTGCCATTATTTTGAAATATTGAGTCAGCTGTTGTTGCTTGTCTGGCGTGAGGTAAGCAATCTGGGCCGTTTTATTTAAGCTGGCACCCAGGAATATTATGTTTTGTGAGGGCACTAGTTTTGATTTCTTTTCGTTTACTGTGTACCCTAGGCAACTTAGAAGGTGTTTGACAAATGCCAGATGCTTTAAAAGAATGCCCTTGCTTTCTGCTTGAATAAGACAGCAGTCCAGGTATGGGTATATTTGAATTCCTCTTTGTCTGCAGTATGCAATTACTGGTGCCAGGCATTTTGTGAAGACCCTGGGCGCAGTAGATAAGCCAAAGGGCAGTGCAGAGAATTGAAAGTGTGTTGAACCTGCAATGAAGCGGAGGTATCTTCTGCAATTTTGTCTGATAGGGACATGCAGGTATGCCTCCTTGAGGTCCAACGTTACCAGCCAAGCATTCTTGCCCAGCATGGGAAGAAGCTGCTGTAGTGCTAGCATCTTGAATTTTGGTACTTGCAGATAGGTGTTCAGAATTGAAAGATCCAGAATGGGTCTCCATGCTTTGTCTTTTCTTGGGACTAGAAAGAGTCTTGAATAAAATCCTTGCCCTTGCTCCTGTGTAGGTACCTGTTGAATGGCTCTCATGTCCATGAGAGCTGTCATCTGTTTTTGTGCCTCTGCCCATTGATTTGGTGTCAGGTTTGGCATTCTTTTTTTCCTTGGCGAGGTATGAAAGTGGAATCTGTATCCTTGTGAGAGAATGTTTAGGACCCATTTGTCTTTTGTGATGATGTGCCAGTTGAATGCAAAAAATGCTAATTTTCCTCCCAAGGGAGCTGACAGGAGAGATTTGCTTGGTAGTTTGAGGGTTGAGTCACTGTGTTTGTCTTCTGCTAGCTTGGGGCCTGTCTTCTCCTCCTTTCTGGGTAGCAGTACCCCATTGGCGAGGTTTGTAAGGGCCTTGTGACTGACCTCTGCCCCTTTGGCGTCTGTATTTGCCCCTCTGTGATCTGTCAGAAGCTGGAAAGGACCAGGTTTTTGTTGGCCAATTTCTGCTGAAACGAGGGGGTTGTACCTGTAAGAAATCCTTGACCGTCTGCATAGACTTTGCCTTATCCTCCATTTTCTTTAAGACCTCTTCTGCTTTTACATCAAATAATACATCCTGCTGTAAAGGTGCATCCAATAATTTTGCTTTAACATGATCAGGCAGGGTTTGTTCTGTTAACCAAGCATGTCTACGTATGACAAACCCAGTAACAGCTGCTCTACAGGAAGCTTCCAATGAATCAAATCCACATTGTAAAGTATGTTTGCCCACCTGTTCAGCTGCATGCAACAGATCCTGCATTTCCCTGAATTCAGACTGTTCTTTATGTGTGCTCATTCTTTGCTTTAATTGAGACATTAGGAATTGCTGATATTTCAGCATGTGAAACTGACAATTTAATGCTCTCATAGCCAGAGTTGCTGAGGTGTATATTTTCTTTCCCCATCTATCTAGGGCTCTGAAATCCCTTTCAGAGGGCACAGGATTTTTAGCCATAGAAGCTTTAGCCCCCTTGGGACCCTGGGAAATTGTTTCTGGGTCAGCCACAGGGCTTTTATAAAGGAATTTGTGTGAGTCAGGCACTCTGTAGTATCTGTCTGGTTTGGCTGGAGTAGGAGGTAGAGAGTCTAGATTTAGACTAGACTCCAAGTAAACATCATCCACAATATCTAAAACTGGAGGGAGAGCAAGTGGTCTGTGCTGGGGTAATAAAAGGAACTCTCTGAGCCTTTTCGTAGAATCAGTGTAGTCCTGGCCTTCCCAGTGGAAATGTTCCCTCATGGTATGTAAAGTTTTCCCAAAGGAGTAGTCTTCAGGGGGAGATGCTGAGGGGATAGAGTCTTCAGCATCAGAGTCTTCATAAGGGGGAAAAGTGTAATCCTGTTCCTCAGAAGAATCTGAGGAAACTGAAACCTGGTCAGAGGAAGCATAATCCTCCTCTTGTCTTGGTCTTTTATCTGGAGGGGGATGGGAACCCCTGATTAGGGTAATCAAATATTCAGCCATCTTAAGCATCCTTGAACTGTAGACTGATGTACAGTCTTTTTTGGTTTTAATGGAGTTTTAAGCTTAGCATAAGACTTAATGGTGAGTGTAGTCGGTCTGAAGACACCACCTGCAACCGAAGGTGTTTCCACTGCACCGGGGTCTGCTTCTGCTCCGGTGTCGGAAGGGCCTAATGAAGATGGCTGCTTCAGCCTAGTACACTCCGCTTGAGAATCTGCAACTGTCTGGGGTTCCAATTCTGCGGTCGTCAGGGGCTGCGTAGACGCCTCACTGAAAACTGGAGAACCGGTGACAGGCCCAGCAGAGGCCTCGGAGTCTGGCTTGTTCCTAGGGTGCCTGTCCTTATCCTTGCGTTTTTTATGCATGCCGGTCGTCGGCTGCTCCGACGGCAAGATATAATTAAATTTCCTACCAAAGTAATGTCATGCGAAGTCAAAACGGCGTTTGATAGTTCGTTTATTAAACCTAGCACAAAGCCGACAACCTGTGACGTCGTGGTCTGGGCCTAGGCAAGGAATACAATAAGAATGGAAGTCCTTATGAGGTATTTGCTTCCCACAAGAAATGCAATTGTTAACTTTTTCTGACATCGGACTGAGGCAAGAAAAGGTTCCCCAACGGGGTACTTAGCTTTATTGAAGACTTCGGACTGAAATTCGATTCGAAAATCTCAGGTGTCGGCCGACCAGCACTTGTGAACTGCTTCTGCTTCGGGCACCGCGCGGCAAGAAAGACTGAAGAGAATGGCGTCAGATGCCTCTTATATACCCCTGGCGCACTGACGTCAGGGAAGAAGCGACAGCAACCGACGCCGGACCAAGACTTTGGAACTCAGGCCGACTGCGGGACTGCCTGACGGCAGGATAACCCAAGTGTGATGACTGCAGCAGGGTAACACGATGAACATCAGGCTTCACAATTCCATTAAATATTTTACTACTGACATAGTGCCCCTGACTTCGGTAAACCCTGTAGTGGGCATTCTCTCCACTCCAACAAACATAGCCAGCTTTAGGTACCTGCAATACCCATGGCTGCAGGAAGCCCCTTTAACCATCCTTGACTGTGAAGGGGCCCCACAAATGCTGCTGCTGCTGACTGGGGAAATACAACAAGAACAAATGTATTAATTTCCTGATTACTCTCTCTAACCTGAACAGGGCTGTGATATGACCCTGTTAAAATAAAGCTATTAATGAACATGAGCAAGTTAAGCACTAGACAGGTTATAGCAGCTGATCTCAGTGCAAATCCTGGATTTTAAAAGCAGCTGATGTTTCAGACAGTACAACTGTGTACACTTACCATAAATGTAGATCACATTTGGGTTATCCCTGCCAGGGTAGCCCTCACTCGGCCTGAATACCAGAGGCTTAGTATTTCTGCGTCGGTTGCCGTCGCTCCAGGACTGACGGCAGGTTGTCAGTAGTATAAATAAGGCAGCAGACGTCATTACATCAGTTTTTCTTGCCCTAACTGTCAGGAACCCCCAAGAGGGAGCTAGGTTATGGTGGAAGACCACCACCAGTAGAAAGTAAATACCAAAAATTCCTTGTAAGGAGAGAGAGAGAGAGAGACAAGGGGGTGGAGGGAGGGAAACCAGGACTGCAACAGTGAATACACTCGAACATCTACATTTATGGTAAGTGTATACAACTGTACTATGTTCTTCATGTTTCACTGTTGCAGTCATCACATATAGGTTGATTTCCAAAGCCGAAGAAAAGATTGGAGGCTGTCAAGAAGACTGGGGGCTGGGTAGGATGCCCTGCAAGACTGCGGTGGCAAAGCCTGCTCTAGATTTGGAGAAGATAGGCAAGTGGTAATGCTTGGTGAAGGTTATGAACTGATGTCCATGTTACAGCCTCCAGGATGTCCCTGGTGGGGGACCCCACTGAGGAAAGCTGCAGAGGTGGAGGTTGTTCTGGTAGAATGTGTGCTGACCCTCTTAGGGGAGGTTTCCCATTTTGCTTGTAGTAGAAATGGATGCAGTGTGCTATCCATTTGGAAATGGTTTCTTTGGATATGGCTTTGCCCTCTGCTCCTGCAGCAAAGCTGACTAACAACTGATCAGTCTTTCTAAATGATTTAGTCCTGTCTAGACAGAATCTGAGCACATCTAGAGAGTGCAGTATTCTTTTCCCCTTGTTTTGGGGGTTAGGGAAAACAGTGGGCAAATAAATGGATTGGTTGAGAGTCACACTGGACACCACTTTTGGCATTAAGGATGGGTTAGGCCTGAGGGAGACCTTGTCAGCATGCAAAATAATGAAGGGCTCTACAGCCACTAGTGTTTGTAGCTCGGATACTCTTCTTGCTGAAGTGATGGCCAGAAGCATGGCTGTCTTCATGAGAAAAACTTTAACTCTGCTGACGCTGCTGGTTGAAAGTGGGAAAGGGGAGCTTTTCCAAAACAAAGTTAAGGTCCCAAGCTGGAGTAGGTGCTTTTCTGGGTGGCCTGAAGTTGTTAGCCCCTCTTAGGAACTGTTTGATGAGAGGGTGTGAGAAAAGAGGTGGCTCTGTGTTGAAATGAGCAGAGATAGCTGAGGCATGAATTTTAACAGAAGTAAAGGATAGACCCACCAGTGTAGCAGGTCAGCAAGGTAATCCAGAATGAGAAGTAGGGAGGTGCTGTCCCGGCTCCCTTAGCTTGGATCCAGGTGCAAAACCTTTTCCATTCATCAGCATAAGTCTTTCTAGTGCTAGGGTGTCTGGACTCGCGTATAACATCTAGAACCTGTTTGCTGAGATTGGCAGTTTGTGCAGTAGTCAGGAAATAAGCCAGGCGGCCAGACTGAGGGTCTGCAATTGGGGATGCATGAATTCTCCTTCCCTCTGGGTCAGGAGTGTTAGGATGTGAGGGAGATGCCATGGTGGCAGAGGTGACAGGCTGTGCAACAGTGGGTACCAGTGCTGGCGTGGCCAGTCTGGGGCAATCAGGATTGTCCTCGGTTTTTCCTCCCTTATTTTGAGCAGTACCCTTGTAATGAGCAGTAGTGGGGGAAATGCATTGACCGAGAGGTTGACCCACTAGAAGGATAGAGCTTCCACTTTCCAGGCCTTGCAGTGAGGCTTCCTGGTGCAGAACTTGCTGAGCTGATGGTTGTAGTGGAAAGCAAAGAGGTCGATCTTCGGGGTGCCCCATTTCTGAGTTACAAGGGTGAAGGATCTTTGGTCTAGCTGCCACTCGTGTGGGTCCACAAGATTTCTGCTTAAGTTGTCTGCCAGAGAGTTTAGAGAGCCTGGCAGGAATTGTGCTAACAGGTGTAGTTGCATGGCTGAGGCCGTGTGCCAAAGGGTCACGGCGAGCCTGCACAGACGATATGAGTGAGTCCCTCCCTGCTTGTTGATATACCACATCACAGTGGTGTTTGTCTGTTTTGATCAGTAGTGCCCCGGGGAGAGGAGGGTTCTGAAAGCTGTCAGTGCATGCTGGACAGCTAACATCTCTTTTTGGTTGATATGCAGATGTATTTGATGTGGGCTCCACTGGCCCTGTTATGTATCTGCCATCCAGGTGTGTACCCCAGGCATAGTCTGATGCGTCTGTGGTGAGGGTCTGGGTGGTGTGGGGTTCTGAGAAGGGTAGTCCCATGTTGTGGTAGCATGCTGCTGCCCACCAAAAAAAAATTCTTTCCTTAAACAAGGTATCATTGGTATAAGAGTTTCCAGGTCTTGAGAGTGTTGACACCAAAGGCTTTTTAGGTACCATTATAGTTTCCTCATATGCAGTCTGGCATATGGAATGAGTAGAATGCAAGAAGCCACAAATCCCAGAGCTTGCAGGATTTTCCTTGGGGATAAATGGGGTCTGGTGACTAGTTGACAGAAGTAGGTCAGGTAGATTTACTTTTCTGGTGTAAGGAATGCCATATGGGATGCTGTTTCCAGGCTTGTTCCCAGGAATATAATTTTTTGGGTGGGTACTAGTTTGGATTTCTTTTCATTGATAGTATACCCTAGGGAGGTCAGTAGATCCTTTACAAAAGCCAGGTGCTTGAGCAGCTTTTCCTGACTGTCTGCCTGAATTAGGCAGTCATTGAAGTATGGGTAAATTTGAATATTTCTTTGCCTGCAAAAAGCAATGGTGGGAGCCAAACATTTTGTGAAAACTCTGGAAGCAGTGGATAAGCCAAAGGAAAGCACACAGAACTGAAAGTGCAGTGATCCTGCCCTGAAACGTAGATACTTACTGCATTATTCCCTGATTGGGATGTGTAGGTAGGCCTCCTTTAGGTCTAGGGTGGCTAGCCAAGCATCCTTGGAGAGCACAGGTTTTAAGTTGCTGGAGGGTGAGCATTTTGAATTTTGGTATCATGGATAGATTGAGGATGGAGTGCTAGGTGCCCTCTTTTCTGGGTACCAGGGAGAGTCTGGAGTAGAAACCTTGGCCTATCTGTTCTGCAGGAACGTGCTCTATTGCCCTCATAGAGAGCAGAGAAAGGACTTGCCTTTTGGCCTTTACCCACTGGTTTGGGGGAAGATCTGGGAACCCTTTTGGGGTTGGTAGAGTGTGGAACTAAAATTTGTATCCCTGGGACACTATGTTGAGGATCCAGTGGTCGCTGGTAATGGTGGCCCAGGTGCTTGCGTGGAAGGAAAGTTTTCCTCCCAGGGGCAAGTGCAGGTGGGCAGAGAAAGGGGGTGGAAGTGGAGAGTCATTGTGAGTTTTTACCATGAGGGGGTGGCTTAACACTGCTTGGTTTTGAAGAGGAAGAACTCCATTGCTTAGATCTCTGCATTCCCTGGGACTGCTGTCTGGGGGGCCTGGGCTGAGCTGACCTGGAGGGGACAGAAAAGGACCAGTGCTTGAAGGGGCAATGCCTACTGAACCTGTTTGGCTGGACCTGCAGGAAGTCCTTAACTGATTTAGCTTTTTCTTCCATCTTTTTTAAGACCTCCTCTGCCTTGATGCCAAATAAGTTGTCTTTGTGCAAAGGTGCGTCCAATAATTTGGATTTGACATGGTCTGGCAAGGGCTGTTCCTTAAGCCAAGCATGCCTTCTAAGGACAGAACCAGTGACTGTTTCCCTGCAAGATACTTCTAGGGCGTCAAAACCACATTGTAAGGTGTGCTTAGTTACTTGATTTGCAGACTGCATTAACTATTTTCTGCACAAGCAGGAAAAAATGATATTTTTTGTTTGAGGAGTTCCATGGTATGTTGCTGAAATGTTAACATACAGAACTGACAATTTAGTGCTCTAACAGCAACAGTAGCAGATGTGTATACCTTTTTACCCCATCTGTCTAATGCTTGGGAATCCCTATCTGAGGGGGTGCGATTCTTAGCAGAAGTTGCTTTAATTCCTTTAGGCCCTTGAGAAATAACCTTGGGGTCAGCAGTTGGATTTTTGAAAATAAATTTGTGAGAGTCAGGGACTCTATAGTACCTGTCAGGTTTCCTGGGAGCAGGAGGGAGGGTGTCAGGAGTCAAACTAGATTCCATAAAAACATCATCCACAACATCCAGGACAGGAGGAATGGCCAAGGGTCTGTGCTGTGAAAGATCTAAGAATTCCCTGAGTCTCTTTTTAGACTGAGGGTAGTCCTGACATTCCCACTGGAAATGCTTCGTTAAAGTATGTAGGGTTTCCCCAAAGTAAAAGTCCTTGGGTGGAGAGGCTGAAGGAATGGATTCCTCTGCATCAGAATCCTTACAAGCAGAGAGGGGTTGCATGTCTTCATATTTAGATGCCTCAGAGTCATCGGACTCCTGTTCATATAAAACTACTGGGGACAAATCTCTTTTTCTTTTGGAAGGGGTAGGTTGGCTTCCCCTGATCAGCATCACAAGGTCTTCTGCCATTTTAAGCATCTGAGACTGAGACAAGAAAGGAGGTGCCTGAGATTGGGTTATCGGTTTCTTGGGTGTGGTTCGTACCCTGGGCCTTAGAAACTCGGTAGTTTTCGAAAGAATGATAGACGTGAAAGTCGTCAGTCTGTGTCAAGAATCGGTAATGCGAAGTACTTCCTCGGAAGCCAGTGTCTGCTCACCGGCTCCGGACCATCCAAGGAAGAGACATCCGCAGGATCCTTAATCAATGAAGTCTCTCGCAGCACACCGGACTCCGAAAGGGTCTCAGTAGCGGCTTGCGAATCCACAGAAGCAGGCATCAGGGGCTGCGAAAGCACCTCACTGAGGACCGGATAACTGACAACTAGCTTAACGGAAACGTTGTCGGTAGGTTTGGATCTGTGTGGTCTCTGTCTTTATCCTTATGTTTTTTCGGAAGATCTGCTGTCGGATGGTTTACCAAAGCCATACTGGAATTCGAGGACTGAGAGCGAAAATATCTAGCTACAATAAGGGCCCAACGACATATAGTTCTGGCATTGAACAAAGCACAAAGGCAACAGCAGGGAACGTCGGGGTCTGGGCCTGAGCAAGTGACGCAGTAAGAATGAAAGTCTCGGTGTGGTATTTGCTTTACACAGGTGAGACAATTGTTAACTTTTTCTGACATTAGTTAGAGAAAGAAAAAAGAATCCCCAACAGGGTACTTAGCTTTAGAAGACTTCAACTTCAATTCGGAAAATGAAAACTCAGGTAGCGTCCGACTGGCACTCGTGCAAACTGCTTTAGCTTCGGGCTCCTCGGCAAGAAAGACTGATGTAATGGCGTCGGTTGCCTTATTTTATACTACCGACAACCTGACGTCAGTCCACGAGCAACAGCAACCGACACAGAAATACTAATCTCTGTTATTTGGGCCGACTGAGGGCTACCCTGGCAGAGATAACCAAATGTGATGACTGCAACAGTGAAACACGAATAACATCAAGGTTTTTTCTTTCTTTTAGGGAGTTTTATAAATACTGGCAGGGCATCAGATACCATACCTCTCAACTTCTTTTCTGAAGAATTCAGCCCAATGTCAAAAGTAATAGCAGAATAAAGGTTCAAATACAGGAACATACTTTAAGTATTACTCTAATTTGCTTACAAGTTAATAGAATAACATTTTTGCATCAACATGCATTTTTTGGACATTAAGAAGTATAAAAATCTGTCTAGATTTACTGACTGTCTGTAATCCTGAATGATTTACCAGCAAATCAAACTTTTTACAAAAGACAGAGCAAAACTGTGGGCAAAATCAGGGACAGTGACAAGTATGCATTACTCCTCAATGAGGTAAATAAACAAAACTTACCCCTGCTGCTGTCTGACAACTGCTAAGCAGCAGTCATCTACCTAGTGTGCCAGTATCAGTGTTGCACGATGTATTGCTACTTGCTGAAATAAGTACACAATTAGTATTGCTACTGCTTATGCTTGTGTGCGAGCCTGTAAAAAATATCACTGATTTTTATCTGTTCATGCATCTAATAATGCCAGAACATGCACTATCTGGGTGTCAGTAAAAATGAAACTAACAAGTAATCATATTTCAAAAGAAAGACATAAAATATATCACAGAACGTTCAGACACAGATCATCACTAGGAGTCTGGTACCCCCCCCCCCCACATTGTATAAACGGATACAGGGGTGTCCCTTAATCATACTTGACTGTTTGAGGCCCCTCAAAAGCTGTTACTGGTTGGGAAAAATGGGGAGAAAAAAAATTTCATTAATTTTCTGATTACACTCTAACTTGAACAGGGCTGTGATCTGACCCTGTTAGGATAAAGTTGATAATGGCCCCTGCTCTCAACCACACCCACTCTAAAACCAGCCCTGCCAGATGCGTGTGTACAGAAGACTGCTGTAGATGATGGAGGGCTGTAGACTGTTATTACTTCTTTGGTTTTCATCACAGTCAAACCTTAGAGGTGTGAACAGGAGGTCATTATAGCTTGTGTTTGGACTGGGGACAGTGTGGTCATTGCTTCTTTTACTTTTTTCACAGACCTCAGAGGTGTACAAAGAAGGTTACTACAGCTTGTTTAAGGGCAGTGTACTGTCTAGGAACAACAAAGTAGAATACGTTACTGAAATCATTCTTTTTTTTTTTTTTTTTTTTTACATTCCTCACAATCACACATCAGGCATGTACACAGGTGGTTGCCTTGGGAGTGAGGAATAAGGAGGCATGTCATGTTTATGTATGCCAGATGGCACTTGAAATAGATGACTGTGGCATTCTGAACCTTTGCTTTTATCCTAATCTAACACCACTGGGATGCACAGCCTCTCTTTTTTGGAGGGTTAGGGAAGCTAATAGTATTCTCAGACAGGACCCATGTATCCTCACAATAACAGGCTTGTTAGTTTACTGTGTACTTCTATCCTCCTTGAAAAAAAAAAAAATAAGACTGAAATTCTTTTCTTACTCATGATTTTTGTTTAGGCCAACATTGGATTAAAAAGTTGGGGAAATGCCCTAAAATACATCCCAGAGCAATTATAACCCCTATGGCTTCTAGGGGCACTGGCTTCATTGATTTATTTCCAAAATGGTTATTACTGTGATGTCTTGGTCGAGAAAGGCATGTTTAAAGGATGCAAGGAAAATGAAAGCTGAACGGCAGCACTGAATTTCTTTCCTTAATCATAATTTCTGTCCAAACCATCATTGGATGAAAAGGTTGTGTAAAAAAAAAAAAAAAACCTTTAGAATGCACTTCCGAGCATATAGCCAGTAGAAAGTTATGGCTTCTTGAAAAAGCTGAAGAGTATGGCAAAATGTGAGAAAAGAAAGAAAAAAAGTGTCTGGTATGGGGAGGCCAAGATGGGGAAAACAAGAGGGGAGGACTGGAGGGTGTTTGTGTGTGTGTGTGTGTGGGGGGGGCTGAAACAGTAGCCCATGCCTATTGCTTCATTTCACCTAAGTTCAGACCTGCACAGAGTTGTTGTAATGTACCACTGTTGCAACTAATTGTCAGTAACTCCGAATGTCCCTTTGTGAGATGAGCCAACAGTGTGGTACACAGTTCTGTTCTAATGTAACTGCACTGCAGCTACAGATCAGTCTGTGCATACTATGTCTAAAACTTTGAAGCATGAATAAAAAGATTGCTTAGGAGGGGGTGGCAGTGATGTGTTATAAAGACTGGAAGTGCCTAGGAGGCCCCGAACTTGACATTTGCTGGGGGCCCCCAAAATGCTAACACCAGCCCTGGTGATGTAATGCAATTAGACTTCGATAAATCCCCGTGATGAATGTACCTCACAAGAGGTTGCAAACTAGGAGTCTGAAAACAGATAACTCAGGAAATGTACACAAAAAGAAAAGGAACAGGAACAGTAAAAAATGTGTAAAGAGACATGGGATTGTTACATTAGATCAGAAACTAAACAAACAAAAAGCTACTCGGGTATAAAAAGAGGCATCCTTGAGAATTTAAGTTGCTATCTCTAGTTCCAAACGCCTGGCAAGACACAACAGAGAGTATTGTGTGCTGCTGTACTGACCAAATCTTTGAAAAATAAGAGAGACAGCTCAAATGAAGGCAAAAAATGCAGTTTTATCTTCAACAGAAGCCACGCAAAATGGAAGGAAGACAACTTTGCTATGTATAGTTTTGAGGCTGGGGTAAGGGTTATGTGAAAACACACTATTGTATTACATGGGAACCTAGGGAGTTCGAGTGGGCCCCATATTAAAAATGAGAAGCATGAAAAAAAAATGGAGGTGTCAGATGAGGGATTCAAGCTATACAGTTTGGGAAAGAGATTTCTATTGAAAGAAAATGTGGTGGATGAATGGAAATGCCTTTGTGAAAAGGCTGGAGGGTCAGAACTGACAGAATTCATAACTCAATAATGCATGGGACATATTTAAACGAATTTTATGATGAATACTAGAAAAAATAAACTGTCTTGTTAATCAGGATCAACAACTTAGCCCAAAAGTTCTCTCCCTGAAGTGAAGAGGTCACATATTGTATGCCTAAGAAACATGCAGATAAAAACTTAAGTTGAGAGTGGGGGCACGCTTAATACTCTTTTACAGTTGTGCTGTTCCTTCCCTGTGATTATAAACAATACGTTTAGAATACTGGGAGTCTGTCCCACCATTTTCTGGCATATTTGTTTGTAGCAACTTTACTTTCAACCATTCCTCATTTAAACTGTGGACAGAATTGCCATTAGCAGCTTTTAGTGTACTCTAAACTATGGCACATCTCTGTTAAATAAATGCAAATGGTTCACTCCCACATTGAACAGGTTCAAAGACAAAGGCTTTTCTGGTTGCATTAAAAGTTAAAAGCAACACAGGACTTGCTGTTTGAATACCTGATTGAAGCTGAAACCTGTTTAGACTCTTTGCCTACTTTTTTAAGACATCTGTAACATAACTGGATGCTTCACCCTCCTTGTCCTATCACGAGCCACCAAACATTAAGAGGAAGCAAAAATCTAACTGTGGATCAAATCACCAGGATGTAAAATACCACCACTACAAAAAGTGAAACAAGATCCCAGACAGAATGAACAATGCATAGGCAATCAAACAATTACTCCTACCTAACTCTTTTTTTTTTGCTCCTAGAGTAATAGGCAAGCCTCCCCCAGATGACGAGGAAATTGATTTCGCTACTGCTTCTCCATCTACCCATGAGACCCAGCAATATAAAGTCAGTGACAAGAAAGCTCTAACTCAAACAGCTGCTCAAGTTACATGCAGATATCAAGTTTGCAGTAGAGCTCGCATACACCTTGCTTGGGATGCACTCGGGTTGGGGAACAGATGTGCCTTAATGAATTGTTCAGTATTTCATACTTGTCATGCTTTTATGGCCTTGTAAATTGCAAAATTTATAATTTTACCTCTTTTGGCAGCACAGGGCAAACATTATTTTTAACGCAATAAAGTTAACTCAGATATGTCCTCCTCTAAGCTTATGTTCACTGCAGCACAGGTTCATAGATTCTTACTAAGCTTGTGGACAAAACAGACAGTTAACATCACACAGCACAAGTCGGGAAACTAGAAGTACCACCCATTAAGTAAACTTTTTCCACAAATTCCTAACAAAAATTTACTATCACCCATCCAGTCATCCAGGCTGGTTTTAAAGTGTCTTAGGGAAATACTCTGGCTTGACAGAATGGGATATACACTGGTTTAGATTTCTATCACTCCATCTGGTCTTGTTGATCTGATAGTATAGGTCTAGGTATCCAGAACAGGTGCTTGCTTTATCACCATTTTTTTTGGTCCTCCAAGACCTCATCCTGCTGACCAGACCCTCAGTGACCCACATCCATCCATGTATCCCCCCAACCTACTCTAGTATAACAGGGACCGGTTATGGATCCTATGGGTGCTCATAGGGCTCAACCATCTGTGCTTCCATCTGGGGGTTCTTTTTATATGTCCAATCCCCCCAAGCTCCTTGACTATGTCTGAGGACAACTTCACCCTTTGGACCACGCCTCCCCTTAGGAAGAGACATCAACGAGTGCCCTCCCACAAAGGATGGGCATGCCCATCTCTGCTTGCCGGTCCATCAGTTGCTTGAGTCATTAATCGAACTGTAGTCAGGGCTTTAGCCCTCCACTCCACTAGAGTGGCTGGTGTTTGCTTTACCACTTGTTCTAGTTAAGTGAAGGGGTTTTAAAGACTGCCGGATCATTCATAACATGGAAAACTAAGCAGAGATCACCACTTAAGAGTCTGTATGACACTTTGTAGAATGACACAGCTTTTAGTCTGTCAGAGTTAATGTAACGAAGTGTATGCTGAAGGGTGCATTTTATCCAACAACGGGCCTAATAAGGGATGGAAAAATGGTATTATAACTTCTTTGAATCTTAAAGAGATGCTATAGAGGAGAAGCTGTACAAGACAGAAAGATTTTCTAATCACCACAGAGACATAGTAGTCAAAGGCAGTGTCCAGTAGCTGAGGGCTGATCAAGTGTTTTAAAGTCATATGTGGGTAGCAAGGAAAAGGTCAATTACAACACAATGGTCTGCAGCTGGACATTAGTACTGACACATCTACTGCCCATATTCAGAGAAAATCAGCAATACACTTAGTGAGAGACAACATATGTAAGGATGCTATGGATGAGACAACAAACAAGTCAATGTTGCTCAGCTTCAACAGTGACCTGTGACTGAAGCTTTCAACAGTGGTTTCTTGAGTTACTGCAACTATTCTCTTCCATGCACCCATTTCTCCTGTAAGGGGAGGGGGTGATGTAACACATACAGAAGTGCTTTCCTGTCCAAATCCACTGTTTCTATTGTCCAATTAACAAGACAGCACACATCTCAATTTTCCATCCAAGTTCACAGCCCTGGGAATTCACATTACACGTCTTCTAAATGGTTAACACACAACCAAGGGGGCTTACAGAAAAATGGTGTACAAGAAACATCTGGTGCTAACACAAATACCAGAGTCCACAATGAGGTAAACATCATTTTGTGGAACATTGCAGGGTTAAAACTCTCTGTTAAAACGTCTACAATTATAGCAATACTCAATCAATTACAGGATAAGGTTCTGTTTCTGCAAGAAAGTAAACACAGGAAATCATATTTTGCGAGCATGTCGAGAACTTGGAAAAGTAAGGGCACTATTTCCTCAATGTCACGAGTGAAGAGAGATCTATCATAATACTGTTTGACAACTGTCTACAGTATTAAAAGACCAAGTAAGGAATAGAGGAGGAGGGAAAGACGGTGCATTACCAAGGTTTGTTCTACAAGTTGGACATCTCTTTTCTGCAACTTTTATAGTTTAAATGAGGAAAACATAGGGGGCATTAATGACTTCTGCACTGCAGTAAAGAGGATGGGAGTGATACAGCACCCAGTAATCATACGGGGGGAGTCTAATGTTGCATTGTACAGACTTACACACTGACAAAACTGCGCAAAAGGATGGGAAGCTTCAAAAGTACTTTATGCCAACAGATTCCTGGCTTTATACGTATCTGGAGATGAGGAATTTCTTTTAATTGGTTCCATCAACAGGAGAATCTAGTTAAGACTGAATTTTTTTGTTTCTGAGCACCAATACAGTACAGCAGATATCACTGTCAGACAGCCATTCTATACCCTCCTCTGAGCACTCACACTCTTGCACTGAAGGACATTGACATGGCATCACAAACCAGGAACATGGTGTTTAGAACCTTATTAGACAACTGAGGAGGAAAAGGTAAAAATTAAGGAATATCATCTGGACTTTTACGAAGATTATGCAAACTCTAATGTTTTTCTGGTGCCAAGAAGGAAGCCTTTAAATTTATGCTCAAACATGGTGTATCTGCTAGAAGGCAAACTGTATCTGTCACACGTTGATTTACGGTGCTCAGTAAGAGGCCCAGACAGTCTCCCTAGAAGAAAACTGCAAGTGTGGAAAATGCAGAAATTCTTTATCATCATCAGAAATTACACAGTACAAGAGCCAATGCAAAGATCTAAATTTCAGCATGACTCAGGATGGCAAGAAGTTAAAGGAAGTTTGCTGGGTCAGGTATCTGAAATCGCCAAAACACCTGGCATTTAACCCGAATAAAAAAGAAAGGTAAGAAGTAGTACCATTCCCAGATGATTTTGTAGATAAGTGAATTACCCACCCCAGAACAAACTCTGTAAGGTCTAAATTCTATAGAATGCTTTACATCAGTTGCAAAATTAGCAATCCTGATCCTCTGATGGCATTTTTTTTAGTAAAGAAAAATGATCCAAGGTCTCAGAATAAGAACTGGAAGCACTGAACAAATCTGTTATTCCACAGGAAGGCTAGCAAGCTATAAATTCCTTGACTGCTGGAAAGGATGCAGGTTACACTGGTACCCCTAGAGACTTCAACAAGGCATTCAAGGATGAAGTGGGGGAGCACCTTCTGAAAGTGTCCCCACGGGATATTTAAAAAGGGTTCCAAGTCTTATTCAAAAGCAGGCTGATGGAACTGGAACAGTTTCCTTCTCACAGTAGGGTGAGGTCTTTACCAACCTGTAAATTACAGACTAATATCTCTGCTTCTTGCAGACATCCAAATATCTGCTGGAGTTTTAATCGGTTCTCAAGAAAAGGCTGTCCCTAAACTGATTCAGACAACCCAGCAGGAAGCCAATGGACCGAGACTTTGTATGTCTCTTTCTTAATGCCGTAAATCTATAACGGTTACAGCCATCGCCCAAGGCTGCACTGTTCGTGGACTTCTATAAAGCTAGTGACGCTCTAGAATGGAATTTAGATTAGCAGGTAATAAATAATCGGGGTTCTTCTCTATGGCCACTTTCCAGAGGCACCTGCCCACTTTACTTTTGGTTTTGGCTGTTGAAATTCTGTACAGTTACATAACATGATTGCATACCTTCTGGGGGGACTTGCTTTGGGGAAGGACAGGCATATTAATTCCATTTACTTTGAGAATCTTTCTGAAGTCTTCAAAAATGAAAATTATGTACTCACCATAACAACAGAACTATGTTGTCTGGTCCCATCCTTCCACAGCTGATGGGTTTTTGAATCTAATCTAGGATTCAACTCTGGCTGCTTCTCCAAACATTAGGCTCCGTAGTTCAGGCTCTGCCCTTACCATAATCATAATCCCCCAATCCCCATCCTGTCTCCAAAATTACCTCAGATTGAGTCTGACTTTAATTCCTATAAATTCAAAAAAAATAAATAAATATATATATATATATATATATATATATATATATATATATATATATATATACACACACACATATATATATATATATATATTTACACACACACACATCTACAGACAGACAAAACCCCATCTCTGGCTAATGTACTAGAACCACAAGTTAAAACCAGACAACTTCGCTCTAGAAACAAAAAAATAATCAAGGTCACAAAAACCAACAACACAGCAGGGGACTTCCCTAACTACATAGGCAAAAATTGGAACTCCCTACTCACCTCTATTACCTCAACAGTCTCAAAGGCCATATTTAAAAGACTCCTGAAAGAACACCTAAAGCAATCATGGATCTGCACATGTTCCCTACCTGGCTGACCTTCCCGTCTCCCCCCTCCTGCTTCCCCCTGCCCACTAACTTCAGCTTCAAGTCCAACGAGTGCAGCCTTTCTAGCTTCCACCTATTTCCAACTCTAATACCTTCCCTTAGTTTAACACTCATATATCACTGCCACATCACTATGCTATCTACCCACTAACTATTACTCTCACTCTATACCTCTACTCTTACTACATACTTAGCTACTACACCTTCCTGCCTCACATACCTAATCTGCTATCCAATTAACCTAGTCTGTCTCCCCCTGTTACTATACCTCCCTACTTACCTACTTGGCCAACTTGTTCACTATTCTATTCTACTCAATGTTCACCATTATGTAATGCTTAAAGTTAAAACTGAAACTTTGTGTACAGTCCATGTAATTATGTTAAACATGAAGCTTCTTTTGCCTCGACACTGACCTACATTAAATTTAGTACTAGCTATGTTAACCTGAACTAAGCTTGAACAACATGTTACTTGTCAATGTTAAGCCTGCTACTTTCTATGTAATTTGAAAGCTCCTGTATATCTTATAATGCTGCTTGAATTTAACTGTGGAGCTTTTCTTCCTGGGCCTCCGCTGAAAATGGACATGTATCCAGTCGGATTTTCCCAGTCAACAAATGTAAAGTAATAAAATAATCTGCACCACTACAGACGGACTGGGATAAGAGGACCACATAATGGATATGAAAGAAGTCTGCTTTGGAGCTACTAGAGCAAGGAGTCCTGCACAAGTGGTAAGCCGGAGAGTCATACAGTGGATATAAAAGTTTACACACCCCTGTTAAAATGTCAGGGTTTTGCTGTATAAAAAAATGAGATCACAATGAATCATTTTAAAACTTTTCCCACTTATAATGTAACCTATAACCTGTACAATTCAACTGAAAAACAAAGAGATCTGTTAGGGGAAAAATTATAAAAAATAAAAAAACGTACAACACACTGATTGCATAAGTGTGCCCACCCTTAAACTAATACTTTGCTGAAGCACAATACAGGAGATCTCTTCCTCGCTTCTTTGCCCTTTTCTTTAGGCCTAATGCTTCTGTCCCCCCTTCTGCTTCTCTAAGGACTTCTTTCCAGATAGGGATGCTTCAAAGTCAGACAAAACAGATTTGGAGGATTTCCCTGGAGGTAAAAGACTCTTGAGAACCAGCGTACTGTGTCGTTCAATCACAGCTCGGTGGCCAAAGGTTGTGCAAATTTAACAAATCTCCCTCCAGGAGTGCTGCCCCTAAACAATATACACACTTGTGGTAAGTGTCAGGAGTTCAGAATTTTATGGCTAGAAGCCACACATTTTTTCAACCTAGTTGGTTTATCTGACATAATCACAATAAAAGAATAAACCTAACAGTAGAGGAAAAGACAAATAAAAGAAACTACCAACAATGGTATTGAAGATATACTGATGAAACAAGTGTAGAAAATGCCAAGAAATACCAACAAAAGTAAATCAAATACTAGCTAATTAACAAGGAAGGAGAAGAAAACTAGTAACCAAGTGCTTAAGGCACGAAATAAGCCTATGAAAAAGGGTTTTTTTTTGTAAAGGGGGGAAGAAAAATTGAAGGATATAAACTAAAGAGTATTATAATAACAAGGCTTTAGTTTAAGACTTCGGTACTGAAACTCGAAAACAAAAATTTCAGGAGTTGGCCGACTGGCACTTGCGAACTGCTTTTGTTTCAGGCACCGCACGGCAAGAAAGACTGATGTAATGGCATCGGCTGCATGCGTTATACCCCTGACTACCTGACGTCATGGAAGATGAGAGCAACCAACGCAGAACCCAAGACTTTGATAATCAGGCCGACTGACGGCTACGGCAAGCAGATAACCCAAATGTGATGACTGCAACAGTGAAACACGAAGAACATCTTAGCTGAGGCAAGCCTAAGCTAGGGAATCACGAGCAAAACTAATGAGTGGCAAATGAGATCCAAGGTAATGTTGAGGACAGGAGGGCATTATGGGTAAAGGGAGGAGCCTGAGCTATAAATCCTAAAGTCTGGAAAAATGGAAGTTGTTGGATCTGAAACCCATCAGCTGAAGAACGGATGGAAAAGACATAAGATCTTTCACTACGAACTGTTGTGCCTACCAACTAACAAAAATGTATCATTTTTTTGAATAATGAGGGCAAGAAACTCAGAAATGTGACTGAAAGATTCAACTTGAAATAGAAGGAACACAGGTACTATACTATGGCCTCTCTTTCACCTTTTGATTGATATGGATTTGAATCCATTATTATAGGAGGCTAAGAAAACCCTTGGAGATTGTAATGAACACTTTTTTTTTCTGGCAGTGATATGGTGATTAAAATGTTTATTTTGCTGAAATTTCTCTTTTTTGTCAAGCACTCACCAGAGCTGGAATGGAATAAAATAGTTAGCAAGTTGTATGCGGTGTGTCTTAACTTTTTATGGTTTGCCAAATCTGCCCAGTTACCCAGACATAAGCTACTGACTTTTAGATGGAGTTCAAGATTTTGTATATGCTAAGGTGACTGCTTAAAATCAGGTGTACTATACATGTCTACCAGGAACATCCTTCAAAGAAAGCAAGAAATGTCTTCTTGAACCTTGTAGAATATCTCGTTACTAGCACTACTGCACATACACAAATACACACTGATCAGGAAAAAAATGTGCTTTGAACCTATTGTTGCTATATGTATGTCAAAATATTTCTGTTCACTACATACAGATCCATCTTAACTTTATTACATTTCCTGGGCTGTGGCTGAAATGGGTCTGTTCTTGAAAGTTCCACTACACCCGTTAATAAACATGTACAAATAAACACTGCAGCAAAGCTCTTTTATACCTGTCTGGTGACAAAACCTTATTCAACCCTAAGTGACACACCAACTTACAAGAGGGCAGGGAATGAGTGTAGGAAAGCCAGCTTGGAGTCACTCACCACAGGAGCATTCATTAGGTAGGCCAAAGCCAAAATGTTATTAGCAATGCTGGGGTGGAGCACAACACAGCATACCTGGTGGGGAGGAGTCCTTAGTGTGTGGAAGCTACGGTAAGCAAAACTGCCCACACTTCTGGAATTGGCTAACGACGGGGAAAGTTAAGCATATGTAAAAAGTACAGTTTTGTACCTACCATAAATGTAGATGTCCGATAGGAATGCATCTGCAGTCCTTACAAATGGGTTGTCCTGTCGTCAGGCAGCCCTTCGGTCGGCCGGATTCCAAAGTCTGGGTCTGGCCTCGGCTGGTGTCGCACTTCACCCGACGTCATAGCTGCAGTTATTCGGGTATAAAGGCATCAGCCGACGCCATTTTCCTCAGTGTTTCTTGCCCCAGATGCCAGGTGCCCTCTAGGAAGGCTAAATTTGGATAAATGCAAATGATTCCAAATAGTAGAGAGCAAACAAAATATAAGCATGTATGTACATATATACAAACAAATACACCATAATAGATTCCCCAGCTAGCTACAAGATGGGCAAATACCCTAGGAGTACCACAGAGGCGAAGGAGGGTGGGTAATCCTGACTGCAGATGCATTCCTATCGGACATCTACATTTATGGTAGGTACAAAACTGTACTATGTCCTTCAAGGATGCATCTGCAGTCCTTACAAATGGGTAGAATACCATAGCCAAACTGGGAGAGGAGGAGAAATAAAATTATGGTGTAGCTAAGATCCCTTGCAAAACAGCAGTGGCAAAACCTGCTCGGGATCTAGAGTATAGAGGTAAATTATAATGCTTGGCAAATGTATGCACGGAGCTCCAAGTAGCAGCCTCTAAAATGTCTTTGGTAGCCACTCCTCGTAGAAAAGCTGTGGTAGTGGCTGTAGCCCTTGTAGAGTGAGGTCTGATGTTTTCTGGTGTTTTCTTCCCATGGTAGGAGTAACAAAATCTAATGCAATTTCCTATCCACTTAGAGATTGTCTGTTTTGAAATTGCTTTTCCTTCCATTCCTGTTGCATATGCTACCAGTAGCTGGTCAGTTTTTCTATTGACCTTGGTCCTGTCCAGGTAGTAGCGTAATTGCTTATGTACATCCAAGGTGTGCAACAGTCTTTCTCCCCTGTTCTGTGGGTTGGGGAAGAATGTAGGTAGGTGGATAGCCTGATTTAAGGATACTCTGGAGACCACCTTAGGCATAAAAGTAGGATTTGTTCTCATGGACACTCTATCTTGATGGAAGATCAGGAAGGGCTGTACTGCCATTAATGCCTGTAGCTCAGATACCCTTCTTGCTGAAGTGATTGCCAGCAGGAAAGCAGTTTTCCATGATAAGTATTGTAATGCTGCTGTTGCTGCTGGTTCGAAAGGAGGGAGTGTCAATTTTTCTAGCACAAAGTTTAAGTCCCATGCTGGCAATGGTGCCTTCCTAGGTGGTTTTACATTTTTAATTCCTCTCAGAAACTGCCTGAGCAGAGGATGTGAGAAGACTGGAGGATCCAAGTCGTATTGTGCTGAAATAGCTGATGCATGAATCTTAATGGAAGAATAGGACAGGCCTTTGTGGAAGAGCTCTGCCAAGTATTCCAGGATGTTGGCTATGTTTACCAGTGACACATTTTCTCCTTTTGCAGTACTCCAAATGAGATATCTTTTCCGTTTTGCTGAATAATTTTTCCTTGTTGAGGGTCTGCGAGCCTCCAAGATAATGTCTTTAACCCTTTGGGATAAATTTGGGTTAATTGGTCTTATGCAATGTTCCAGGCAGTCAGCTGCAGTGTTTTCAGGTTTGGATGCAGGGTGTTGTAGTTGTTCTGTGTTAACAGCAAGGGAACTAGGGGCAGGGGCCATATTTGTTCCCGAGACATGCTTCTCAGTAATGGGTACCAATGTTGTCTTGGCCAGTCTGGAGCTATTAGAATGATCCTTGGACGGTCCTCTTTGATCTTCAATAGCACTTTGTGCATCAAAGGAAGTGGTGGGAATGCATATGCTGTCAGGTTTTTCCAACTGAAAGATAGGGAGTCCACCTTCCAAGCAAGTGGGTGGTACGTCCTTGTGCAGAATTTCTTTAGTTGGTGATTGAGTGGGGATGCAAATAAATCTACTTCTGGGAGTCCCCATTTTCTCGTGATGGTTTTGAAGATGTCCGGATGCAGCATCCATTCGTGGGCATCCGTGGTAGTTCTGCTTAGTATGTCTGCTAGAATGTTTTCTTTTCCTGGTACAAAAATTGCTTGTAACTGAATGTTGTAGCTCAGGGCCACATTCCAGAGGTCCATTGCCATCCGGCATAGAGGGTACGAGTGTGTGCCTCCCTGCTTGTTGATGTACCACATAACTGTGGTGTTGTCTGTTCTTATCAACAGTTGACCTTGTTGAAGAAATGGTCTGAATGTCTGAATTGCCAGTTTTACTGCCAGCATTTCCTTTTGATTTATGTGTAGGTGTAGCTGGTCTTAAGTCCATAAAGCTTGTATGCACTTGTCCAGCATGTGGGCCCCCCAACCGAGGTCTGAGGCGTCCGTTGTGATGGTTTGGCTGGGTTGAGTGTTGTGGAAGGGTAGTCCTTTGTTTGATTGACAGGCCTGAGCCCACCATTGGAATTCTTGCTTCAGGCATGGAATTATTGGAATTTGGGTTTCTAGGCTGTGCTTGTGCTGGGACCATAAATTTCTGAGGTACCACTGTAACTTTCTCATATGCAGCCTGGCATGTGGAACCAATATTATGCAGGATGCCATGAAACCCAAGGCTTGCAGGACTTTTCTTGCTGTTAGATGGTTCTGCTTTGTTAATGCCAAGAAGTAGAGAGGGAGTTGCTCCTGTTTTTCTACTGTTTGGAAAGCCATTTGTTTCGCTGTGTCCAGCTCTGCACCCAAAAAGGTTATCCTTTGGGATGGTATCAGCCTTGACTTTTTTATATTGACTGTATATCCCAGGGCTTGTAGTAGGCAAATGACCCTTTTCAAGTCTTCTGCTAGCTTGTTTTTGTTGTCCGCTTGTATCAGGCAGTCGTCCAGGTAAGGGTATATTTGGATTCCCTGAAGCCTGCAATGAGCAATTACTGATGCCAGGCATTTCGTGAACACTCTGGGCGCAGTAGATAAGCCAAAGGGCAATGCTGAGAATTGATAATGCTCTGATCCTGCAAGAAATCTGAGGTATCTTCTGCAATTTGGTCGTATAGGGACGTGCAGGTATGCCTCCTTGAGATCTAGAGTTACCAGCCAAGACTCCTTGCCCAGCATGGGAAGAAGCTGCTGTAGGGTCAGCATTTTGAATTTTGGAACAAAGAGGAATGTGTTTAAAGCGGACAGGTCGAGAATAGGTCTCCATTTGCTTTCTTTTCTTGGTATCAGGAAGAGTCTGGAGTAAAATCCCTGTCCTTGCTCCATAGATGGTACCTTTTCCACAGCTCTCATCCTTAATAATTGAGATATTTGTTTTAGAGCTTCTGCCTTTTGATTTGGAGGTAGGTTTGGCATTCCTCTCTTCCCTGGTAGAGTATGGAAGTGAAACCTGTAACCTTGGTCTATTGTCTGCAAAATCCACTTGTCTCTTGTGATGCAATGCCAGTTTACTGAAAATAAAGCTAGCTTCCCGCCTAAGGGTGCTTCTAGTTGTTCCCTGGTAGGCGGTGCCAGAGCCAAGTCACTGTGATTGTCCTGTAGTAGTGGTAGTGGCTGTGTCTGTGGCTGTACCTCGCTGGTTGTTACCCTGCCACTGGCATCACCTGTAGGCACCCCTGGATTGACTTCTGCCTCTTGAACGCCTATTTCTGCCTCCCTGAGCTCTGGAGGAGTCTGGAAAGGACCAATTCTTTGAGGGCCAATTCCTGCTAAACCTTGGAGGTTGGACCTGTAAGAAATCTTTCACTGTTTGGACAGATTTTGCCTTCTCTTCCATCTTCTTCAGCACCTGTTGTGCAGGAGAGCCAAACAAATTGATCTTGTCCATAGGAGCATCTAGTAGTTTTGATTTGACATGGTCTGGTAAGGCCTGCTCTTTTAACCATGCATGCCTTCTGATAACTGTGCCAGTCATGGCTGATCTAAAGGAAGCCTCCAGTGCATCATAGCCGCATTTTAAGGAATGGTTACTGACTTGCTGTATGTTATGTACCATTTCCTGAACAGATTTTTTGTCTAATGATTCATCTGAGGACAGTTTTTTGGTTAACTGGTCTAGCATAAATTCTTGATACTGGATCATGTGAAACTGACAGTTCAAGGCCCTAGCTGAAAGAGTAGCAGAAGTGTAAACTTTTTTACCCCATCTCTCTAAGGACCTGGATTCCCTTTCAGAGGGAAGGGGTTTTTTGGCAGAGGTAGCTGCTACAGCCTTAGGTCCCTGGGAAATAGTCTCGGGATCTGCAAAAGGAGCCTTATATAAATGGTAATGCGTGTCCGGGACCCTGTAGTACCTATCGGGCTTAGCAGGGGCCGGAGGTAGTGAATCAGGAGCAGTGCAAGCATCATTAAATGCATCATCTACAACAGAAAGGACTGGAGGAATGGCTAAAGGCCTATGCTGTGGTAAATGCAGAAAAGTTCTAAGCCTCTTTCTGGAATCTGAAAAATCCTGACCCTGCCACTGAAATTGTTCCCTCATAGCATGCAAGGTTTCCCCAAAGGAAAATTCCTCAGGCGGAGAGGCAGAAGGAATGGACTCTTCGTCAGCATCAGAGTCTTCATAAGGGGAGAAAGGAGCCTCTGGAGGGTTTGTATTATCTGAGTCATCAGAGGAATAATCTGTAGAAACTGGCTCAGGGGGCTCTGCTCTAGGCCTCTTCTCTGGAGGAGGGTGAGAGGCCCTGTCTGGTTGAGGTTGGGATCCCCGGATTAAAGAAATGAGATCCTCTGCTAGACTAAGCATTTGTGAACTAGAGCTAGGCCTGTGAGAGGGGGTCTTAACAGGCACAGATTTAGTAGTTTTGGCTGCTTTAGCCCTGGCAAAGGCCTTAATGGACATGGTTGCAGGTGGCCTAGCAGCTCCACGTGCAGGGGTTGAAATATCCAAGGGAATAGTGTCAGATAATTCCTGAGAAACTGCAAGAGCAGATGGGATTTCAGAAGCCGATTCCACCAGGTTGGAAGAGGCCTCGGTGAGAGGTAAGTTTTCGGCCGAAGGAAGAACCGCTTGCTCGGTTTCAGCCGAAACCGAGACACTCGTGGCCGGCTTAACCGCGGTTTCGGCCGAAACCGCGGACCGCGAGTGTCGGTCCTTTTCCTTGCGCTTTTTAGATATTTGCGTAGTCGGAGGATCCGACGGCATAATGTAAGCAAAATCAGAGCCGAAAAACTCCTCCGCAAATTCCGACCGACGTCTAAGCGTCCGCCGGTTAAAAGAAGCACAGGCTAGACAAGCTGCTACGTCGTGGTCTGGGCCTAAACAAGGTAAACAGTAAGAGTGGAAATCTTTATGAGGTATTTGTTTCCCACAAGTTAAACAGTTATTCACTTTTTCTGACATCGGCTGAGGCAAGAAAGAGTCCCCAACGGGGTACTTAGCTTTTTAGAAGTCTTCGTAGAAGTATTCGGTAGTAGTAATCTCTGGTTCTGACCGACCGGCACTTGCGAACAGCTTCTGCTTCGGGCGCAACGCGGCAAGAAAGACTGAGGAAAATGGCGTAGGCTGATGCCTTTATAACCGAATAACTGCAGCTATGACATCGGGTGAAGTACGACACCAGCCGAGGCCAGACCCAGACTTTGGAATCCGGCCGACCGAAGGACTGCCTGACGACAGGACAACCCATTTGTAAGGACTGCAGATGCATCCTTGAAGGACATCTTCTTGGATTTCTAAATATTACGACTGCAACTCATCTCTCAAGGAGACCAAACAATACAGCAGCTTGATGGCTGTACAGGACAAAGAGAAAGAAAATAAATGGATATCTGGACCAAAGTTGGTGGATAACAAGACATTTTACAGAGATGTTACTATACACTGCTGCATAATGCGAAAGCTTCAGTCCCTGTCCGTATATGTCATACCTACCACAAGGAATCTATGAAGTACAGCATGTACATAAAGAAAAAAATACATACTTGTCTCCTTTGCTCCACTTTTCTCCGCTAGGCGGTCTATAAGCCCGAAGTCTCTGCATTTCTTCTCTCCAATGAGGTGGTGTTTCACTGCTTCCATTGTCATCGTCAGACTCGGAATGAGACCTTGATCCAGGAGGAGTGTGATATCTCTTCATTAAATAAAAAAAAAGAGAGGATTAAAATGGACTTGACCAGCTTTTTAATCTATGACCTAGAATTATCACTTGTATAGCTTGCACTCTACACAGTATATAAAAAAAAATGAGAAGATCCAACACAAAGAAGGAAACTCGCACAATACACAGTCTTCAAAAAATTAATTCGAGTTATTTTTTTCCTGGAATCTTTTTTTTTTATTTCATTTAAGATAATATAACAAATTAAGGTAAGCATTTTACAAATTCAGTATAAAAATATGAATTTCAAAAAGTAAACTATTTACATTATATACATATTGCCCGAAAAGAAAATAAATATAAAAAAACGCAAGTCGATTTAAGAATGAATAAATTAGCTTAAATTATGATTAAAAAGTTTCAATAAGGGCAAAGAGTTTTAGCCATGGATCTTCCTTAAGTTTGTTTGGAATGAAGAATGTCCCAGCAACTTTCTAGAGAGTGGTCCCTCACATGATCCTAACACGATTCGATTCTGTTTTGTTGCAGTGTCTTTCGAGATGCAAGAAAATGAGTTCTTTACTCACCCTAATATGTCTTTATTAAGCAGCATTGTTGCGATTTACAGCATGTGATTAAAATAACATGTTAATATATGCACGCAGTTCAAGGGGATGTAAAAAGATAAGCTACTACATAAACCTAAGTAGCCATTTTTTCATTTTCATGCTGAAAATCACACATTAAATCTTTCTGTAAAAAATCACTGAAATACTAAGTCTTTACTACCCAAGTGGTGCAGAAAGCTATGGTCAGAACCTTGTAGAATAGAGGTCATTAGAGCATGGAGTCCAGGACCATGCTGGTGGAAGGTGTCTAGGTAGATACATCCCACTGAAAAGGATTATGCAATAAATCTGTTTACAATGCATAAGAAAAAGGAGTTGTGTGAAGCTAATCTCGGTGATAGGGTATGTTCAAAGAAGATGTAGTTTTGGTCAAAAAATATAACATTCTGGATTATTCACACTAATCATGGTGCAAATGTCAAGTTTCCTTCAGTACTCTCTTTCCCTGCATATGACAAAATAAATAAATAAAGACATAACACCTTCAACTCTCCTAAAATCTGCTGATAAGGTGCTCCACTCAATCAGATTATTCTAAAAACGAATGCAAATAAAGGGACTTCCTGTATGGTGCTAAGCTGAATGGTTACAGGATCTGTGCTCCCCTTTCCCATAATGAGCAACTAATACAGAAATGATCAGAATCCCTTGAATAATTTCAGCAATACAGACAAATAAATAGCTGACCCTGCCTGAAAGTCTAAAAACAAATGTGGGGAGGGAATTTCCAGCAACAGATCAAGGAAAACCAAATTTATAATCACCATGACCTGAAACATGTATGGCAGGAATTTAGTGTGGTGAATAGCAAGCCTGACTGCAAACCAATGAAGGAACAAAGGTTCTTCAAGTAAAAATTGGAAAATCTTGTTAGAACATACAAAAGAACAATGATAAGAGGCTTGAACAAATGGAAATCGTCATTTCAAATCACCCAGATGACACTACGTGCCTACATCTGAAAATGAACTTAAGGTAAGACTGGCAGACACAGAAGGTTTCAAAGGAAGCAATGAAAGAAAAATTAAAATTTGCATTTTTCGAATATTCCTGAGAGCATGTAGGGAGAAATACTGCATGAATTTCATGATACAGCAATTCACTATATGGATAGATATCTGCTGTTGGGAGGGTGGCCTAATGGTTAAGGTGTTTGCCTTACAAACATAAGGTGCAGGGTTTGAGTCTCACAAGGGATAATTGGCTAGGCGTAAAATGGCTCGCAAGGGCAGGTAGCTTAGTACTAATCTATGAAACTACGATGGTAAAAAAATCTTACCAGACAGAACTTGCAGTAATTATTGCCCAGCAGGCCAGTTCCCAAGGTCTATTGTGGTAAAGTCCAGAATTTTCAGTTAAAAGAGCATCTCATGAGGATCTTTGCAGACTAAGACCATTCCACAGGGACTAGGGTGAAAAGGAATACATTTATTCCACATATAAGGCTGTATAGAAACATGGGTATTACAGTTAAATTAATGTACCCAGCCTAATTATTTATTTATCTTTTTTATTAATTCATGAGTGCAAACATGCACAAATCCAGAGGTGGCCTAGGTTTAGCTCAAAAGATATGTGCAGACACTGCAGAGTGCGAGACAGTAAGGGAAAATTCAGATGATGGCCACGAATTCAGAAACCAAAGATATAAAAAAAAACTGTAAAGAAGAGATGGTCACTAAAGATCCTCAAATTATTTGGCAAAAAATGCTGGATAAACAGAGGGAAATGAAGCAAGAGAGCAACAGAATCATTGCCCAATGAACAGATGACAAATATGGTGACAACAGTAGCACTGGATTGAGAGCACCAACACAGAGCCCTGAGCTTAAGCAGGTTCTGCAATATCAGATCGAAGCAAAGAAAACAGACAGAGAGAGTCACAAATGTACATTAAGGCTAAAATGAAAATCTTGTGACCAATTATTAGTTATTTTTCTCTGGTTTTGCTGTGAAAAATAGTGCTAAGCTCTTATCCTCCCCTAATTGTAAATGCGCATGCTGAGATGAGTTTTGGAGGCTTAAAACTTAAGTAAAGTTAAGTTTCTTCATTTTTTGAATGCTGAACAGACACCATAAAGCAATCTACTTAAGGCATTAAGGTTACATACCAACATATACTGACACTACTGAATTTAGTACCTCACTAAAATCTGCCATAATGACTTGATAGGTCGAAGCAGCAAAACGGGCCAGGGATTAACACAAAAATGAAACTAGAATAAAAATCTTAAACTGGCAGACTGGCTAGGAGGTGCACTAGAAAAAAATGAATAAAAAGACCTGGAGAGTGCATTGAGGGTGGGGAGGAACTTGACAAACAGAGAATACATCCACAAGAGTTTCTTAATTGGTTACTTACGGGAATATAAAAATTACAACATGGTGACAATGTAACTTTCAGCCAACAGAACAATGCAAGGGGCTGCTACAATTATGAAAAAAAACAGGCAAGTTAAGATAGGCACAAGGAGGGAATACTGAAAATCAGTTGAAACTATAAATACATACATACATACATGCATACATGCATAAATCCATCTGCTTGATCTGGGAGGAGGATACACCACCAAGAAGGAAAGTAAGAATACAGCACCATGGAAGAACAGATGCTTGTAAATCGCTAAAGAAAGCATGTTGTCCAGATTTTGTTGTACGGAGTTTATTATTCATGTTCATTATTTACAAACGTTGTATGGGTAAGGGGGCATTGCCACACAATAAGCAAAGGTTACATAACTCAACAGCGAGGTAAAAGTGGAAGGATGCTAAAAGTAATATCTTGGAAGAACAGAAACCTAGCAAACTAGTAGCATATGTAAAACAATTTAAAGTACAAGTAGGTAATGCTACAGAAAGCCCACTTACCATAGATTCACAGCTTTATACTAGGCTAATGATCACACGGGTCTTTATAAGCTTAGCCATGCAACTCAACCCAGTTTTGACGCACAGTACCGTGGATGCCTATAAGGTGGGTGTAGTCAAGGGTTATGTGGGGGGGGGGGGGTATGTTAACTGAGGATTAATTTACATACTCTCAACTAATGTCCATGAGGCCTGACCAGGGATACATTTGTGATTTCCCATCCAATGATCAAGGTTTTGTTTGAATTGGGACACGGAAGAACTCTGCTTCACATGGCTGGGAGCTTACTCCACAGTGCGGGGATCCTTTTACACACATCTCTCCAGCATGCTCTATTTATGTCACAGGCAAAGTTCAGGTCCTTGGATCAAGTGTTTCTAGTACTGTTTGCTTTGTGGATGTACAACAGATCCATCACAGCTGCATCTGAGGATGCCTTATGCCACGAAGATAGTCTTTCAGCAACCTGAAGGAGACTGAGGACTGATAGGACCTTAAGGTGATCAAGTGCCATAGAAGAATACATTTCCATCCATGTCAGAAGGAGGGGGGATAGTAGTAACCAAATGTTTAACAGCAGCTGGGTTCATTAAAGCAACAACTGCTGGGTCAGGTCTGGGATGAGTGTATACAAACGTAAAAGACTAAGGCACTTTTATAAAGTATATCTGCTTTTTTGGGGACAACAGCCTGGCTCTGTCAGGGAAATTGCAGGCTGTGAAAATACCTCTCAAAAGCAGACAAAAAGTACAGTTGTATACCTACCATAAATGTAGATGTTCGAGTGTATTCACTGTTGCAGTCATTACACTTGGGTTATCCTGCTGGCAGGCGACCCGCAGTCGGCCTGAGTTCCAAAGTCCTGGTCCGGCGTCGGTTGCTGTCGCTTCTTCCCTGACGTCAATGCGCCAGGGGTATAAAGGTTGCAACCGACGCCATTTTCTTCAGTTTTTCTTGCCCCACATGTCAGGTGCCCCCAGATAGGAAGGCTGAAAAGATAAAAGATATGCCAAAAAAACATGCATATATTACTATAAACATTTCCTTCATCTACAAGCAAATACACCACATAGGTTGTGTAGAGTTAAGAAGTACAGAAAAGTCCCAGCAAAGAAAAGGGGGATGGTGGGTGGGTACCCTGGACTGCAACAGTGAATACACTCGAACATCTACATTTAAGGTAGGTACACAACTGTACTATGTTCATCGTGTTTCACTGTTGCAGTCATTACACTTGTGTAGAATCCCAAAGCTGAGGTTGGGTGGCTGGGTCTAAATTGGATTTGGCGAGACTAACAAGCCCTGCAGAACTGCAGTGGCAAAGCCTGCTCTGGATTTAGAGTAGAGAGGTAAGTGGTAGTGCTTGGTGAAAGTGTGCACTGAGCTCCAGGTTGCAGCTTCTAAAATGTCTACGGTTGGTACTCCTCTTAGGAAGGCTGCTGAAGTGGCTGCTGCTCTGGTAGAATGAGGCCTAATGCCCTTAGGTACTGATTTGCCATGTTGTGCATAACAGAAGCGGATGCAGTGTCCTATCCATTTGGAGATTGTCTGCTTTGTAATAGGCTTTCCTTGTGATCCTGCAGCATATGCTACAAACAGTTGCTCAGTTTTTCTGAAAGCTTTTGTTTTGTCCAAGTAGAATCGTAGCTGCCTGTGTATATCCAAAGCGTGCAGAAGTCTCTCCCCTTTATTCTGGGGATTTGGGTAAAAAGTAGGTAAATGAATGGATTTGTTTAAGGCCACATTGGAGACCACTTTTGGCATGAACGTTGGGTGTGTCCTTAGAGAAACCCCGTCCTGATGAAAATGAGGAAAGGTTCCACAGCCATCAATGCCTGTAACTCTTGAGACTCTTCTTGCTGAAGTTATTGCTAGGAGCAGAGCAGTTTTCCATGACAGAAATTTTAGATCAGCTGTGCTGGCTGGTTCAAAAGGAGACAGTGTGAGTTTTTCTAAAACAAAATTGAGGTCCCAAGTAGGTACTGGTGCTCTCCTTGGGGGTCTTATATTTTTTTCCCTCTGAGGGACTGTCGTAGTAGGGGATTTGAAAAAATAGGAGGATCTGTATTGTAATGAGATGAAATGGCAGAGGCATGGATTCTAATAGATGAGAAAGGCGTTTGTCCAACATCTCAGTTAGGTATTGCAAAATCTGAGGAATATTAGGGACAAGTGGTTCGAGCCCTTGTGCCTGGTTCCAAGCACAGAATCTCTTCCATTTTTCTGCATAAGATTTCCTAGTGTTGGGCCTCCTGGCTTCTAAAATAACATCCATAACAGCTTTAGAGAGAGGTGCAGTCTGTGTGCCTACATTATCTGCCATGCTGCCAGGTTTAAGGTTCTGAGTTGACTGTGCAGAATCTGATTTTTTGTTGTGTCAGAAGATGAAGTATTTGAGGTAGAGGCCAAGGTGAGCCTTGGGACAAACTCTTTAGGATTGGGTACCAGTGCTGGTGTGGCCAGTCTGGTGCAATCAGGATCATTGTTGGCCTTTCTTGTCTGACTTTTAGTAGCACCTTGGAGAGAAGAGGCATTGGAGGGAAGGCATAGACTGTCAGTCCTTTCCAACTGAATGATAGAGCATCCACTTTCCATGCCTGAGAGTAATAAGTTCTTGTGCAAAATTTCTGTATTTGGTAATTGTGAGGGGAGGCAAAAAGATCTATGTCCAGGCGTCCCCATTTCCTTCTTATCATGCTGAACACTTGTGGATTTAGCTTCCATTCGAAAGGATCCATGAGATTTCTGCTTAATTCATCTGCCAGTGTATTTTCTGTTCCTGGCTGGAATTGCGCTTGCAGATGTACTTGATAAGTCAGTGCTGTGTTCCACAAACTCATGGCTTGTCTGCACAGGGGGTAGGAATGTGTGCCCCCTTGCTTGTTTATGTACCACATAACTGTGGTATTGTCCATCTTTATTAATAGTTGTCCTGGATGTATTAGGTCCTTGAAGGCTGTCAGGGCATTCTGTACAGCTAGCATCTCTTTTTGATTAATGTGAAGATGCATTTGTTCCTTGGGCCACATGCCCTGAATACATTTTCCTGCCATATGTGCTCCCCAGGCATAATCCGATGCATCCGTTGTTATTGTCGGCCTGGCTGTGGGTAAGGTGAAAGGCTGTCCCTTGTTGTGGTGACAGGCCTGGGACCACCATCGAAACTCCTGTTGTAGGCAGGGAATTAAAGTTATGACTGTCTCCAGCCTGTGACAATGCTGAGTCCAAACACTTTTTAGATACCACTGTAGTTTCCTCATATGCAGTTTTGCATATGGAATTAGTAGAATGCAGGATGCCATGAAACCCAGGGCCTGCAGAATTTTTCTTGCAGGGAGCTGGGCTTTTGTTGCCATCACTTGAAAGTAATGAGTCAGTTGCCTTTGTATGGCTTGAGATAAGCCATCTGGGCAGTTGTATTTAAGCTTGCACCCAGAAATATTATCTCTTGACAGGGCACTAGTTTTGATTTCTTTTCATTTACTGTGTACCCTAGGCAAATTAGCAATCTTTTTACAAACGTCAGGTGCTTTAGAAGAATGTCCTTGCTCCCTGCTTGAATAAGGCAGTCGTCCAAGTAGGGATATATTTGAATTCCTTTTTGTCTGCAAAATGCAATTACTGGTGCCAGGCATTTTGTGAAGACCCTGGGCGCAGTAGATAAGCCAAAGGGCAGTGCAGAGAATTGGTAATGCATTGAGCCTGCTATGAATCTGAGGTATCTTCTGCAAGATTGTCTGATTGAGACATGCAGGTATGCCTCTTTGAGTTCCAAAGTAACTAGCCAAGCCTCCTTGCCCAGCATGGGCAGAAGTTGTTGTAGTGTTAACATTTTGAATTTTGGAACATCCAGGAAAGTATTTAGGATTGACAGGTCCAGTATTGGTCTCCAGACTTTGTCCTTTCTGGGTACTAAGAAAAGTCTTGAGTAAAATCCTTGTCCCTGTTCTCCCTGTGGAACTTTTTGAATAGCTCTCATGTCCATAAGAGCAGCAATCTGTTTTTGTGCCTTTGCCCATTGGTTTTGTGGCAGGTCTGGCATACCTTTTGGTTTTGGAAGCGTGTGGAAGTGGAACCTGTAACCCTGAGAAAAAATGCTCAGCACCCATTGGTCTTGAGTGATCATGTGCCAATTTTTTGAGAAAAGTGCTAGCTTTCCCCCTAGGGGAGCTGTCAACAGATAAGTGCTTGGCATTTGCAGAGGAAAGTCATTGTGACCGTTTCCTTTAAGGTTGTGATTTGTCTTCCCCTCCTTTGGGAGCTGAAGCACCCCATTGTTTAGGTCTGTAGGAGCCTTGGGGCTGAGATCTGCCTCTTGGGCATCTGTATCTGCCTCTTTGTGGCCTGTCTGACACTGGAAAGGACCAATTGTTTTAAAGGCCAGTTTCTGCTAAATCTAGGTGGTTGAACCAGTAAGAAATCTTTCACTGTTTGCATTGACTTTGCTTTATCCTCCATTTTCTTTAACACCTCTTCTGCCTTAACACCAGACAAAGTATCATGCTGTAATGGAGCATCCAATGATTTTACTTTAACATGGTCAGGTAAACTTTGTTCTTTCAACCAAGCATGTCTACGAATAACAGAGCCTGTAAATGCGGCTCTACAAGAAGCCTCTAATGAATCAAAACCACATTGCAGAGTATGCTTTCCCACTTGTTCAACTGCATGCAATAAAACCTGCATTTCCTTACTGTCAGGACTTTCTGTATTTGAAACCATTTTCTGTTTTAACAATGACATGAGGTACTGTTGATATTTAAGCATGTGAAACTGACAGTTTAAAGCTCTTACAGCTGTAAACTTTTTTCCCCCATCTGTCCAGAGCTCTGGAATCCCTATCTGAGGGGACAGGATTTTTGGCAGTGGAAGCCTTAACCCCTTTAGGACCCTGATAAATTGTTTCTGGGTCTGCAGCGGGGTTTTTGTAAAGAAATTTATGAGAGTCAGGGACCCTGTAGTACCTGTCTGGCTTGACTGGTGCAGGGGGTACAGAATCAGGAAACAGACTGGATTCAGAACAAACATCATCTACAATATCAAGCACAGGAGGGACAGCCAGGGGTCTGTGCTGAGGCAATAAAAGGAAATCTCTGAGCCTTTTCTTGGACTCTGAATAATCCTGGCTCTCCCAATGGAAATGCTCCCTCATGGTGTGCAGGGTTTCCCCAAAAGAATAATCCTCAGGCGGTGAGGCTGAAGGAATGGACTCTTCTGCATCAGAGTCCTCATAGGGAGGGAGAGAATATCCCTAATCAGACGAGGAATCAGAGGAAATGGAAACCTGAACAGAGGAATCATAATCAGTGTCTTGCCTAGGCCTTTTGTCAGGAAGGGGATGGAAACCCCTGATTAAAGTAATAAGGTCTTCAGCCATTTTAAGCATCTGTTTCTTTGGCATGGATGACTGTTCTGGAGAATGCTATACTTGTTTCCATGTCTTTAATGGTGTTTTTGACTTTGCCTTTGCTGTTGTAGTGGGCTTAATTGTAAGCTGTGAAGGTCTGAAAACACCCTCAGAAGCCGATGCCTGCTCAGCGGCTCCGGACCAATCTGAGGGTATAGTTTCCGTAGGCCCAATACCTTGAGTTTCCACAGGCCTCGGAGTCTCCACGTGGCTGTCGGTTACGGCCTGTGGCTCTGAGGTAGCGGGTGTCAGGGGCTGCGAAAGCGCCTCACTGAGAACCGGCGACTGGCTTAGAAGAGGCTTTATCATCAGTTTTGGACCTTGAATGCCTGTCCTTTTCTTTGTCTTTGCGTTTTTTGTAAATTCCGGTCGTCGTTTGTTCCAACGGCATTATGTAATTAAACCTTGGGCCAAAATAATGTAAAGCAAAATCAAACCAACGTGTAATCGTGATCTATTGAATCTAGCACAAAACCGACAACTAGTAACGTCGTGGTCAGGGCCTAGGGCAAGGAATACAGTAAGAGTTAAAGTCCTTATGAGGTATTTGCTTCCAACAAGAAACACAATTATTAACTTTTACTGACATCGGTCTGGGGCAAGAAAAAGTTTCTCCAACGGGGTACTTAGCTTTATTGAAAACTTTGGTTCTGAAACTCAATTTTGAAAATCTCAGGAGTCGGCCGACCGGCACTTGCGAACTGCTTTTGCTTCAGACACCGCGCAGCAAGAAAGACTGAAGAAAATGGCGTCGACTGCAACCTTTATACCCCTGGCGCACTGATGTCAGGGAAGAAGTGACAGCAACCGACGCCAGACCAAGACTTTGGAACTCGGGCCGACTGCGGGTCGCCTGCCAGCAGGATAACCCAAGTGTAATGACTGCAACAGTGAAACACGATGAACATCAGGAGGAACTGGAGGAGGATCTGTAAATTCCAGTTTAACAAATCAGAATATTTCCTCAGGGACTGAGATAAATCATATTTTTACCAGTGAAAAAAGAAGTTATGTACTCACCATAATGTTCCATCTGTACTGCGGATTTTTTCCATTTCTCCTCACATACGGGTCCGGAGCTGATCCATCGGATCTGACTCGGCCGTTACTAAGCTCGTGACAGCCAAAAAGCTCCTGGATACCTTCCTTTACACAAAATGCATCTCACTCTGTTACCTCAGATCTTCTTTGCTACAATTACTCCCACAGAAGAAAGAAATGAACTTTAATGTTGAAAAGATTTTTAAGGAGACCACTTCTGGAGTATTGGAGATAATAAAAAAAGACCAGAATTTTGCTTCCCATTCAATCAGAAAAAACAAAAGAAGGGACTGGAGGGGAGGGGATGTGAGGAGAGATGAAAAAAATCAACAATACAGATGGAACGTTCTGGTTAGTACATAACTTCTTTATCTGATATTGTCAATTTTTCATCTCGTCCTCACACATGGGACTGAGTCCCCACTACCTTTTCCCTGGGCGGACTCATGGGAGGATTTTTCTCAGAACCATCAAACCAAAGGAGGCTCTTCCGCTGGAGACCAAATCCAACTTGTAATGAGTGATAAAGGTATGATGGTTTGCTCATGTGGCCACTGCACAAATCTTATCTATCGAGGTATTGGTCTGGAAGACTCCGGATGTGGCCATGGCCCTGGCTGAGTGAACTTGAATAGGTTTGGAAGTATTTATACCTTTTGAGGTATAAATAAAAGACATGCAATCAGACAGCCATTTTGACAATATAACTTTGGATACTGGTAGGCCTTCTCTAGGGCTTGCAAAGGCAATAAACAATTGACTTGCTTTCCAAAACTCTTTAGTGCTATACAAATAGAAACTTAACTGTCTATGAACATCCAACAAATGCAGAACATATTCACCTTTATTGCTGAAGTTAGGAAAGAAAACATATTTATTTGTGAAATGACTTCGGACAGAAAGGAGGGGTTGGGTACGCAGAGAGAGACTGTCTTTATACAAACTAAAATATGGGGAGTGGGACAGTGTCTGAATTTCTGATATCTTTCTTGTGCAAGTGATAGCCACCAAAAAGATAGTTTTCCAAGACAAAAACTTAATATCACAAGTCACTGCATGTTTAAATGGGGGCTGAACAATATGACGAAGTACCAAATTAAGGTCTCACGGGGGACAGTGATCCTTGTGGGGAGTCCTTAACAACAGGGTCCCTTTCAAGAAGGCTTTGCAAAGTTTGTGGGAAATGAGAGAAAAGTTATCCATCTCAAAGTGAAAATTTGAAATGGCTGCTAATTGCACCTTAAATGTAGAAGCAGCGGCTCCAATACCAAAACAGGTGGGCTACAAATTCTAGAACAGAGTGATAGGAGCTGTGAGACGATCTACATTATGTTGTTGAGCCCAAATTACAAACCACTTCCATTTACTTCTATAAAGTTTTTGAGTGGATGATTTATGAGAGGACATCAAAATATGACGGACCGGTGAGGAGAACATGGGTTGTCTGGCAATCACTGGAACTGGAGGAACCAAACCATCAGTTTGAGGTTGTGAAGGTTGGGATGAATCATTCCTGTTGGATGTGACAGAAGATATGGAAAAGGTTCCAGAATCCAGGGTTCCCTCTGTAGACAAGGCCAGAGGAATGGAAATCAGATTTGTCGAGGACAATAAGGATTACTGTTCTCTTCAACCTGTTGGCTTCCTGAAGGAATCTGGGAATCAAGGAGATGTGGGCAAAGGCATACAACAGACCGGGAGGCCAACAGTGTATGAGAGCATCCCTCAGGGAATACCGCCCCGTGGGGGGACTAGGGCAAAGTACCTGCTGCATATATTGCTTAGGGGAGAAGCAAAGATATCGTAGCAAGGATGGCCTCATCTACAGAGAATGCCCTCTGCTACTGTCTGGTTAAGGGACCACTCATGAAGCATTAGAATGGATCTGCTCAACTTGTCCACTGTCACGTTGGACTTTTCCAGAATGTGCATTGCTATAAGAAAGCAGATGGATTACATCACTCACTGCCACACACTGAGCGCTTCGACACAGAGGGTATGATCTGGTTTCTCCTTGCTTGTTTATGTACTAGACCGCCGACATGTTGTCTGATTGAATCATCACCGTTCCCAGAGGAAAAGCAGTCTGAAATGCCTGCAATGCTAGACGCACTACCCTCATCTCCAGGATGTTTATGTGCAGATTGGCCTCATCTGCAGACCAGGTTCCTTGGACCTTCTTCACCAGATAATACTCCCCACCCTATCTGGGAAGCATCTGTGGTCATCGTCACCTGTGGGGGAACAAAGGATTGACCTTGCGTCAACTGTTCTGACTGAATCCACCATGAGAGGGTCCTTCTGCATGTGTCTGTTATGAGAACTTGGTGAGACATCAGCTGGTGGATAATTGACCACTGTGGACCTAGAAGCCACTGAAGTATTTGCATGTGAAATTTGACTAACGGAACTAACACTACTGCAGCAGCTATTGATCCTAATGCCTGCAGAACACAAGTGGTTTACTTTCTTGTTTCTGTTAATCTGTTTGTCGCCTGATTGTTAAAACTCTGAAGGGAGGAAGTTTCGTAATCATCCGAATGGTGTCCAGTAGTGCTCCTATGAACTCCAGTGTTTGAGAAGGGTCCAAATGTGATTTTTTGGTAATTTATGGTTTTGCCTAGTTCTGTACAGATTTGAAGAACAGAATCTCTCACATGGATAAGTAGATGCCTGGTCGGGGCGGATATGAGTCAGTCGTCTAAATAAGGAAACACCTGGAATCCTTGTCGTCTCAGGTAAGCTGCAATCACTGCCATGCATTTGGTGAACACTCAGGGGCGGTAGTGAGAACGAAGGGTAGTGCTCTTAACTGGTAATGACTGGCTCCCTGCCAGAAGTGTAGGTATCTTCTGGAACGTCTGTCCATTTTTATATGGTAATACGCATCCTGAAGATCTACAGAGCACATCCAATCGTCCTGTTCCAGAAAACAAAGTATGGACTGCACTGTGACCATTTGGAACTTGCAATGTCGAACTGACTTGTTCAATCTGCTGAGATCCAGAATTGGTCTCCAGTTTCCTGTTTTCTTTGGAACCAAAAAGAACTTTGAGTAAGTTCCAAATCCTCTCTGATCTTGGGAGACCTCTTGGATGACTCTCTTCCAGCAGTTTTTAAATCTGAATGACTGTCTGATCCCTTTCACTGAGTGGAACGTCTGGGATTTTCCTGTTTGGGGGGGACTGAGAGAAGGGAATTTGGTAACCCCAGGATATTATCCTCTGCACCCACATATCAGAAATGATCTTTTGCCAAGCTGACCAGTGCAGGGACAGTCGACCCCCAATAGCCTCCAGAGGTGGAAAATCAGCCTCCTTTCAGAAGCACTGAAAGGGTTTCCCAAAGAAAGACTAATGGACCCTTGGTTCTGTGGACCTCCTTTGCCACGAGGGCAGCATCTTCCATTATTCTTCCCCCCTCTGCCTCTGGAGGAAAACTCTCCACGTGTCTTGGTAAGACTCCTGAGACTTTTTGAACCACATTTTTCTGCTGCCTCTCTGACGTTTAGGATAAGGTCTCTGAGGTGCTGAAAAATGTATGCTCATGGCAGTGTGCATCCTACCTTCTTTTTCACACCTGAATAACATATTTTTGACTTTGGGACCAAAAAGTGAAGTACCATCAAACGGTGCATTGATGAATGAAGACTTAAAAGGCTATGCAAAATCCCACAGGCACATCCAGGAATGCCTCCTCATAGAAATGCCAGAACCCGCCTCTCCACTTGTTCCTCCAGCGGCATGTGCGAAGAGCCTCATGGAAGAGTTAGCTACAGACTGTAGGGTCACTAACTGGGAAGCTACCTTCTCTCTTGCTCCCTCAGCTACTTTTTCTTCAAGGGTATCTGACAGTTCCTTGATCACATCCCACTGCAACCTGCTGAAATGAGAAAGGTAATTCAGCGATCGCAAGGTAAAGGTCGCTGAAGAAATCACTTGCTCCTCACATCTATCCACTGTCCTCGAATCCATATTAGGAGGATGAATAGTTGAACTCGCCTCTGAAAGTTCCTTCTTTGTTGCCGCCGCCACCAATATATATATATATATATATATATATATATATATATATATATATATATATATATATATATATGGAGGGGAATAACCTATAAAAAACAGTTACTAGTGGGGAAAAAAAGGGAGACAGAGAAAGACAGAGAATGCATAAGTAACCTAATAAAAAAGCAGTTACTATCAAAAAAGGTTTTTAGAAACAATGGGGGAGACACAAAAATGCTAGATATGTTAAAAGACCTAAAAGTACAGAAAGATATATTATAATAATCTTCTTCTTATAGGTTCATAGGTTGGTACTGGGCTATCTGCCCGAAGGTATATATTAGCCCAGCCACGTTGTGCGGTATTCATCGCCCCTTTAGTAGTTCCCTAGACCCTTGTACTAGCAGCTAGTACCCTTGGCCCCTATCTAGTAGTGCTGCTGGTGTGATCCCCAGTGTGAACTTTCTGTTACCCATCCACTCATCAAGGTTCCTCTTGAAGAGTGATAGTGAGGGGCTGTCTTATGTAGATCGGGACCCTATTCCATAGTAAGGGAAGACAGAGATCGCCTCTGAGAAAGCGCTATGCAACAGAGAACAGTCTTAGCTTTTTCAATCGTGCTGCATAGGGCAACTGTTTGAGGCCAGTAATCCTCTTGGTTAGGTACCTCTGTGGTCTCTCCAGCTGCTGGAGATGTCCAGCCAGGTACATTCCAATTGGTGCATTGTACTCAATAATGGGTCTGATGAGGGAAGAGTAGAGGGGCACCATTACAACCTTAGATCTTGATGCGAACCCTTTCGTGATCAGATGGGTCACATAGAAGGATTTTCTAACCACTTTGGCAACATGGTTATCAAAGGAAAGCTGACTATCTACTTGGGTCCCTAGATCCCTTATTTCTTCTTCAGATTTTAGGGGATTACCTCCTATGTTGTAGTTTGCGGGTACTCTTTTTTTCCAAAGGGGATTACTACGCATATTTTTGCATTTAGCTTGAGACCATGGCTTTGACACCATGCATCAGTCTCATTTAGGCCCTTCTGGAGGATCTCCATGTCGGCAGGAAACTCTATTATAGCACCCAATTTGCAGTCGTCCGCAAACTTAGTCAGCCACAGCCCTTCCGTGCTTGCCTGTACTTCTGAGAAGTATATGCCAAACAGGAGGGGCCCCAGGACAGAGCCCTGAGGCACACCACTTGTTACTGGTCTGGATTCGGACATAGATCCTGCTACTCTTACTTTATGGGATCTGTCTGAGAGCCAGTTTGCGATCCATCTTGTGATGTAAGGGTTTATGCCCAGGCTGGTGTGCTTATCAATAATACCTGAATGGGGAATGGTGTCAAATGCTTTAGCAAGGTCAAGGTAAGCCGTGTGTACCTCCTTTCCCTTACCTATAGACTGAGTAACTGTCTCAAAGAAATCCACCAGGTTCAGGAGGCATGATCTGCCCTTGACGAAGCCGAACTGTGTCGGGTGGGGTCCAGCGACTGGAGGTTCCCAATCTCTCCATTTATGAGTTCCATAATGATTCGCTCCGTAGCCTTACAGATCAGACTGGTCAGGCTTATTTGTCCGTAGTTCCCAGGGTTAGTTGTGGCCCCACCCTTGTGTAGCGGGACCACCGTTGCCATGCGCCATTCTATGGGCACATATCCTGTGGAGAGGCTGAGACTGAACAGGGTATTAAGATGCGGGGTTAATTCCTTTTGGAGCTCGCGTATGACACAGCCTGGGACACCATCTGGTCCCATGGAGGCAGCATTTTTAGCTTTAGATAGAGCCTTGTTAACCAACGTATCAGTAATAATTGGACTTACACAATCCCCTGGAATGGTAATAGGCCCTGTAGGTGGTGAGTAGGGTTGCCAGGTGTCCGGTTTTTGACCGGACTGTCCGGTTTTCAGACTAATTGTCCGGTTACAAATTTTATTCAAAACCGGACACATGAAGTCCGGGTTTTGTGCCACTGACACGGTCTCAAGCGTTTCTGCCATGCCATCTTTACTCTCTCTCTCTCCCCTCCTTATTGCCTTTAGTCTTGGTGTGCTTTTTGGCTATAATTAGAGCCATTACCTGACTCCGGACTGTCCAGAAATAAGGGACCCTGTCTGGAAAACGACGACTGCCTTTTCTTGTCTAGAAAAAATAAAATCTTTTCATTTAATTAAAAAAAAAATGTTTTTAAGGGTGTTCTACTTTAAGAACACCCTTTGCGTCTGGTCGCACGCACTGATGCAGAAGAAGCTGAAATTGCTTACATGACGTCTTCATCTTCCGACCGCGCGGTGGAATTTGAATTCCAGTCTCCAGAAGACGTTTGGAGTTTGGACTTCACAGCGGACCACAACAACAATGGTTGGACAAATTCAGAGAGGTAGGGGTGTGTGTGTGTTTGTGAGGCTGCTGCTGCTATGAAGAGAATACCAAAGAAATCAGTGACAGTGATTTTTGGCACCCTAAGAAAGTAACTGAAAATAGGTCAGCTCTGTAGCTATGGTAGTTTGGGTCAAATACGTCCGGGTTTGGTTTAATGCAACTCGTGCAAGGCTTTTTAATGGAATATTAATACAACTTAAACTGAGCTACAAACTATTTTCCTCACTAATCATGAAGGGTCATTGGCATAGGCTTTTTGATTATGGGAATAGAGTATACCTACTGGTTATTGCGGTCTTTTTGCCTAAACTCAGGGAACCTCCTAACTGTAGTTAACAGGATGGCCAGATTTATATCTGTGCTACCAATAGCATTTTTGGCATTATTTGGAGTAGGATGGCTTTACCATGAGGGCGACTTCAGTGTTTGATTCGACATAATGTGTGCTTCTATATTTGGAACACTGCTTCGTATTCCTAAAACCATCTGGCATTTTTGTGCTGGAAGAGCCCAGAAAGGACTGGATTTTAAAATTAAAAAAAGACAACTTTATTGTTATAGTTGCTGTGGTGTGGAACGTGTCTTTGCATCATAGAATTGGCTATCCTGGCAGGTTAGGGGTAATTAAAATTGTTATTTATTCAACTGCGAGCTGCTTCAGCATTTGTCCATTTGTAGATGTAAGTGTCTTGGGGCTTGGAGACTGTGGCTAGGTGTCTGTCCTTGTGCAGTTGCAATAATTTGGGTCTTGCATGCATTACATTAGCACTGTTCAGTTGACTGACTCCTGCTTTGTATATAATTTTATGTATATTTTTGGCTTTCCCTGTGGTAATTATTTTGTATAGTTTTGTATATAAATGTTTTGTTCCACACTGTGCCTTAAACCCTTTCAGTAAGGACAGGTATGGTACAGGATTTTCTTTGCTGTCCAGGCTGATGTATGTCTTATCTACTGTACTCTTTTTTTTAAACTTAACATGTCCCAAACCTAACATGGAGCATGTTTTATAACTTTTGTCTGGAAGTTCATTTTTTTTTTTTTTTTTAATACATTACCTCTGCTTTTGGCAGTGTCAAGAGAGGGTATTCCCTCTGTTCAGCTGACGTCACAGTGATGTCACAAAATGGGAGGGGCATGGTTGGGAGAGGGGTGGGAATGGGTGGAGTTATGAGTGATGTGAGGGGCGTGACCTTAGTCCGGTTTTAGCCACAAAGAAACCTGGCAACCCCAGTGGTGAGGGGGGGGGGGGGATTTGCACTGAACCTGTCAGCCAAGATGTTGGCAATGTCAGAAGGGTCAGTGTATTTTGTTCCATTTTGTACTAGCTCAAAACAGACCTGAGCATTGCCATTTAGGTTTTTGACATAGCCATAGAAGGCCTTATGGTTATCCTTGGCATCCTTGGCAACTTTCTTTTCAAAATTAGCTTTAGATGACTTGATGAGGGCCCTCAATTTCTTACTAATACTCATCAGGGATGATTTTTCTACTTGAGATTTGGCCTTTTTTTGTATAAGTCTCCTCCTTTTATTGTAAAGTTTGCTTATGGCCGGGGTCCACCAGACTGGTTTCTTCTTGCTTGAGGAAGGAGTCTTGGTTTTATTTGGTTTCTTCTTTCAGCTTTTCCTGGTTAGGGGTCGCCACAGCGGATCACCTGTCCGTTCAAGATTGGCAGTGGAGTTTTACAGTGTCGAGTTGCCAGCCCGGCACCCAAACTTCCACAGAAGGCGCACACAAGCACACACTCACACCTAGGGCCAATTTAGAGTATCCAATCCACCTACAGCATGTCTTTGGGATGTGGGAGGAAACTCGAGCACCCGGAGGAAACCCACGCGACCACAGGGAGGACATGCAGACTCTGCACTGAAGGCACCCCATCTTGCTGTGAGGCGAGCTATGACCTGAAAATACAAGAGCTAGCTGATCAGTCCATGTCTTTGTGAAGCGGTAAATGAGATCTGAAGTGACAGGGAGAGATGCATTGTGGGTAAGGGGAGGTATCCAAGAGCTTTTTGGTTGCCATGAGCTTAGTAATGGCCGATTCGGAACTGATGGGTCGGATCCGGACCCATGTGTGAGGATGAGATGAAAAACTGACATCATCAGATCAACTGATTCATTCTATAAACAGTTTCAGAGAAAAAGCAGCCTTTAAAATTACTGGTTGAAGCCACACTCTCCTCAGAATCTGACTCAGAATTCTGAGGAAATAACACATGCTCTGTGCTTTCAGAATTATTTTGAGGTTTAAATGCCTGGTTATCTTCAGAAAATGAAGACTCCCTTATTTTTTTTTACTACTAAACAGCCATACAAGAAGGGCAAGAGCCTACACTAAACCGTAAGCTAAGCTCACTAAATTACTCCTATTCAGCGTAAATAAGACAACAGAACACATATGTTTAAGTTTTTGTTTCTTTTTGACTAGTAGCTATGAAAAAACAGACTCACTTTTGCCAGCAGGAACTTTTCTAGGGATATGCACAGCTTTCTGTCTAAGCACAGTGGTATTCCCTGCCCTTCTCCCAGGATTGAATACAGTGGCTCTCCCTCACCACCAGGGGCACTCCAACAAATGCAGAGTACTTGTTTAAACCCCGGTACATGGCAAAATTATTTTATGTTCACAGGAGGATGCTAGACCAACTGCCCAAAAGGGTAATTATACGCCTGGCTAATAACCCAAGGTCAGAATCAAACTTTGTACCTTGTGTCTATGAGGTGAAGACCTTAACCCTTAGGTCAAACCCACCCTACACCATTATGTCAAACTCATGCCTGTCAAAGGAAAAGAATTAAGAACTGACAAAACGACGGTTGTGAGAGTGATATTACTCAGAAGCAAAAAAAAAAAAAAAAAAAAAAAATTGGAAAAGATGTGTGTTAGTACTAATCACAAGAGGTCCCCCTTAGCAGCAGAGGAAAAAAAAAATAAAAGATCAATATGAAAGATTTGCTCATAGGTTCACTGGTAAGTACTATGTTAGTTGCCGTTGTGGACCATTCTAAGCCTAACCAATTTTCCTTTTAAAGGTAAAAATAAAACCTTGTACCTTGTGTCTGTGAAGTAAACACTTTAACCATTATGCCAAATGAAACTCCCCCATCCCAAAGTATGGAGAATGTGGGTATTGATCCCGCTGCCTCACCACATGTTAAGAGAGTGCTCTACTTAATCAAATTCCATAAATACTAGGCTATGAGTTTGCAGACTGTTACAAGCCTAGCTAATAACGAGGTAAGAATTAAACTCTGTACCTTGTCTCAGTGAGGTAAAGACTTTAAACATTATGCCAACCTTGCCCCAAAAATGAATCCAAGAAACCTGTGTGGGAATAGATCCCACAGCCTTCTGATTTCTTCCAGTAAACTTCAAACCTGCAATCGTCTGAACTGAAGCCAGGCATCTTTATCCATTAGGTTACACTGTGCTGATATAAAGTTACTGGCAGAAGAAAAGGTTCACTTTAGTGAAAGTACATATCCCCCACAGCAAAAAATGAAGAGTTAAAGGAAATATTTGCAGAAGTGCTAGAGTTCCAACAAGGGCTAAAGATCATGGCAGATGACTGGAATATAACAAAAAAAGTAGACATTGGTGGGGGATTTCGCAAACAAAGATTTCTCCAGAACGGAGACTCCTGAATAGTTATTTCAGAATACATGGTTTGACAGATGTAGGAGGAAAGCAATTTATCTTTTTCACAGATGGACATGATAGTTGGTCTAGACTAGATAAATTCTACATTACAACTGAGCATCAATACCTTCTTAGGGACATGAAAAAACACCCCAGAATATTGTCAAACAATTCTCCAACATGCCTGAAGATAAATTCTGTAGGGGTATGAGACAGGGCCAGGCACAGAAGACTTCCCTACACACAGGCTAAATAAAAATAGATGCTTGTTTACCTAAATGACAGGGGCAGGAGTGTGGCTTGGAAAGAGCATAAGATGAGTTAAAACAGAATTTTAGACAGAAGGTGAAGGAACAAGAAAACAGCATTTGAAAAGAAAACTTGAGATTTTAAAGGAATAGATTACTTAGGCAAAATAACTGCAATGAAGGGATAGGAACAGAATGGAAGAGGAAGACAAGAGTCAAGGAATCTAGAGTCTAAAGTGCATAAATACCTAAAGAACTTGATAGATATGCAACAGATGGCAATAGGACAATTGTACTTTGACCACCACTACAAGCTTCAGAGACAACCGATTCAAAGAATGAAACTACAGAAGTTGGAAAGAAACATACCTAAAACGAAAGATATGAAAACTTGCAGAATGATTAGAGATCCAGAGAAAATTAAAGAACTAGTGATAGCTTTTTACAAAAATTTATAGAACCAGGACAGTAAGTGGAAAGGGAAAGTAGAGAAGGTTTTGCAAAATGCTCACATGTCTAAAATAGATGATGATGGCAAAACAGATTATGAAAGCCAATGAGGTAGGAGAAATAAAGGAACAGTTAAATAAACGAGCAAAAGATAAAATCACCAGGAACCGATGGAGTGCCACTAGATGTATGGAGAGCATGCAAGGATAAATTCAATCTGTTATAGAAGGTTTAATAACATACCGAAGGAAAGGAAAGACATCAGGCACATGGAAGACGGTGGCAATAATAATGGAAGGAAAGGATTCAGCTCGTAGAGACACCAATCATCCTATTTCAGTGATAAAACTTGATTACAACTTTTTTATAGCAAATTAGAGCCGAAAGACTGCCTAGGATACTGCCAGCAATAACTGACATGGACCAGTGTGGGTTTGTAAAAGACAAACATTTGTTAAAATAAAAATACATAATACACCAAGAGGCAGAAAGGGCCAACAAAGCATTAATATTAATAAGCAAGGATGCCAAAAAAGCATTTTATGAGGTAAGCTGGGATTTTCTATGGGAAGTTATGTACAGGATAAGACTCACAGAAAATTTTATTTTATAACTGCAGGAAATATACAGTAGTTCAAAGGCCATGCTAAAAATAAATGGGAAATTAAGATCAGACTTCCTGATAAGTAGAGGAACAAGGCAGGACTGAACTTTTCTCATCCTTACTGACTGCACTGTATCTGTAGCCACTTGAACAAATAATAAGGCAGAATAGCATCAGGGGCTGGGACTGGAATGGAAGAGAAAAAAATGGCTTTGTTTGCTGATGATGTGATAATGTATTTATGTTAGATCAAGACATGCCAAAATTACTTCAGTTATTACGGCAATTTTGAAAAGATTCAGGTTATAAAAGTAAAGACAAGACAAATACTATTAATGTTAACTATGCTCCAATGCAGCAACTGATACCAGAGTACACAAGTTTTTGGAGGCATTACAGAATGAGATATCTGGGAATGTGGATTGCAAAGAAAGCAGAGAACTCCCCTAAGGATACTTGGGAGAAGATACAATAACTGGGCTAGACTAGACAGAAATTCTATTTCACAGGAGCATGCATTTAAATGAAAGGTTCAACACACATCCAATAACTATTTCAGATCATGCTCCAATAACAACCAAGATAAAAATGCAGTGTAATGAAAAAATGACACACTGGCACTTTCCCACTTACCCGTTAAAAAGATAAACGAATGGGTAGTACAAATTATTTAAGACTTATTAAGGAAGACAGACATTTCTTCAGCAATTAAAGCTAGTAAGTGGGATAAAATCAAACTGGTGTTTAGAAATATGGTAGCAATAAAAGAAAAAAAGAAAACGAGACATGGTTAAGAAATAAATTATTTAGAGAGGGTGACAAAGGAGTTCAGAAAGATTGCTGTAAAGTAACTGTTTTTTTTTTATGTTAACTAGGAGCAAGGAAACTTTTAACACAATGACTTTAGGCAACATAAAGTAGAAAGGATTACTGCCAGACACAGGGTGTCTATAACAAGAGAAATAACCAGAGATCCTGTAGAACCATTACAGATATTTCAGAAATGTTATGAAAATTTGTATAAAGCAGAGAAATGTGGAACTCAAGAAAGAGCACAAATGGATATATCTATAGAAAACTTAAGTATACCAAGGTTAGAGGTAGATGAGGTAGTATTCATTTTTTACGTGTCTTTCCATCTGTTTAACTGTAAAAGGCTACACACAAGTGTGATAGCCTATTTTCCATGTTAAAATTGTTTATTTGCCGTTTTTGACTTAACTTTTTGAAAAAAAAAAATCCTATCCCTATACTTGTTTCCCACCTTTCTAGATCTAGAAAAGTCCAGGTTTCAGAGTTTGCTGAACTCTGGGCTGTTTGTAAGTTCCTGTGTTGCCCAGACCTTTCTAAGATAGAGGGTAGCTTCTCTGTTCATCACTGAGAGTGGTGAGCTTTGGAACAGCCTATCTGTTGCTGGAAGAGTGGTTTCAACCCGAAACTGTAGTTTTATTGGCCATTTTGGGCTATTTCTATCCCTTTCATCCTTCAGCTTAAAACACCGTGTTTGCACGGTTTTTGCTCTTGTATTAACCTCAGCAAGAGCCTGCCTGGGTGTCCTGCAGAGTTCTACAGCAGCACATAGAGAAAAGGAGGCTTTTGAGTGGATTAAGTACCTCTGTTTTGCTTTTATTGCTCGATACTGCTAGCCGCATTGTTCCAACTAATTTTTTTAACTTTGCTACTTATCTGAACTGTTTTTTTACCAAATACTGTTTGTGCTTTAAAGTATTCATTTTTTAAGTGTTTTTTCTTCTGTTTAACTGTAAAAGGCTACACACTCAAGTGCAATAGCCTATTTTCCGTGTTAAAAGTGTTTATTTTCTGTTTTTGACTTAACTTTTTGAGAGAAAAAAAAAAAAAAAAATTCTATCCCTAAACTCGTTTCCTGCCTTTCTAGATCTAGAAAAGTCCGGTTTTCAGAGTTTGTTGAATTCTGGGCTGTTTGTAAGTTCCTGTGTTGCTCAGGCCTTTCTAAGATAGAGGGAAGCTTCTCTGTTCATCATCGAGAGTGGTGAACTTTGGAACAGCCTATCTGTTGCTGGAGGAGTAGTTTCAACCCAGAAACTGTAGTTTTATTGGCCATTTTGGGCTATTTCTATCTCTTTCATCTTTCTGCTGAAAAACCTGTGTTAGCGTGGTTTTGCTCATTGAGCAGCGCTGCTTAGCTAGGATTAAACTATTCCCGGCGCCATAAAGTCTTCTCTTCAGTTTTTCCCTTGGAACTAGCCAGATTCTTAGTTTTAGCACTTGAATTTGCTTCCTTGTGCTCAGCACTGGCTCAGAAATTATTGTAAGCACTATATAAGTTAAAAACTACTACAGTACTTAACCTTTCTCATTACCTAGAGGAAAACAGTTTTTGTATTTATCTTCCTCATTTGATTAGAGGAAAACAGCTCTTCTACTTACTTTCCTCACTTGTCTAGAGGGAAATATTGTCTATTCAAGCATGTCCAAGGGACAGCTCCTGGTGTTCTCTCCTGTCTACCTGATGAATCTGGGCATCTTGGGGCAATGTAGCAATTGCCTCATGTACACTGACAACCCTCTCTCCTCCTACCACCCAACACTACAACCCCTGAGAGATGTACTTATGTAGCCAAACAGGAGGTAAAGCTCTCTCAACCCAAGACTGAACTTGTCAGTCAGGAGGAGAAGGCAAACACCCACTCCACACCACACACACACCACATAGTCCCAGTACATCTACACCACCAAGACCCACACATAGATACACAAAATCATTCTCAGAGGCTCTCAATAAGAACCTAACCACACAACAGAGACCTCCAAAGCAGAAACGCAAGCAAACTCCAGCCCTCACCACAACCCAAAAGACACACAACACGCAGACTCAGTGTGCCACTCAACCACTGCCCATAAGGCAAAACTTCGTACCACACACATTGGTCTTAGGTGACTCTATAGTCAGCCACACTGATGTTCCACTCACCAGAACAGACAAGGAAAAGGTTACTGATAGCAGCCTGTCAGGTGCCAGGATCCGCCACATAACCCACGCACTCAGGTCACTCCACAACAAGTACAAATATGACTTAGTCATTGCCCATGTTGGTGTGAATGACCTGAAACGTACCTCCCTGGATTACATGAAAAGAGACATGGAGGAGCTGTCTGATCTTGTAATCCAGGCAGGTATGATCCTAGCCGTGAGTAGCATCCAACCTTCACCCAGAATTATACCACAGTACAAGCATAAAATGATTGACTTCAACAATTGCCTAAAGTTCTGGTGTCATTCAAAAGGGATCCGGTATTTGACTGCCTGGGACGACATGGCTGACAGGCCACGATGCTGTGCCAGAGATGGCCTGCACCTGTTGCCCCTGGGATTCTGGATACTGGCTAAGGCTCTTGCCGCCCCTATAGTGCCTTTTTTAGACAAAGCTCAAAAAACAAAACCACCACCATAACTGAAACAGGCAAGCAGAAACTGAGGGCAATGCTACTCAATGCTAGAAGTCCAAACCTCAAAATGCACAGACTCGAGGCACTCCTTAAAATGGAGAATATCAATATAGTACAGTTTTGTACCTACCATAAATGTAGATGTTCGAGTGTACACCCTGCTGCAGTCATCACACTTGGGTTATCCTGTCGTCAGGCGGTCCCGCAGTCTGCCGGAATTCCAAAGTCTTGGTCCGGCGTCGGTTGCTGTCGCTTCTTCCCTGACGTCAGTGCGCCAGGGGTATATATAATGCATCCAACGCCATTTTCTTCAGTTTTTCTTGCCCCAGATGTCAGGTGCCCCCAAAAAGGTGGTCAGTAATTAGTACCAATTTAAGAAATTTTAGCACAAACACAAAATCCCTCCAGCTATAAGCAAATACATCAGGAAGGTATTGTAGAGATTTAGCCAGTTAGATCAGAGGGTATGGAGGGAGGGTAACCTGGACTGCAGCAGGGTGTACACTCGAACATCTACATTTATGGTAGGTACAAAACTGTACTATGTTCATCGTGTTACCCTGCTGCAGTCATCACACTTGGGTAGAATCCCAAAGCTAAGGATGGGTGGAGGAGTCATAGAGGGTTAGAGGAGGCTAGAAGGCCTTGCAGAACTGCAGTGGCGAAGCCAGCTCTAGTCTTAGAGTAAAGTGGTAAGTGATAGTGTTTGGTAAAGGTGTGCACTGAACTCCAAGTTGCAGCTTCCAAAATCTCCTTGGTTGGAACCCCCTTGAGGAAGGCTGTAGATGTAGCTGTTGCCCTGGTAGAGTGGGGCCTAATGGTAGCAGGAACTGGTTTTCCATGATGGGTATAGCAAAAACAAATGCAATGTCCTATCCATTTGGAAATGGTTTGTTTTGATATAGCCTTCCCTTGTGAAGCTGTAGCATAGGATACAAAGAGCTGGTCAGATTTTCTGAAAACCTTGGTTTTATCCAAGTAGTAACGAAGTTGCCTGTGAATGTCCAAGGAATGCAGGAGTCTTTCTCCTTTGTTCTGTGGATTTGGGAAGAAGGTGGGTAAGTGGATGGTTTGATTTAAAGCCACACTGGAAACCACCTTAGGCATGAAGGAAGGATTAGTTCGTAGAGAAACTCTGTCTTGATGGAGAATGAGGAAAGGTTCCACTGCCATTAGTGCCTGCAGCTCTGAGACTCTTCTAGCTGAAGTTATTGCTAGCAGCAGGGCAGTCTTCCATGATAGAAACTGTAGATCTGCACAGAAATCTGGTTCAAAGGGAGGTAGCGTAAGTTTTTCCAGAACAAAAGTGAGGTCCCATGTTGGTGTAGGTGCTCTCCTGGGTGGCCTAATGTTTTTTGCCCCTGTGAGGAACTGCCTTAGAAGTGGATGTGAAAATAAGGGTGGATCTGTGTTCAGTGGGCTGAAATAGCTGATGCATGGATTTTAATGGAAGAAAAAGAAAGTCCTTTGTGCAACATCTCAGTTAAATACTGTAGAATCTGAGGCATGTGAGGCTGAAGTGTGTTTTGGCCTTTAGCTTGGTTCCAGGCGCAAAACCTTTTCCATTTGTCCGAGTAGGCCTTTCTGGTGCTGGGCCTCCTAGCTTCCAGAATAACATCCATAACTGCTTGGGAAAGAGGAGCTGGCTGGATGCTTAGGGGATTTGCCATGCAGCCAGATTTAAGTTTTGAGCTGGCTGTATAGAATTTGATTGTTTTGCTGTGTGAGCAAATGGGCAATTTGTGGCAAAATCCAAGGTGGGCCCTGGGCCATATTCCTTAATAGTGGGTACCAGTGTTGGCGTGGCCAGTCTGGGGCTATGAGTATCAGTCGTGGTCTCTCCTTTCTGACTTTCAGAAGCACCTTTGTGAGGAGAGGCAATGGAGGGAAGGCATATACTGTCAGGTTTTTCCAACTGAATGAGAGTGCATCCACTTTCCAAGCTTGATGGTGAATTTTCCTTGTACAAGACTTTGTTAGCTGATAGTTTTGGGGGCTGGCAGACAGGTCTATGTCTGGGAGGCCCCATTTTTGAGTTATCATTGCAAATACTTGTGAATCCAGTTTCTACTCGTGGGGATCCATGATGTTTCTGCTGAGGTCGTCTGCCAATGTGTTCTTTTTTCCTGGCAGGAATTGAGCTTGTAACTGTACTTGGTAAGCCAGTGCTGTGTTCCACAAGGTCATTGCTTGCCTGCATAGAGGGTAGGAATGTGTACCCCCTTGTTTGTTTATGTACCACATTACTGTGGTGTTGTCCGTCCTTATTGTAAGTTGTCCTGGATGTAATAGGTTCTTGAAGGCTGTCAGAGCATTCTGTACAGCTAGCATCTCTTTTTGCTTGATGTGCAGATTCCTTTGATCTGCAGTCCATATGCCTTGAATGCACTGTCCTGCCATGTGTGCCCCCCAGGCGTAGTCCGATGCATCTGTTGTCATAGTTTGCCTGGCTTGGGGCAAGGTGAAAGGCTGACCCTTGTTGAGGTGACATGCCTGTGACCACCATAGAAACTCCTGTTGTAGGCAGGGAATGAGAGATATCATTGTGTCCAAGCTGTGGCTGTGTTGAGATCATATGCTTTTTAGGTACCACTGTAATTTCCTCATATGCAGCTTTGCAAATAGTATTAGTAGTATGAAAGATGCCATGAAGCCCAAGGCCTGCAGAATTTTTCTTGCAGGGAGTTGGGTCTTTGTTGCCATTGTTTTGAAATATTGAGTCAGTTGTAGTTGTTTGTCTGGCATCAGATAAGCCTTCTGGGCCGTTGTATTCAAGCTGGCACCCAGGAATGTCATATTTGTGAGGGTACTAGTTTTGATTTCTTTTCGTTTACTGTGTACCCCAGGCAACTTAGAAGATGTTTTACAAAAGCCAGATGTTGTAAGAGAATGTCCTTGCTTTCTGCTTGGATGAGGCAGTCGTCCAGGTATGGGTATATTTGAATTCCTCTTTGTCTGCAGTATGCAATTACTGGTGCCAGGCATTTTGTGAAGACCCTGGGCGTAGTAGATAAGCCAAAGGGCAGTACAGAGAATTGGTAATGGGTTGAACCTGCAATGAAACTGAGGTATCTTCTGCAACTTTGTCTGATAGGGACATGCAGGTATGCCTCCTTGAGGTCCAACGTTACTAGCCATGCTTTCTTGCCCAACATGGGAAGAAGCTGCTGTAGTGTTAGCATCTTGAATTTGGGTACTTGTAAGAAGGTGTTTAGAATTGAAAGGTCCAGAATTGGTCTCCAGGCATTGTCCTTTCTGGGGACTAGAAAGAGTCTTGCGTAAAACCCTTGGCCTTGCTCTCGTGTAGGTACCAGTTGAATGGCTCTCATGTCCATGAGACCTGTAATTTGTTTTTGTGCCTCTGTCCATTGATTTTGTGGCAGGTTTGGCATTCCTCTTTTCATTGGCAAGGTGTGGAAATGGAATCTGTATCCTCGTGAAATTATGTCTAGGACCCATTTGTCCTTTGTGACAATGTGCCAGTTGTCTGAAAAACGTGCAAGTTTTCCTCCCAAGGGGGCTGCCAAGAGAGTGTTGCTTGGCCAGATGAGGTGCAAGTCATTGAATTTGCCTTCTGGTAGTTTGGGACCTGTCTTCTCCTCCCTTCTGTGTTGCAGTGCCCCATCGTCAAGGTTTGTATTGGGCTTGTGATTGTCCTCTGCCGCTTGGACGTCTGTATTTACCCCTCTGTGGTCTGTCAGTAGCTGGAAAGGACCAATTTTTTGTTGGCCAATTTCTGCTGAAGCGAGGGGCTGTACCTGTAGAAAATCTTTGACTGTCTGCATAGATTTTGCCTTATCCTCCATTTTCTTTAAAACAACTTCTGCTTTAACTCCTGCTGTAAGGGAGCATCGAGAAGCTTTGCTTTAACATGATCAGGCAGAGTTTGTTCCTTTAACCAAGCATGCCTACGTATAACAGACCCAGTGACAGCTGCTCTGCAGGAATCCTCCAAAGAATCAAACCCACATTGTAAAGTATGTTTGCCCACCTGCTCAGTTGCATGCAATAGATACTGCATTTCTTTCAATTCAGACTGTTGAGGGAGTGTGCTCATTTTTTTGTTTTAACTGAGACATTAGAAATTGCTGATATTTTAGCATGTGAAATTGGCAATTTAGTGCTCTCATAGCTAGAGTGGCTGAGGTGTAAACCTTTTTTCCCCACCTGTCAGGTGCTCTGGAGTCCCTTTCAGAGGGTACAGGTTTTTTTGCCATAGAAGCCTTAGCCCCTTTGGGACCCTGGGAGATAGTCTCTGGATCAGCAACAGGGCTTTTATAAAGGAATTTGTGGGAATCAGGCACTCTGTAGTATCTGTCAGGTTTGGCTGGAGCAGGAGGCAGAGAATCTGGGTTCAAACTAGATTCCAAGTAAACATCATCCACAATGTCTAAAACTGGGGGGATGGATGGCAAGTGGTCTGTGCCGGGGGAGTAAAAGAAACTCTCTGAGCCTTTTCTTTGAGTCAGAGAAGTCCTGACCTTCCCAGTGAAAATGTTCCCTCATAGTGTGTAAAGTTTCCCCAAAGGAGTAATCTTCTGGAGGAGAAGCTGAGGGAATAGAATCCTCAGCATCAGAATCTTCATAAGGGGAGAAGGAGTAATCTTGGTCCTCAGAGGAGCCTGAGGAAATACACACTTGATCAGAGGAGGCATAATCTTCCTCTTGTCTAGGCCTTTTGTCGGGTGGGGGTTGGGAACCCCTGATTAAAGAGATCAAATCTTCAGCCATTTTAAGCATCTGTTTCTTAGGCATGGGGCCTTGAACTGGAGACTGAAGTGCAGTCTTTTTAGGTTTAATAGGAGTCTTAAGCTTAGGATACGTTTTAATGGTGAGCGTCGTCGGTCTGAAGACGCCTTCAGAAACCAAAGGTGTTTCTGCAGCGCCATCTCTTTCTGCAGTGTCGTCGGTAGGGGCTAAACAAAATGGCTGCATCGGCCTAGCACTCTCCACCAAAGGCTCCGAAGCGGTCTCGGGTTCCAAATCTGCAGTAGTCAGGGGCTGCGTCAGAGGCTCACCGGAGACCGGTCCAGCCGAGGCCTCAGAGTCTGGCTTGGGTCTAGGCTGCCTGTCCTTATCCTTGCGTTTTTTTGTGCACGCCAGTGTAGTTAAATTTTCTACCGAAGTAGTGTCGTGCGAAATCAAAGCATCTTTTTATAGTACGCTTATTAAACCTAGCACAAAAATGACAATCAGTGACGTCGTGGTCTGGGCTTAGGCAAGGTATGCAGTAAGAATGAAAATCCTTATGAGGTATTTGCTTCCTACAAGAAATATAATTGTTAACTTTTTCTGACATCGGTCTGAGGCAAGAAAAGTTTCCCCAACGGGGTACTTAGCTTTATTGAAGACTTTGGATCTGAAATTCGACTTCGAAAATCTCAGGAGTCGGCCGACCGGCACTTGCGAACTGCTTCTGCTTCGGGCACCGCGCGGCAAGAAAGACTGCAGAAAATGACGTCGGATGCATTATATATACCCCTGGCGCACTGACGTCAGGGAAGAAGTGACAGCAACAGACGCCGGACCAAGACTTTGGATTCCGGCCGACTACGGGACTGCCTGATGACAGGATAACCCAAGTGTGATGACTGCAGCAGGGTAACACGATGAACATCTGTGCAGTGACTGAAACCTGGTTCAAGGCTCCAGAGAGCACCCCTGCATTACCAGGGTATAACTCATACCACACCTTTCGGCTATCAAACCAGGACTGGAACACCAAGGGCGGAGGTGTGTCCATATTCATTAAGGACAACCACACCTCCAGGCTAGTTGCCCAACATAATTCATCCAAAATTATACAAGTGCAACTAACTCTGTGCAAAACTACAATCCATATTGTAGCTTGCTACAGATCCTCCACCATGCCCCAGGATTCCCACTCCCCTTTTCCTGACATAATAGAGAAAATCAGGGTCCAACCAAACAACCCAATATTGGGAGATTTCAACTACCCCACCATTAACTGGGAAAACTACTCTTGTACTAACTCCTTTCCTCAATGCTTCCTAGAATTCGCAAACTCCAATGCCCTGGATCAATGTGTCCACACTCCTGCAGGGGCAAAAATATCCTAGACTTAGTACTTACCAACATGAGTGACAGGTGCTCCACACCTGAAGTCAGCTCCTCGTTGGTCAGATCTGACCATAAACTAATTACCCTAGATATCCACATCCCGCCCCACACCCCCCCACTAAGGAAACCGCTGTAAAAAAAACTTCTCCAAAGCCAACTTCGTACTACTTAAGGCAGAAGTGGCCAATTTCACAACACCCATGCAGATGGACATTACAGTTAACATTGCCGAATCTTATACAAACACACACTATAAGCACCTACACGGGTGCATGGACCGTGCCATCCCTAACAGAACCAAGACGCAGTCTTCTAAAAAAAAAAAAAAAAAAAAAGGAAACCAATCTGGCGGTCCTCTGCTATTAACAAACTCTACAACAGAAGGATGAAACTGTTGCAAAAGAGAATAAAATCCCATCAGTGGAGATGCTCCCTGGTCAGCATCAGCAAGAAGCTGAGATCTCTCAAAATCCTCCAAAGCGAACTATGAAAATAAGATTGCCACTGACTCTAAGGACAACCACAAAGCATTTTACAGCTATGTCAAGAATCTCAATGGCAACACCCAGATTTTCTCTGAGCTACAGCACAATGGCACAAAATTCACAGAACCAACTGATATCACCAACATCCTGGCTGATAGGTTCAGTGCCAACTTTACCCACCCTCACTTCCTAAAGGGCCCATATCCATACCGGAAGAATGCAGTGTCCCTGCACTCACAACTGAACAGGTGAAAACTGCGCTATCAAAAGCCAGGAACACAGCATCCATGGGACCGGACAATATCCCTGGCTGTGCTCTACATGAGCTTCAGAATGAACCGGACCCCCACCTACGCATCATGTTCAATCATAGCCTCTTGACAGGCTTTGTACCCACTGAGTGGCGCACGGCAATAGTTGTACCACTCCACAAAGGGGAAGCTACCACGGACCCCAGGAACTATCGCCCTATTAGCCTGACAAGCCTGGTCTGCAAGGCCATGGAGCATATTATCATGGAACTCATAAACAAGGATACTGATAACCTCCAAACTCTGGACGCCACCCAGTTTGGATTTGTGAAGGGCAGATCACGTCTCCTGAACCTGGTCGACTTCTTTGAAACAGTCACCAAAGCCGCGGACGAGGGTAAGGCAGTCCACACAGCCTAACTCGACCTCGCCAAGTCTTTTGACACCATCCCCCACTCTGGTATAAACAAACTCACCAAGCTTGGTATAAATCCGTACGTCACAAGATGGGTCACCAACTGGCTCACAGACAGAACCCACACTGTAAAAACTATGGACTCCAAATCCGACTCCAAACCTTTGACAAGTGGTGTACCACAGGGATCAGTCTTGGGCCCCCTCCTGTTTGGGATCTATTTCTCTGAAGTACAGGCCAACACAGAGGGCCTCTGGCTGACAAAGGTCGCAGATGACTGCAAACTGGGTGCCATAGTAGAGTTCCCAAATGACGAGGACATCCTGCAAAATGGCCTCACCGAGACTGATGCCTGGTGTCAGAGTCATGGCCTCAAGCTCAATGCCAAAAAATGCATTGTCACCCCCTTTGGTAAAAGCCCTGTACCCATGGACTACCACATAGGTGGCAGCCCACTTAACACAGAAGGTGTGATAAGAGACCTCGGGACACTAGTGAACAGTAGCCTCTCCTTTGATAACCATATCACCATAGTAGTCATGAAATCCTTCTACGTCGCACACCTCATCATGAAAGGGTACTCATCCAGGAAAAAAGAAGCCATTGTCCCCCTCTACTCAGCTCTCATCAGACCCATTATAGAGTACAACGCCCCATTTGGTATGTACCTTACAAGGCATCTGTAGCAGCTAGAAAGGCCACAAAAATACCTCACAAAGAGGATTATGGGACTCAAACAGTTACCCTATGCTGACCGCCTAAAAAAACTCCGGCTTTACTCCGTAGCATATTGCCTACTCCGAGGTGATCTCTGCCTAACATACAAAGCTATGTCAAACTCTGAGCTGCTGGACATACTACACCTAAAGAGATCCCAATCCCTCAGAGCCACACGCTCTAGGGACCTAAACCTTGTCACCACAATTAACAGAATATGCTGAAGGGACAGATTCCTGTCCCGGAGAATTTCCACACTCTGGAACAAACTACCTAAGTCAAGCAGAGATCGTCACTAGCATTCTTCAAGAAAAATATTGATGAGTGGATAGGCAATAGGAAATTCACCCTGGGCATCACAACGGTGGCCCTGCTAGACAGGGGCAAATGTAAATAGCATCCAGGGGTGGAGAAAGCCAGGGAATCTTGTTGGTAGACTTACATAGGCCCTAGGGTCGACAGCCTAGTACCTACCTATGAAACTCAACAATTAACACTTAAAACAGGAAGACATGAGATAAAAATAATGAACTACAATCAATCTGCAGGAAAAGTTCCAGAAATAGATGGCATTCCTGTAGAAGTCTGGAAGGCAGAAGGTAAGAAAGTAGTAAGAGAGCTGGATGGTTTAATAATATTTTAAAATAAGGGTTAGCACTAACATCCTGGAGGAAAGCTGCTATAATATTTTAAGATGATAATGACCCATCAGACCCAGCTTCATACAGGCTCATTTCAATTTTAAGCCATGATTACAAAGTGTTTACGTCTACAATAACTAAAAGAATGGCAAAGGTGTTGCCAAAATTGCTAGATATGGATCAGTGTTATTTTGTGGAGGGGAGGCAAACATCTGACATTAATAGAAAGTACAGTTGTGTACCTACCATAAATGTAGATGTTCGAGTGTATTCACTGTTGCAGTCATTACTCTTGGGTTATCCTGCTGGCAGGCTACCCGCAGTCGGCCAGAATTCCAAAGTTTAGGTCCGGCGTCGGTTGCTGTCGCCTCTTCCCTGACGTCAGTGCGCCAGGGGTATAAAAGATGCAGCAGACGCCATTTTCTTCAGTTTTTCTTGCCCCAGATGTCAGGTGCCCCAAATAGGTAGGCTGAAAAATATACCAATAAGAAATGCATGCACAAAAATAACATTTCCTTCATCTACAAGCAAATACACCAAAAAGGATGTATAGGATAGAGAAGTGCAGATAAGTCCCAGCAAAGAGAAAGGGGTGGTGGGTGGGTAACCTGGACTGCAGCAGTGAATACACTCAAACATCTACATTTATGGTAGGTACACAAGTGTATTATGTTCATCGTGTTTCACTGTTGCAGTCATTACTCTTGGGTAGAATCCCAAAGCTGAGGATGGGTGGCTGGGCTAAATAGGATTAGGAGAGGCTATGAGGCCCTGCAGAACTGCAGTGGCGAAGCCTGCTCTGGACTTAGAGTAGAGAGGCAAGTGGTAGTGCTTTGTAAAGGTGTGCAATGAACTCCAAGTTGCAGCCTCTAAGATTTCTTTGGTTGGTACTCCTCTGAGGAAGGCTGCTGAAGTGGCTGCTGCTCTGGTGGAATGAGGCCTAATGCCCTTAGGCACTGATTTGCCATGTTGAGAATAGCAGAAACGGATGCAATGACCTATCCATTTTGAAATAGTCTGTTTTGAAATAGCCTTTCCTTGTGATCCTGCAGCATATGACACTAAAAGTTGATCAGTCTTTCTGAAAGCTTTAGCTCTGTCCAAGTAGAAGCGTAACTGCCTGTGTATGTCCAAAGAGTGCAGAATTTTCTCACCCTTGTTCTGTGGATTTGGGTAAAAGGTAGGCAAGTGAACGGTTTGATTGAGGGCCACACTGGACGCCACCTTAGACATAAATGTAGGGTTTGTCCTCAGAGAAACCCTGTCTGGATGAAAAATGATGAAAGGTTCCACAGCCATGAGTGCTTGTAACTCCGAGACTTGCCTTGCAGAGGTTATGGCTAGGAGCAGAGCAGTTTTCCAGGATAAGAATTTAATATCCGCTGTTGATGCTGGCTTGAAAGGAGGCAGTGTGAGTTTTTCCAAAACATAATTGAGGTCCCGGGCTGGAATTGGTGCTCTCCTTGGAGGCCCAATGTTTTTGGCCCCTCTGAGATACTGCCTTATTAAAGGATGAGAAAAGATAGGTGGTTCTGTAATGTGCAGAAATGGCAGAGGCATGAATCTTAATTGATGAGAAAGAAAGGCCTTTGTTCAGCATCTCAGTTAGGTATTGTAAAATCTGAGGAATATTTGGTACAGACATGTCAATGCCTTGTTCCTGGTTCCAAGCACAGAATCTCTTCCATTTTTCTGCATAAGATTTTCTGGTACTGGGCCTCCTGGCCTCCAAGATAACATCCATAACAGCTTTTGAAAGAGGAGTTTTCTGAATGGCTACATAATCCGCCATGCTGCCAGATTTAAGGTCCTGAGTTGGCTGTGCAGGATCTGATTGTTTTGTTGGGTCAGCAAGTGAGAAGTTTGAGGCAATATCCATGCTGGATCTTGAGACTAGCTCTTTAGGATTGGGTACCAGTGCTGGCGTGGCCAGTCTGGTGCAATCAGAATCATTTTTGGCTTCTCTTGTCTGACCTTTAGGAGTACTCTGGGAAGGAGAGGCAGAGGGGGAAAAGCATATACTGTTAGATTTTTCCAGCTGAATGATAGGGCGTCCACTTTCCATGCTTGCTTGTGGTAAATCCTTGTGCAAAATATGTGCAATTGACAGTTGTGAGGGGAGGCAAATAGATCTATGTCTGGGCATCCCCATTTCCTTATTATCATCCTGAAGACGTGTGGATGCAGTTTCCATTCTTGGTGATCCATGAGGTTTCTGCTTAGTTCGTCTGCCAGAGTACTTGTTTTTCCTGGCAGGAATTGTGCTTGCAGGTGAACTTGAAAAGCCAATGCTGTGTCCCATAAGGTCATTGCTTGTCTGCAGAGGGGGTAGGAATGAGTACCTCCCTGCTTGTTTATGTACCACATGACCGTAGAGTTGTCTGTCTTTATCAGTAATTGTCCTGGATGAAGCAGGTCCTTGAAAGCTGTCAGGGCATTTTGAACAGCTAGCATCACTTTCTGATTGATGTGAGGATGCATCTGGTTTGCAGGCCATGTCCCCTGAATACATTTTCCTGCCATATGGGCCCCTCAGGCATAATCTGACGCATCCGTTGTCAGTGTCTGTCTGGCTGAGGGTAAACTGAATGGCAGACCCTTGTTGTGGTGACAGGCTTCTGCCCACCATCGAAACTCCTGTTGTAGGCAGGGAATGAGTACAATTACTGTCTCCAGACTGTGGCAATGCTGAGTCCAAATACTTTTCAGATACCATTGTAGTTTCCTCATATGCAGTCTGGCATATGGAATTAGTAGCATGCAGGATGCCATGAAACACAAGGCCTGCAGGATTTTCCTTGCAGATAAGTGGGTTTTTATTGCCAATTTCTTGAAGTAAGTAGTCACTTGTTTTTGCTTGTCTGGCGTGAGATAAGCCATCTGGGCAGTTGTGTTTAAGCTTGCACACAGGAATATTATCTCTTGAGAGGGCACTAGTTTTGATTTCTTTTCGTTTACTGTGTACCCTAGGCCAATTAGTAATCTTTTTACAAACGCCAGATGCTTTAGAAGAGTGTCTGTTCTCTGCTTGAATTAGGCAATCGTCCAAGTAGGGATATATTTGAATTCCTTTTTGTCTGCAAAACGCAATTACTGGTGCCAGGGCATTTTGTAAAGACCCTGGGCGCAGTGGATAAGCCAAAGGGCAGTGCAGAGAATTGGTAATGCATTGAGCCAGCTATGAATCTGAGGTATCTTCTGCAAGATTGTCTGATTGGGACATGCAGGTATGCCTCTTTTAGGTCCAAAGTTACAAGCCAAGCCCTCTTGCCCAGCATGGGCAGTAGCTGCTGAAGAGTCAACATCTTGAATTTTGGAACTTCCAGAAACGTATTTAGTATAGACCGGTCCAGAATTGGTCTCCAGGTTTTGTCCTTCCTGGGTACTAGAAAAAGTCTGGAGAAAAATCCTTGCCCCTGCTCTTGTTGTGGTACTTGCTGAATGGCCCTCATGTCCATGAGAGCTGTAACTTGTTTTTGTGCCTCTGCCCATTGATTGTGTGGCAGGTCTGGCATGCCCTTAGACCTTGGAAGGGTGTGAAAATGGAACCTGTAGCCTTGGGACACTGTGTTCAGAACCCATTTGTCTTAGGTAACCATTTGACAATTTGATGAAAAAAATGCTAGTTTTCCCCCTAAGGGGACTGTCAAAAGAAAACTGCTTGGAACTGGTAGAAGAAAGTCATTCGGACTGTTTCCTGTAAGGCTGTGATTTGTCTTCTCCGCTTTTGGAGGTAGGAGCACCCCATTGTTTAGGTCTGTATGAGCCTTGGGGCTGAGATCCGCCTCTGGGATGCCTGTATCTGCCTCTTTGTGGTCTGTCTGAGACTGGAAAGGACCAATTTTTAGAAGGCCAGTTCCTGCTAAACCTGTGTGGCTGTACCTGTAATCCTTGACTGTCTGCATAGATTTTGCTTTATCCTCCATTTTTTTCAACACCTCTTCTGCTTTAGTACCAAACAAAGTATTATGCTGTAATGGTGCATCTAATAAATTTGCTTTAACATGATCAGGCAGATTTTGTTCCTTTAACCAAGCATGCCTTCTAATAACAGAACCTGTAACAGCGGCCCTGCAAGAGGCCTCCAGTGAATCATAACCACATTGCAAAGTATGCTTTCCCACTTGTTCAGTTGCATGCAATAAATCCTGCAATTCCTTGTTCTCTGAACATTCAGTATTTGTCAACATTTTCTGTTCAAGTTACATTAAATATTGCTGATATTTAAGCATATGAAATTGACAATTTAAAGCCCTTACAGCCAGGGTGGCAGAAGTGTAAACTTTTTCCCCCATCTGTCTAGAACCCTAGAATCCCTATCAGAGGGGACAGGCTTTTTTGCAGTGGAAGCTTTAACCCCCTTGGGACCCTGAGATATAGTTTCTGGGTCAGCAGCGGGGTTTTTATATAGGCATTTATGAGAATCCAGGACCCTGTAATATCTGTCTGGCTTAGCAGGTGCAAGGGGTAAAGAGTCAGGGGACAGTCCGGACGGACTCTGAAAATACATCATCTACAATGTCTAGAACAGGTGGAATAGCAAGGGGTCTGTGCTGAGGAAAAAGCAGGAAGTCTCTGAGCCTTTTCTTAGACTCAGAATAATCTTGGCTCTCCCAGTGGAAATGCTCCCTCAAAGTATGTAGTGTTTCCCCAAAAGAATAGTCCTCGGGAGGAGAGGCTGAGGGAATGGATTCTTCAGCATCAGAATCCTCATAGGGAATCATGGAGTAATCCTGTTCAGAAGAGGAATCAGAGGAAATAGATACCTGATCAGAAGAATCATACTCTGTCTCTTGCCTAGGCCTCTTATCAGGAGGGGAATGGGAGCCCCTGATCAAAGTAATTAGGTCTTCGGCCTTTTTCAGCATCTGTTTTTTAGTCATGGAAGTCTGAATAGGAGAATGCTGTACTTGTTCCTTTGTCTTTAGTCCTGCTTTAGTCTTTGTCTTTGAAGCTGAAGATGGCTTAATATATAGTTGTGTAGGTCTGAAAACACCCTCAGAAGCCGATGCCTGCTCAGCGGCTCCGGACCCATCTGAGGGATTGATTTCCGAGTGTCCAATAACTTGAGTTTCCAGAGGCTCAGTCGGCTCCATGTGGGAGTCGGTAGCGGCCTGTGACTCTGGGGTAGCGGGTGCCAGGGGCTGCGCGGCAAGAAAGACTGAAGAAAATGGCGTCAGCAGCATCTTTTATACCCCTGGCGCACTGACTTCAGGGAAGAGGCGACAGCAACCGACGCCGGACCTAGACTTTGGAATTCTGGCCGACTGTGGGTAGCCTGCCAGCAGGATAACCCAAGAGTAATGACTGCAACAGTGAAACATGATGAACATCAATGATAATCCAGAGGGAAGCAGAGTGAATGAAAATACTGCTGTTGTTGGTGGGTCATGATGCAGAAAAAGCATTCAACAGAGTAAGAAGGGATTTTATGAGTAGGACAGTGGAAGATTTTGAAATCCCTAATACTATAATAAGATTAATTAGGGGGATATATACATGACTGAAGGCAAAAATGAGTTCCTCTTTGGCAAGTTGTGTCTATAAACTGAGGAACCAGACAAGGGTATCCTTTATTTGCTTTACATTTAGAGCCACTGGCAAAGGAAATAAGGGCTTTAGAAATTCAAGGCTGTAATTGGTATGATAATCAAGAAAAGTTGGCTTTATTTGCAGACAATGCTGTTTTGCACTCAGTAACACCAAAAAAGACATCGGCGTTGTGGAAAATCTTGAGACAGTTTTAAGTCTTTTCAGGATATAAATTTACTGAAGATAAAACAAAGGCTAACTACATACCCACACATGAACTGGTCTAGCAATACTCATACTTATGGGGACACAAAATTAAGCATTTAAGAGTATGGCTTAAAAAGGAATCTGTTATGGTAGTTAAGAATATGTGGGAAGAGACTAAACAAAACATAATACAAAAACTGATAAACTGGAATCTCGTTTATGGATATGGATAGCAAGATACAAGAAGTTAACATGTTTTTAGTCCCTTTCGTTTTATGTACAGGTCAGGCATATCTATCAACCAGAGGAGAAGCTATAGACAATAATTAATAAACAGCTGAATTTATCGGGGAGTGGAACAGGGCAAGGGTGAAATGGGATAAACTGATCCTTCAAACAGAACGAGGTGGTTTAGGATTAACTGATTTGAAGGGATATTTTAGAACTACATAGTGTTAAGGCTCATATATATAACACAAGCAAAATACTATAATTTCAAAGTGGAAAGGGACGATGAAACAGGAAATTCACGAAATAAGGAGAGAGTGTAGGAATTTGGATGTGGATCCTTAAAGAAAACAACTGCAGCCACACAGAATATTACATACATAAAGTAACAAAGTATTCTAAGAACTAAGCCAACATGAGAATAGAGAAAGGAGATTTTGCCAGTAGGTATGACTGCAATTAATGGGCTCTAAGAAAAGGCAAGAAGGGGTTGAAATTTGTTGGAGAACACTGGCAAACTGTGAACAAATAACTATAGAGAGGAAAGGTAATAGAATGGGAAGAGGCCAAGAAGACATCTGGACTGCAGGCTACAGACTTCCCCTCCCTATCAGGGACTGATCCCGGAGTATAGGTGAAGAGAAAGGGATGGGGAATCCTGAGTGAGTGAAATACCTGCACTGGTAGTTTTTAGTTGAATCTAGATCAGAAGCTACTGTTAAAAAGGGAAAATTAGCAGGGCATGCCTTAAGTGATAATTCAATAAAAGCTGTTTAAAAAAAGACTGGGAGAAGGTTAGAAAAAAGATTTTCTACAACTACAAAGACAGAAAGACACTGGACTTAGACCAAAGAACACAAGCAGCTAAGATGTTTACAGCTCCACTGGTGTTATATAGCAGACAGTTTTTTGTATATTGCCCACAGCAAAACTTATGGATGTCACTAAAAAAAGGATATTAAGATTTCTGTGGGAAGGCAAATACCCACAGATTGGTTAACAGATAATGACTCTGTTGGTTAACAAATAATGACTATCAATAGCAGAGGAGGGAGCTGGCTCTGCTGGATATAGATAAATACCATATGGCAATGCAGCTGACACTAGTCTATAATATTCATAATAATAATTATTGCTCAAAGTGGAAAACCATGACGCTGAGCCATGACAAAGCTTTTGGTGTAGTACAAAAGCTAAACATTTGAGCACAAACATTGGGAGTCTATAAATGTTATATCAGGAATTACTAAAAGTTATTGGAGGGGGGGCGGGGGGGCTCCTACATTTCCATGGAAGTTCGTAATATGACCAATAGGACCTGGTAAGCAGGATTACCAGTTAGACACCACTGCTCTGGAAAAGTGTTGAGTTACAGAAAACAATATTCTGTACTGGGAACAACTAAGCATGGGGGAAACCCTCATCAGCTGGCATGATTTCTTGGAGAAATACAAACCAAGGCAGAGAGACATGCTGAGATTTAAGGGGTTGTATACAACACTGCAAGAATATAACATAGAGATAAAAAGAAGGAACCTACAAAGGCCACAACCGACAAATATAATCATTAAAATGAGGCAGTCAGGGGCAAACAACAATTAGATTTTACAAGGCAAGACTTGTGGAAAATGCACAAGTGGTGAACAAATAAATTTAAACTTGGTGAAAGATTTACCAAAATAAATAGTGGACAGAGACTGGTCAATAATATACATAGCACCAAGGAAATCAACAATATTAAGAACATTTAGATGGAAGCACCTACACAAATATTTTTACACACCCAACAGGCATAATGATGTGGGGATAGTGAATCATGAAGTGCAATAGATTAGCAAGGAGGAAGTAAGGATAGCTATGAAGAAGATGAAGAATGGAAAAGCTGCTGGTCCAGATGACATATCTGTGGAAACATGGAGGCGTTTAGGTGAAATGGCAGTGGAATTATTTACCAGATTGTTTAATGACATTTTGGAAAGTGAGGGGATGCCTGAGGAATGGAGAAAAAGTGTTTTGGTACCAATTTTTAAGAATAAGGGTGCTATGCATAGCTGTAGTAACTACAGAGGGATTAAATTGATCAGTCACAGCATGAAGTTATGGGAATGAGTAGTGGAAGCTAGGTTAAGACGGGACGTGATGATTAGTGATCAGCAGTATGGTTTCATGCCAAGAAAGAGCACTACAGATGCGATGTTTGCTCTAGTGTTGATGGAGAAGTACAGAGAAGGTCAGAAGGAGTTGCATTGTTTTTGTAGACTTAGAGAAAGCATATGACAGGGTGCCTAGAGAGTAGTTGTGGTATTGTGTGAGGAAGTCAGGAGTGTCACAGAAGTATGTAAGAGTGGTACAGGATATGTACGAGGGTAGTGTGACAGCAGTGAGGTCTACGGTGGGAGTGAAGGAGTTTAAGGTGGAGGTGGGATTACATCAAGGATCAGCTCTGAGCCCTTTCTTATTTGCAATGGTGATGGACAGGTTGACAGACGAGATCAGACAGGAGTCCCCGTGGACTATGATGTTTGCAGATGACATTGTGATCTGTAGTGAGATTAAGGAACAGGTGGAGGAGACCCTGGAGAGATGGAGATATGCCCTAGACAGAAGAGGAATGAAGGTCAGCAGGACTAAGACAGAATATATGTGTGTGAATGAGAGGGAGGGTAGAGGAATGGTGAGGAAGCAAGGAGTAGAGGTGGCGAAGGTGGATGAGTTTAAATACTTGGGATCAACAGTTCAGAGTAATGGTGAGTGTGGAAGAGAGGTGAAGAAGAGAGTACAGGCAGGATGGAGTGGGTGGAGAAGAGTGTCAGGAGTTATTTGTGACAGACGAGTACCAGTAAGAGTGAAAGGGAAGGTCTACAAGAGGGTAATGAGACAGTACAGTTTTGTACCTACCATAAATGTAGATGTTCGAGTGCTAATACAGCTGCAGTCATAACAGATGGGTTCTCCTGCCATCAGGTGGGTCCTCAGTCGGCCAAATTCCAAAATCTAGGTCCGGCGTCGGTTGTCGTCGCTTCTTCCCTGGCGTCAGTGCGACAGGGGTATAAAGGAACCAGCCGACACCATTTTCTTCAGTTTTTCTTGCCCCAGATGTCAGGTGCCCCCAGAAGGAAGGCAATACATAAATTTGTGTAATAAAGCAGTGCAATATAATCAAAATACAGTAGTTGCAAGCAAATACACCATAAATGAATACCCCAATCAGGTTGTATGAGGATGTGTTAGCCTATAGGCCTGTCCCAAGAGGGGAAGGAGGGAGGGAAACCTGGACTGCAGCTGTATTAGCACTCGAACATCTACATTTATGGTAGGTACAAAACTGTACTATGTTCATCGTGCATACAGCTGCAGTCATAACAGATGGGTAGAATCCCAAAGCTAAGAAAGGGGTGGTAGGCACTAGGTGGAACTAGGGGGAGCCAGAATGCCCTGCTAGACTGCAGTGGCAAAGCCTGCTCTAGATTTGGAGTATAATGGTAGGTTGTAGTGCTTGGAGAAGGTATGTACAGAACTCAAGTGGCTGCTTCCAAAATATCTTTGGTAGGAACTCCTCTGAGGAAAGCTGCAGAGGTAGCTGTGTCCCTTGTGGAGTGAGATCTGATGCCTGTAGGTACAGTTTTGCCATGAAAAGAATAGCAAAAGCGTATGCAGTGGGCTATCCATTTTGAGATTGTCTGTTTCAAAATTGGCTTTCCTTGAGCTCCTACAGCATAGGACACAAAGAGCTGTTCTGATTTTCTGAAAGGCTTTGTTCTGTCCAGATAATAACGTAGTTGTCTGTGGATATCCAAGGAGTGTAGTAATCTCTCCCCTTTGTTTTGAGGATTAGGATAAAAGGTAGGTAAGTGTATGGCCGGATTCAAAGCTACCCTGGATACCACTTTAGGCATAAAGGACGGGTTGGTTCGTAAGGAAACTCTGTCCTGATGGAAGATGATAAAAGGCTGCACAGCCATGAGAGCTTGTAGTTCTGAAACTCTACGAGCTGAGGTAATAGCCAGAAGGAAAGCTGTTTTCCAGGACAAATATTGCAAATCTGATAAGGCAGCTGGTTCAAAGGGAGGCAAGGTCAGTTTTTCCAAAATGAAATTGAGATCCCAAGCAGGTATTGGTTGTTTTCTTGGGGGTCTTAGATTCTTAGCCCCTCTGAGGAACTGTCTTAAGAGAGGGTGAGAGAATAAGGGTGGATCAGTGTTGTATTCTGCAGAAATGGCTGAGGCATGGATTTTGATGGAGGAGAATGAAAGTCCACTGCTTAGCAGCTCAGCTAAATACTGTAGTATTTGAGGTAAATTCAGTTTTTCAGGATCCTGGCCCTTTTTCTCATTCCAGACACAAAACCGTTTCCATTTTGTGGAGTAAGCTTTTCTAGTTGACGGCCTTCTGGCCTCCAAAATGACATGCTGCACCTCCTTGGAGAGTAGGGTCTGTTGTGATGCTAAGGAATCTTCCATGCGGCTAGATTGAGTGTTTTTAGCTGGCTGTGAAGAGTTTTGAAGCTGTGCTGAGTCAGAAGAAGAGGCATTAGAGGCAGGGTCCATGGTGGGGAATGCGTCAGGCTCCTCAGGAGTGGGTACCAGTGTTGTCTTGGCCAGTCCGGAGCAATGAGAATCATCTTTGGTCTGTCTGCTCTGGTTTTCAATAGAACCTTGGGCAGCAGAGGAAGAGGTGGGAAGGCATAAACTGTCATTGATGTCCAACTGAAAGAGAGCGCCCACTCTCCAGGCCTTTGGATGGAAAATCCTTGAGCAGAATTTTGTCAATTGGTGATTTTTGTGGGAGGCAAAGAGATCTATGTCTGGCCTTCCCCATGCTTGGATTATTTCTGTAAAACTTTTGGATGCAACTTCCATTCGTGTGGATCTGTCATATTTCTGCTTAGGTTGTCTGCCAGCGTGTTTTCCTTGCCTGGCAAGTACTGTGCTTGTAGTTCGATTTGTAAGTCCATGGCCATGTTCCAAAGTGACATGGCCAGTCTGCATAGGGGGTATGAATGTGTTCCTCCCTGTTTGTTTATGTACCACATAACTGTGGTGTTGTCCGTTCTTATCAATAGTTGACCTGGTTGCAGGAGGTCCTTGAAAGCTATAATAGCATTTATTACTGCTAGCATTTCCTTTTGATTGATGTGAAGGTGCTTTTCTTTTTGGGACCATTTGCCCTGAATGCACCGATCTGTCATGTGCGCCCCCCAGGCGTAGTCCGAGGCGTCTGTGGTGATGACTTGATTTGCTTGAGGCTTGCTGAATGGAAGACCTGTGTTTGTTTGGCATGCTTGAGCCCACCACAGAAATTCCTTTTGCATAAGACTTCGGTTTCAAAATTTTCGTAATTTCAGGAGCTGGCCGACCGGCACTTGCGAACTGCTTCTGCTTCGGGCACCACGCGGCAAGAAAGACTGAAGAAAATGGCGTCGGCTGGTTCCTTTATACCCCTGTCGCACTGACGTCAGGGAAGAAGCGACAACAACCGACGCCGGACTTAGACTTTGGAATTCGGCCGACCGAGGACCCGCCTGATGGCAGGAGAACCCATCTGTTATGACTGCAGCTATATGCACGATGAACATCAAGCTCTTACTTAAAGGGATGGTTCAAGGGATCCTCATGTCTCCCCTGTCAAGGGCCCCTCTTCTAATTCCAAATGGAAGGCTTTTTCTGTCTCTTCCAGGGTTCCCAAGAAACCTAGGCTGTCAGATCCGTTGTCTCCGGATCTGACTCCAGCCCAGGCTACCTTGGATCCGAAATCCTCGGATTCCGGACCTGCTTCTGCTGGATCCAGCGTCTCCATGGATCAGAGGCCCTCAGATCCAACTAAGGCCAGACCAGCCTCAGATCCGATCAGTTCATTGGATCCGACTGCTCCCTCTGCTTGGCCTTCGGATCCAACAGTTCTGTTGGGCCCTACCATCATTACTGAGGATTCAGCTCCCGGATCCTCCAGGCACTTGTTGCCTTCAGCTCTGAGGCCTTGGAGTCAAACCCCTGAGCATAGGCACAGGTCGGTGGACTCCAGGGTTGGATCCCCAGCCAGGTCTACCCATTCCTCCACTTCCTCCAGACCCTGGGCACTGTGGTTGCAAAATTCAAGCATTTAACCCCCCCATGTTTCTTTTTACTTTTTTGTATGTGAAATTTTACAAATTAAAAAAAAAAAAACACTACATAATAAACATACAAAAATAACTGCTAAAAGTGAAACCTAATAAGCATTTGAACTACATACTATATATATATATATATATATATATATATATATATATATATATATATATTAAAGTATATGGACTTTAACATACTGAAATATGGAACCATTACAAAATATTTCTTATTACTGCAAAAAAAAAAAACTCATAATATATCAAGATTTTTTTAATAATAATTCAAAAAGATACTAAGTAGTAGTCTTGATTTAACACAAACAGCGTCTCCATATTTCTGTATGTCATGACAAAGAGAAACAACCTCTTCTCAAAGAGAAAACAGAATATAAATTAGATGAAATATTTCCTTGCGAATTTTCACTCTCAAACAAGAATCTGAAAAACACTTAACCAGGATGCCCTACTATACACATTTTTTACTGGGCTAGGTATTATCAACATTCTACATATTTTTGGGACTGCATGTATACAAAGTAAATTTTATAAAAATGATAGAGGCATTTATTTTTACACCATTGACTAGAAATTTGCAATTCTTACATATTCCTCTAACAAATGTCAAAACACAATACAAGATGATTCCTATTAATTTGAAGTTAATAAAGCTGTATATTACATAACTACTTCAAAACAACTGAAAATAATGACATGGGGTTCGTTAGCAATATGGCAGTTAACTAAAAATATCTCCCCTGTAAGGGACTTAAATATTTAATATTATCTGCTTTACACTTAGCTGAGTGAGGAGTAATTCCAAGTACTTCAGCATAACCTCGATATACAAACCTAGTACATAAGAATCCTAAAGGCCAGAGTTGCAGAAAAGGAGTCTTTCTTTCCAAAGCAGTTGAGAATCTTGTTCTCCATGTCAGTGGAAGGGGACTTCTGGAAAGTGGTGAAGTAGTTGCCTTATAGGATTCCTCAACCTTCTTAAACTCATTAGGTTTCCTAGGGGCAGGCATAGAAAATTTGGATCCATTGAGGCACTGATACATGCATGTTTTAATACTTCTAGTACTGGAGGTATGATTACAAGTTTTGGTTCAAGTAGGCCCATGATGTCCTTATACCTAATCTGGGTCTGAGAGAACTCTAAATTTAGTCTCCCATGTGAAGTCTTCCTTCACCCTATGAAGAGTTTCCCCATATCAGACATCCCCTGGTGGGGATGCAAATGATGAGGTGCGCTCAACAACAGATTCAAAATAAAAAGGGGAGACATGACCAAGATAAACCAGATCATTTGCCTCTGAATTTGGGTTATCAAAATCCTCCTGAAGTGAAGGTTCTTTCTTTAGAAGGGACCTCTGACAACAAAGTCATATCTGCAGCCAGCTGCCTAGATTGCAAAAAAATCCACAAAATCCAGAGTCAGCTGTAAGAAATCCTGAGAAGCAGCCTAGGATGTATGGATGGATAAGAATCTGCCTACTTTAGGCTGGGACAATCTGGTAGATGTCTGCTTAGGTCTGGATGGTTGTGTCATTGGAATAGTTGGAGTAGCTGCCTTGGTGGGCACTAATATCATGACTGGTTATCTGCTACCTTCCACATTCACAAAAAGCCTGGGGATACCCCCCCATCCTTTGCTTATCACAATTCGAACATTGGAAGTCGAGACCCTCAGACAGGGCTATGGACCAACTGACTGTATAAAGGATTTAGCCTATGAAGACATCTGACAGCACTGTGGCCTCCAGAAGGGTTGGACCAGAGGCTTCAGTAGTGATGGAGACAAGAGTATGGAGGCTACAGATGCATCTCACTGGATCTGGTGCCATTAGGCCTAGGGTGGCCCTCCGATTCTGTGTGGATGTCATTGGTCTCCCTATACTTTTTATTTCAGGCACTCCTCAAATACTGTCTTTTTTTGTACGAGTGGCTAATAAAGAACTTGGCTGATGCTTTCATGGAATGAAAGCACAAAGTACAGTTTTGTACCTACCATAAATGTAGATGTTCGAGTGCTCATACAGCTGCAGTCATTACAGATGGGTTATCCTGCCGTCAGGCGGGTCCTCGGTCGGCCGAATTCCAAAGTCTAGGTCCGGCGTCGGTTGTCGTCGCTTCTTCCCTGACGTCAGTGCGGCAGGGGTATAAAAGAGGCATCCGACGCCATTTTCTTCAGTTTTTCTTGTCCCAGATGTCAGGTGCCCCCCAGAAGGAAGGCAAAACAATATTATGCAAACATGCAATGTACATCTATCAAAAACAGGAGTTGCAAGCAAATACACCATAAAAGAATACCCCAAATAGGTTGTATGATAAAGGTGCTTGTCATAAGGCCTGTCCTAAGAGGGGATGGAGGGAGGGTAACCTGGATTGCAGCTGTATGAGCACTCGAACATCTACATTTATGGTAGGTACAAAACTGTACTATGTTCATCGTGCATACAGCTGCAGTCATTACAGATGGGTAGAATCCCAAAGCTAAGGAAGGGTGGTAGGCACTAAGTGGAACTAGGAGGGGCGAGGATGCCCTGCAGGACTGCTGTGGCAAAGCCCGCTCTAGATTTTGAGTATAGTGGAAGGTGGTAGTGCTTGGAGAAAGTGTGCACTGAACTCCAATTAGCTGCTTCCAAAATGTACTTGGTAGGGACCCCCCTGAGGAAAGCTGCAGAGGTAGCTGTAGCCCCGGTGGAGTGGGATCTGATGTATACAGGCACAGATTTTCCATGAAATGAATAACAAAAGCGTATGCAGTGGGCTATCCATTTTAAAATTGTCTGTTTGGAAATAGCCTTTCCTTGAGCACCTGTAGCATAGGACACAGAGCTGATCAGATTTCCTGAATGGCTTTGTTCTGTCCAAGTAATAACGAAGTTGTCTGTGAATGTCCAAGGAATGTAGTAGTCTCTCCCCTTTGTTCTGTGGATTTGGATAAAAGGTAGGTAAATGAATAGTCTGATTCAAAGCTACACTGGATACTACCTTTGGCATGAAGGTAGGGTTGGTTCGTAAAGAAACTCTGTCCTGATGGAAAATGATGAATGGTTGCACAGCCATGAGGGCCTGTAGTTCCGAAACCCTGCGTGCTGAGGTAATAGCCAGAAGGAAGGCTGTTTTCCATGACAAGTATTGTAGCTCTGTTGAAGAAGCCGGCTCAAAGGGAGGCAGGGTCAGCTTTCCCAATATGAAGTTGAGGTCCCAAGCTGGAACTGGTGGTTTCCGGGGGGGGTTTATATTTTTTGCCCCTCTGAGGAACTGCCTTAATAGAGGATGTGAGAATAAAGGAGGATCTGTATTGTACTGTGCAGAAATGGCTGAAGCGTGTATCTTGATGGAGGAGAAGGAAAGGCCACTGTTTAACATCTCAGCTAGGTACTGTAAAATTTGAGGTATATTTATTACCCAAGGATTCTGGCCCTTTTCTTGATTCCAGGAACAAAATCGTTTCCATTTGGCGGAGTAGGCTTTTCTAGTAGAGGGTCATCTGACCTCCAAGATGACATCCTGCACCTCCTTGGAGAGGAGAGTCTGTTGGGAAATTAAGGAATTCTCCATGCAGCTAGATTTAGGGTTTTGAGCTGGCTGTGAAGGGTTTTGTAGTTGTGCTGGGACAACAGAAGAGGGACTAGAGGTAGGATCCATGGTGGGGAGTGCGTCAGGCTCTTTAGGAGAGGATACCAGTGTTGTCGTGGCCAGTCTGGAGAAATGAGAATCATTTGTGGCCTCTCTGCTCTGGCTTTTAATAGAACTTTGGTCAGTAGAGGAAGAGGCGGGAAGGCATAGACTGTCAATGTTATCCAACTGAAAGAGTGCGTCCACTTTCCAGGCCTGTGGATGATAGGTCCTTGAACAAAATTTTTCCAACTGGTAATTTCTGTGGGTAGCAAACAGATCTATGTCTGGCTGTCCCCATGCCGGAGTTATCTTTGAGAAGACTTGAGGATGCAACTTCCATTCGTGTGGGTCTGTCATATTTCTGCTTAAGTTGTCTGCCAGTGTGTTTTCCTTCCCTGGCAGGAATTGTGCCTGTAGTTGAATTTGTAATTCCAGTGCTGTGTTCCATAGGGTCATGGCTTGCCTGCACAGGGGATATGAATGAGTTCCCCCCTGTTTGTTTATGTACCACATGACTGTGGTGTTGTCTGTCCTTATCAATAGCTGGCCTGGATGCAGTAGGTCTCTGAAGGTCATAAGAGCATTTTGCACGGCTAGCATCTCCTTTTGGTTGATGTGTAGGTGCTTCTCTTTTTGGGACCATTTTCCCTGAATGCACTGATCTGCCATGTGTGCTCCCCAGGCGTAGTCTGAGGCATCCGTTGTGATGATTTGAGTTGCTTGAGGTACACAGAAAGGGAGACCTGAGTTTCTTTGGCATGCTTGAGCCCACCACAAAAATTCCTTTTGAAGGCATGGAATTAGTGGTATAATTGTTTCCAAACTGTGGCTGTGTTGAGACCATAGGTTTTTCAGGTACCATTGTAGTTTCCTCATATGCAGCTTTGCACATGGGATTAGTAGGATGCAAGATGCCATGAATCCCAGAGCCTGCAGGATTTTCCTTGCAGTCAGCCTGGTGCAATTTGCTAGTGTTCTGAAGTACTGAGTTAGTTGCCCCTGCTTCTCTGGCATGAGGTAGGCCATCTGGGTGCTTGTGTCCAAGTTGGCACCCAGGAAAATTATTTTCAGAGAGGGTATTAGACTTGATTTCTTTTTGTTGACTGTGTATCCCAGAGAATTCAACAACATTATTACATAAGCCAGATGTTTCAAAAGAATGTGCTTGCTGTCCGCTTGGATCAGACAGTCGTCCAAATAGGGGTATATTTGTATCCCTTGAAGTCTGCAGTAGGCAATTACTGATGCCAGGCATTTCGTGAATACTCTGGGCGCAGTAGATAAGCCAAAGGGCAATGCAGAGAATTGATAATGGGTTGAACCTGCAAGAAATCTGAGGTATCTTCTGCAATTTTGTCTGATTGGGACATGCAGGTATGCCTCCTTGAGGTCCAGTGTTACCAGCCAAGACTCCTTGCCCAGCATGGGAAGAAGCTGCTGTAGAGTGAGCATCTTGAATTTTGGTACGAGTAGAAATGTGTTTAGGATGGATAGGTCCAAAATAGGTCCCTTCCTTGGTACCAGGAATAGTCTGGAATAAAAACCTTGACCTTGTTCGTGTGTAGGTACCTCTTGAATAGCTTTCATGTCTATGAGATCTGAAATTTGTCTTTGTGCCTGTGCCCTTTGATTGTGTGGCAGGTTTGGCATGCCTCTCATTTCTGGAAGGGTGTGAAAATGGAATCTGTAGCCTCTGTTTATAATGTCCGGGATCCATTTGTCTTTTGTGACAATATGCCAATTTTTTGAAAATAATGCCAGTTTTCAGCCTAAGGGTGCTGCCATTTGAGTCTTGCTTGGCATGCAAAGGGGAAAGTCATTGGGCTTGCTTTCTGAATGGTTGCGAGTTATCCTCACCACCTCTTTGTGTAGGAGCTTGCCATTGTCTGCCTCTAAATGATCCTTGGGATTGCCCTCTGCCCCTCGGGCGCCTGTATCTACCTCTTTGGGGTCTGTCCGTGGCTGGAAAGGACCAATTTTTGGAAGGCCAATTTCTACTGAAACGTGGGGGTTGTACCTGTAGAAAATCTTTCACTGTTTGCATTGATTTAGCCTTTTCCTCCATTTTCCTTAATACCTCCTCAGCATTAGCACCAAATAATACATCCTTTTGTAGAGGGGCATCTAGTAATTTAGCTTTGACATGATCTGGTAAGGTTTGTTCCTTGAGCCAGGCATGTCTACGTATGACTGATCCTGTAACAGCAGCTCTACATGAGGCCTCTAGAGCATCAAAACCACATTGTAAGGTACGTTTACCCACTTACTCTGCACTATGTATCAAATCCTGCAACTCCTTCAAGTCTGGTTGTTCAGGTTGTGACATTTTACTTCTCAGTTGTGATAACAAAAACTGTTGGTACTTTAGCATGTGGAACTGACAGTTTAATGCCCTCATGGTTAAGGTGGCCCAGGTATATACTTTTTTCCCCACCTTTCTAAGGATCTGGAATCTCTCTCGGAAGGTAATGGATTTTTAGCAGTGGAGGCCTTAATTCCCTTGGGGCCCTGTGAGATAGTTTCTGGGTCGGCAGCATGGCTTTTGTATAGAAATTGGTGTGAGTCAGGAACCCTGTAGTACCTGTCAGGCTTGACTGGGGCTGGAGGTAGAGAATCCGGGTTAAGGCAGGCCTCCGAGTACACATCATCTAGTATGTCCAAGACAGGAGGTATAGCCAGAGGCCTGTGCTGAGGTAGCAAGAGAAATTCCCTAAGCCTTTTCTTGGAATCTGAATAATCTTGGCCTTCCCAGTGGAAGTGTTCCCTTAAGGTATGCAAAGTTTCCCCAAATGAGTAATCCTCTGGGGGGGATACAGAAGGAATGGACTCCTCTGCATCAGAGTCTTCAAAAGGGGAGTAAGAATGTTCCTGTTCATCAGAGTGCTCTGATATAATGGAGTCCTGATCAGAGGAGGGGGATTCTTCCTCCACTCTGGGCCTTTTGTCCGGGGGGAGTTGAGAACCCCTGATAAGAGTAATTAAATCCTCAGCCATTTTTAGCATCTGTTTTTTAGGCATGGGACCTGGAGATGGGCCCTGTGTAGCTTGTCTCTTAGGATGCATGGCTGCTTTAGACTTAGTGAAAGCCTTGATGGAAAAAGAAGAGGAAGGTCTGAAGACACCTTGAGAGGCGGTAGACCTGTCCACATTTTGAGATTCACCGCCAAGAGTGGCTTCGGTATCTGTAGTCGGGGTGTGGGCCGAGGAGCCTGCGACCTCGGGCACAGGAGACACCGCCAATGAAGTGTCGTCGGTAGTCAGGGGCTGCGTAGGCGCCTCGCTGAGAACAGGACCACGTGTAGTCGGCTTTGGCGTAGTGTCGGTAGAGGCCGCGGACCTCGTGTGTCGGTCCTTATCTTTGCGCTTTTTAGACAAAACTGGAGTCAGAGTATCCGACGACATAATATAGTTAAATTTTTTGCCAAAATAATGCTGGGCGAACTCCGCCCGACGCTTAATGGTGCGTTTGTTGAATGTAGCACAAAAGCGACAGACCGAGACGTAGTGGTCTGGGCCTAAACAAGGAATACAGAGGGAATGGAAATCCTTATGCAGTATTTGCTTCCCACATGAAATACAATTATTAACTTTGTCTGACATCGGTCTGAGGCAAGAAAAGTTTCCCCAGCGGGGTACTTAGTTTTCAAGAAGACTTCGGTTGCAAAAATTTTCGTAATTTCAGGAGCTAGCCAACCGGCACTTGCGAACTGCTTCTGCTTCGGGCACCGCGCGGCAAGAAAGACTGAAGAAAATGGCGTCGGCTGGTTCTTTTATACCCCTGTCGCACTGACGTCAGGGAAGAGGCAACGACAACCGACGCCGGACCTAGACTTTGGAATTCGGCCGACCGAGGACCCGCCTGACGACAGGAGAACCCATCTGTTATGACTGCAGCTGTATGCACGATGGACATCATCTCTCCTATGAATAAAAAACACAGTATCCATCCTCTAGGACCAGGGATCTATGTCCAAGGAGACCTCCATGTTCAACATCCATTTGGGCTTCCAGGGGACCTGCTTAATGAATCCACAAAACACTGTCCTGCGAAAGAAGGTTAACTGCCTGTAGGGACAGTTTTGCTTCTACAGCTTAGTCCCATGCCAGAAGAGCCAATTTGCACAGTTATTAGGACTCTTTCTCCCTCTGTTAATATACCACGACAGTTGTGTTGCCTGTGAAATTCCTGAGGGGATCTTGATTTCATGAGGGTGAAAATATCTGTAGAGCATGTATGAGTGTCTTAATTTCTTTCACACTGATGTGTTTCTTCCTCTGTCTAGGTGTCCATTGACCCTGACCCACTGATGCATCTCTGCAGTTCCTTAGTGGGAATGGTTGGTTTGAATGGCAGTCCTGGATACAGCTGTTTCTCAGACAGCCACCAATGTAACCCTCACTTTAGAAAAGGTAGCAGTGGAATCTGAGTGTCCATAGGGTGGCAATGTTGAAACCAGAGGCATTTACACTCGATCCCTTAGAATTTTCTTTGCGGTACAAGATAGAAGAGGAAAGTACAGTTGTGTACATTTGCCATAAATGTAGATGTTCGAGTGTATTCACTGTTGCAGTCAATACTTTTGGGGTTATCTGCTTGCAGTAGCCCTCAGTCAGCCTGATTAACAAAGTCTTGGGTCCTACATTGGTTGCTATCCCTTCTTCCATGTGTCAGGTCGTCAGGGGTACAAAACACGCAGCCGACGCCATTACATCAGTTTTTCTTGCCACAGATGTCAGGTGCCCCCTTAATGGGAAGCAATTAAAACTATAAATATACAACGTTATACCTCCAACAAAAAAGCAAATACACCAAACAGCTTTTGAAGATAGAAAAAGAAAGTAGAGGTATGTCCAAATAAAGAAAGGGGGCTGGAGGGAGGGTAAAGTACAGTTTTGTACCTACCATAAATGTAGATGTTCGAGTGCTAATACAGCTGCAGTCATAACAGATGGGTTTTCCTGCCATCAGGCGGGTCCTCGGTCGGCCGAATTCCAAAGTCTAGGTCCGGTGTCAGTTGTCGTCGCTTCTTCCCTGACGTCAGTGCGACAGGGGTATAAAAGAACCAGCCGACGCCATTTTCTTCAGTTTTTCTTGCCCCAGATGTCAGGTGCCCCCAGAAGGAAGGCAATACATACATTTATGCAATAATGCAATGCAGTATAATCACAAAATAGTAGTTGCAAGCAAATACACCATAAAAGAATACCCCAATCAGGTTGTATGAGGAGGTATTAGGCCTGTTCCAGAGGGGAAGGAGGGAGGGAAACTTGGACTGCAGCTGTATTAGCACTCGAACATCTACATTTATGGTAGGTACAAAACTGTACTAGGTTTATCGTGCATACAGCTGCAGTCATAACAGATGGGTAGAATCCCAAAGCTAAAATAAGGGTGGTAGGCACTAGGTGGAACTAGGAGGAGCTAGGATGCCCGGCAAAACTGCAGTGGCAAAACCTGCTCTAGATTTGGAGTATAAAGGCAGGTGATAGTGCTTGGAGAAAGTATGCACAGAACTCCAAGTGGCAGATCCAAAACATCTTTGGTAGGAACCCCCCTGAGGAAAGCTGCAAAGGTAGCTGTGGCCCTAGTGGAGACTCTTGGCCTTCCCAATGGAAGTGTTCCCTCAAGGTATGCAAGGTTTCCCCAAAGGAGTAATCCTCAGGGGGGGGGGAGACAGAAGGAATTGGACTCCTCTGCATCAGAATCTTCAAAAGGGGAGTATGAATGTTCCTGGTCATCAGAATGTTCTGAAATAATGGAGGCCTGGTCCGAGGAGGGGGATTCTTCCTCCACTCTGGGCCTTTTTTCCGGGGGGGGGTTGAGAACCCCTGATAAGAGTAATTAAGTCCTCAGCCATTTTGAGCATCTGCTTTTTAGGCATGGGGCCTTGAGAAGGGCCCTGAGGGGTTTGTTTTTTAGAATGCATGGCTGTCTTAGACTTAGTGAAAGCCTTGATGGAAAAAGAAGAGGAAGGCCTGAAGACACCTTGAGAGGAGGCAGACCTGTCTAAACTCTGAGTTTCACCGCCAAGAGTGGCTTCGGTATCTGTAGTCGGGGTGTGGGCTGAAGAGCTTGCGACCTCGGGTACAGAAGACACCGTCAATGAAGTGTCGTCGGTAGTCAGGGGCTGCGTAGGCGCCTCGCTGAGAACCGGACCACCTGTAGTCGGCTTTGGTGTGGTGTCAGTAGTGGCCACGGACCTCGTGTGTCAGTCCTTATCTTTGCGTTTTTTAGTCAAAACTGGAGTCGGAGTATCCAACGACATTATGTAGTTAAATTTTTTGCCAAAAAGTGCTGGGCGAACTCCACCCGACGCTTAATGGTGCGTTTGTTGAATGTAGCACAAAAACGGCAGGCCGAGACGTCGTGGTCTGGGCCTAAGCAAGGAATGCAGAGGGAATGAAAATCCTTATGCGGTATTTGCTTCCCACATGAAATACAATTATTAACTTTGTCTGACATCGGTCTGAGGCAAGAAAAGTTTCCCCAACGGGGTACTTAGCTTTCAAGAAGACTTCGGTTGTAGATATTTGTAATCTCAGGAGCTGGCCGACCGGCACTTGCGAACTGCTTCTGCTTCGGGCACCGCGCGGCAAGAAAGACTGAAGAAAATGGCGTTGGCTGGTTCTTTTATACCCCTGTCACTCTGACGTCAGGGAAGAAGCGACGACAACCAACGCCGGACCTAGACTTTCGAATTTGGCCGACCGAGGACCCGCCTGATGGCAGGAAAACCCATCTGTTATGACTGCAGCTGTATGCACGATGAACATCCAGGACTGCAACAGTGAATACACTCAAACAGCTACATTTATGGTAAGTGTACACAACTGTACTATGTTCTTCGTGTTTCACTGTTGCAGTCATTACTTTTGGGTAGATTCCCACAGCTAAGGATGGGAGAAGGAATTTAAATAGCATTAGGACCAGCTAAAAGGCCCTGCAAGACTGCAGTGGCAAAGCCAGCTCTGGATTTAGAGAAAATTGGCAGATGCTTGGTGAAAGTATGTACAGAAATCCAGGTAGCAGCTTCTAGGTTGTCCCTGATAGGGATGCCTCTGAGAAAGGCTGTAGAGGTAGATGCAGCCCTGGTAGAGTGGGGTCTGATCCCCTGTGGGATAGGTTTTCCATGGTGTTTGTAGCAGAAATAAATGCAATGGCCTATCCATTTGGAAATGGTTTGCTTTGAAATAGCGTTCCCCTCTGCCCCTGCAGCAAATGCCATCAGCGGTTGATCAGATTTCCTTTGAGATTTAGTTCTGTCCAAGTAGAATCTAAGTTGTCTGTGCACGTCTACGGAGTGCAGAATCCGTTCCCCTTTGTTCTGTGGATTAGGAAAAAAGGTTGGCAAATGTATGGACTGATTAAGGGCTACACTGGATACCACCTTGGGCATGAAGGAGGGATTGGTCCTGAGGGACACCCTGTCTGCATGAAAGATGATGAAAGGCTCCACTGCCATGAGGGCCTGTAATTCAGATACCCTTCTTGCTGAAGTGATTGCTAAAAGGAAAGCTGTTTTCCAAGAAAGGAATTTTAAGTCCGCAGTGACAGCTGGCTCGAAAGGAGGAAGGGTGAGCTTTTCCAATACAAAGTTGAGGTCCCAGGCTGGATTTGAAACTCTCCTGGGTGGTCGTAGATTTTTGGCCCCTCTGAGGAACTGCGTAAGCAGTGGATGAGAGAAGAGTGGTGGTTCTGTGTTATAATGATCTGAGATGGCTGCGGCGTGAATTTTGATGGAGGAGAAAGACAGGCCCTTATGAAGCATCTCAGTTAAGTATTGTAAAATCTGAGGTAAACTGGGCATTGTTGTGCTCATCCCTTGAGACTGGTTCCAGACACAGAATATTTTACATTTTTCAGCATAAGACTTTCTAGTACTAGGCCTCCTTGCCTCTAAAATGATATCCATCACCGGTTTACTGAGGGATGGTAAAGGAGAAATTATGTAATTAGCCAGGCTGCTGGATTCAGTGTTTGAAGTTGAGGGTGCAGAATTTGGTTCTCCTGCTGAGACAACAGAGTAGGAGTCTGAGGCAGGTGCCATGGGGCCAACAGTGACGCACTGCAAAAGAGGGGGTACCAGTGTTGGCGTGGCCAGTCTGGTGCAATCAAAATCGTCCTTGGTTTGTCTTGTTTGATCTTTAGTAGTAGCTTGGAAAGCAGAGGCAGAGGAGGAAAGGCATAAACTGATAGATTTTTCCAGCTGAAGGACAGAGCATCCACTTTCCAAGTTTGTTTGTGGGGAATCCTTGTGCAAAATTTGTCCAACTGATAGTTTCGGGGGGAGGCAATCAGGTCTATATCTGGGCTCCTCTATTTGCTTGTCAACATGTTGAAAATCCTTGGTTCCAGTTTCCACTCATGTGGGTCCATGAGGTTTCTGTTTAGTTTGTCTGCCAGTGTATTTAGTTTTCCTGGCAGGAACTGAGCTTGTAGATGCAACTGATAGCTCAGGGCTGTGTTCCACAATGCCATGGCTAGTCCACAGAGGGGGTAAGAATGTGTACCCCCTTGCTTGTTTATGTACCACATAACAGTGGTGTTGTCTGTCTTTATCAGTAATTCTCCAGGAAGAATGTGGTCCTTGAAGGCTGTCAGATCATTCTGTACAGCTAACATTTCTTTTTGATTGATATGTAGGTGTATTTGACTTGGGTTCCATTTGCCCTGAATGCACTTCCTTGCCAAATGAGCCCCCCATGCATAACCTGATGCGTCTGTTGTTAAGGTTTGGGTGGCAGGGATGTTGTGAATGGTAGTCCCTTGTTTTAGTGGCAGGCCTCTACCCACCAAAGAAACTCTAGGCGTAGGCAAGGTATGACAGGAATCATTGCTTCTAGATTCTAGGAATGTTGACACCATGGGCTTTTTAGATACCATTGTAGTTGCCTCATATGCAGTCTTGCATATGGAATTAGAAGAATGCAGGAGGCCATGAACCTCAAGGCTTGTAGTATTTGCCTTGCAGACAGTAGGGGTTTTGTGGCCACTTGTTTGAAGTAGGTTGTCAAATAAATTTGTTTCTCTGGCATGAGGTAAGCCATCTGGGAAGTTGTATTCAAACTTGCCCCCAGGAATATAAATTGTTGACAGCGTACCAGGTGTGATTTCTTTACGTTTATGGTGTACCCCAGACAAGTCAGCACCCTCTGAACGAAGGCCAGATGATTCAAAAGTATGTCCTGGCTTTCTGCCTGAATTAAACAATCGTCCATGTATGGGTATATTTGAATATTTCTTTGCCTGCAAAAGGCAATGACTGGGGCTAGTCACTTTGTGAATACCCTGGGCGCAGTAGATAAGCCAAAGGGCAGTGCAGAGAACTGGTAGTGATTGTAGCCTGCTTTGAAGCGTAGGTATTTTCTGCAAGATTCCCTGATTGGGTTGTGCAGGTATGCTTCCTTTAAATCGAGTGTTACCATCCAGGCATCTTTTCCTAGCATGGGAAGCAACTGGTGGAGTGTCAGCATCTTGAATTTTGGAATTACCAAAAAAGAGTTTACAGTAGACAGGTCCAGGATTGGACGCCATGAATTGTCCTTTCTGGGTACCAGGAAAAGTCTTGAGTAGAAACTTTGTCCTTTTTCCTCTTCTGGTACAGTTTGAATAGCCTATATGTTTAAAGAGAGAGTATTTGCTTTTGAGCCTCTGCCCACTGATTTGGGGGTAGATCTGGCCAACCGTTGGGCATTGGCAATGTGTGAAAATGAAATCTGTACCCTTGGGAGACTATATTTAAAACCCATTTGTCCTGGGTAATGAGTTCCTAGCTTTTGGCCTGCAGAACAATCTTTCTCCCTAAAGGAGCAGTCAGTTGAGAAGTGCTTGGGAGTTTTAAAGTCAAATCATTGAGACAGTTTTCCACATGGGGGAGTCCTACTACTCCCAGATTTGGTAGCGGAAGCCCCCCACTGCTTAGTCTTGTGCATACCCTGGGAAGGAAAAGTACAGTTGTGTACACTTACCATAAATGTAGATGTTCAAGTATATTCACTGTTGCAGTCATTACATTTGGGTAATCTGCTGGCAGGTTGCCCTCAGTCGGCCTGAATAACAAAGTCTTGGGTCCTGCGTCGGTTGCTGTCTCCTCTTCCATGGCGTCAGGTCGTCAGGGGTATAAAACATGCAGCCGACGGCATTTTAAAAAGTTTTTCTTGCCCCAGATGTCAGGTGCCCCCCCAAAATGGGGAGCAAAAATATATAAATATATATATGCATGTAATTTAGAACACAAAAAGTTTACCTCCAACTAAAAGCAAATACACCAAAAAGGCTTTTGAGCATAGTGAAGGAAAGAAGAGGTATAATAATACAGAAGAAAGGGGGCTGGCGGGGGGTAACCCAGACTGCAACAGTGAATACACTCGAACATCTACATTTATGGTAAGTTTACACAACTGTACTATGTTCTTCGTGTTTCATTGTTGCAGTCATTACATTTGGGTAGAATCCCAAAGCTATGGATGGGAGAATGGAATTGTACAGCATTAGGAGCGGCTATAAGGCCCTGTAGTACAGCAGTGGCAAAGCCTGCCCTGGATTTAGAAAAGAGAGGTAAATGGTAATGTTTTGTGAACATATGAACTGAGCTCCAAGTAGCAGCTTCTAGAATGTCTCTGGTAGGAACCCCTCTGAGAAAAACTGCAGAGGTAGATGCAGCCCTGGTGGAATGGGATCTGATCCCCTTGGGGACAGGTTTACCATGGTGCATGTAGCAGAAACAAATATAATGGCTTATCCATTTTGAAATAGTCTGCTTTGAGATGGCCTTCCTCTCTGCCCCTGCAGCAAAAGCCACCAGTAGTTGCTCAGACTTTCTTAGGGATTTTGCCCTGTTTAAGTAGAATTTTAGTTGTCTGTGTACATCCAAGGAATGCAGAATCCACTCCCCCTTGTTCTGCGGATTTGGGAAAAATGTTGGCAGATGAATGGTCTGGTTAAGAGCCACACTGGATACCACCTTAGGCATAAAAGAAGGATTGGTCCTGATGGCCACCCCGTCTGGATAAAAGATAATGAAAGGCTTCACTGCCATGAGAGCCTGTAGTTCTGAAATCAGTCTAGCTGAAGTGACTGCTAAAAGAAAGGCGGTCTTCCAAGAAAGAAATTTTATGTCTGCAGTGGCAGCTGGTTCAAAAGGAGGTAGGGTGAGTTTTTCCAGCAAAAAGCTGAGGTCCCATGCAGGAGTTGGAGCTCTCTTGGGAGGTCTCAAATTTTTGGCCCCTCTGAGGTACTGCTTTAGCAGGGGATGAGAAAAGAGAGGAGGCTCTGTGTTGTAATGAGCCAAGATGGCAAAGGCATAGATTTTTATAGAAGAAAAAGATAGGCCCTTGTGAAGCATCTCAGTTAAATATTGCAGAATCTGAGGAATATCGGGCATTGCTGTGTTTATTCCTTGTGCCTGGTTCCAGGCACAGAATCTCTTCCATTTATCAACATAAAATTTTCTAGTACTAGGCCTTCTAGCCTCCAAAATGACATCCATCACAGGTTTACTGAGGGATGTGACTGGTGAAATTAGTTGATTAGCCATGCTGCAAGATTCAGAGTTTGGAGCCGAGTGTGCAGTATTTGATAGTTCTGCTGAGACAATTGATGAGGAGTCTGAGGCAAGTACCATGGAGGAAGATGTGACATATTCCTTAGAAGTGGGTACCAGTGTTGGTGAGGCCAGTTTGGAGTAATCAGAATCATTTTTTGTTTTTTCCGGTCTGACTTTTAGTAAAACCTTGGAGAGCAGAGGCAGAGGGGGAAGGGTATAGACTGATAGGTTTTTCCAGCTGAAGGATAGAGCATCCACTTTCCAAGCTTTTTTGCGATGAATTTTTGTACAGAATTTGTCCAACTGGTAGTTTTGGGGAAAAGCAAAAAGATCTATATCTGGGCTCCCCCATTTTCATGTCAACATGCTGAAGATTTGCGGATCCAGTTTTCATTCGTGTGGGTCCATTAGATTTCTGCTTAGGTCGTCTGCCAGAGTATTTTGCTTTCCTGGCAGGAATTGAGCTTGTAGATGTATTTGGTAAGTCAAGGCTGTGTTCCACAAAGCCGTGGCTAGTCTGCAAAGGGGGTAGGAGTGGGTACCCCCCTGCTTGTTTAAGTACTACATAACTGTGGTGTTGTCCATCTTTATCAGTAGTTGTCCTGGATGAAGGAAGTCCTTGAAGGCTCTCAGAGCATTCTGTACAGCTAGCATTTCTTTCTGGTTGATATGTAGGTGCATCTGAGTTGGGCTCCATTCGCCCTGAATGCATCTCCCTGCCAGACGGGCCCCCCCAAGCATAGTCTGATGCGTCTGTAATCAGGGTTTGGGTGGCAAGGGGTAGAATGAATGACAGTCCCTTGTTTTGGTGACAAGCCTCTGCCCACCAAAGGAACTCCTGTTGCAGGCAGGGAATGAGAGAAATCATTGTTTCCAGGTTGTGACAATGTTGACTCCATAAGCTTTTTAGGTACCATTGAAGTTTCCTCATATGCAGTCTTGCATATGGAATTAGTGGAATGCAGGATACCATGAACCCCAAAGCCTGCAGAATTTGTCTTGCAGATAGCTGGGTTTTTGTGGTCACTTGTTTGAAGGATGTTATCAATTGAACTTATTTGTCTTGCGTGAGGTAAACCATCTGGGCAGTTGTATTCAAGCTTGCACCCAGGAATGTAATTATTTGAGAGGGTACCAGTTGTGATTTATTTTCGTTTATGGTGTACCCTAGGCATGTTAGAAGCCTTTTTACAAATGCCAGATGTTGTAGAAGAGTGTCCTTGCCCTCTGCCAGAATTAGACAGTCATCCAGATATGGATACATTTGAATGTTTCTTGCCTGCAAAATGCAATCACTGGTGCCATGCACTTTGTGAAGACCCTGGGTGCAGTAGATAAGCCAAAGGGCAGTGCAGAGAACTGGTAATGCAAATAGCCTGCTTTGAAGCAGAGGTATCTTCTGCAAGATTCCCTGATTGGGATATGCAGGTAAGCCTCTTTTAAGTCTAGAGTTACCAACCAGGCATTCTTGCCTAGCAAAAGCAGTAGCTGTTGTAGAGTCAGCATCTTGAATTTTGGAATGTCCAAGAAAGCATTTAGAATGGATAAGTCCAGAATTGGATGCCATGACTTGTCTTTTCTGGGTACCACGAAAAGTCTTGAATAAAAGCCTTGTCCTTTTTCCTTTTCTGGTACTGGTTGAATAGCCCCCATATCCATGAGCGATGTGACTTGTTTCTGGGCCTCTGCTCACTGATTTGGAGGCAGATCTGGCCATCTGTTTGGAGTTGGCAACGTGTGGAAATGAAATATGTACCCCTGGGATACTATATTTAAGACCCACTTGTCCTGGGTAATTAGATGCCAATTTTGAGCATGAAGTGCTAGTTTTCCACACAAAGGGGCTGCCAAAGGGTAAGTGCTTGGAAATGGCAGAGGAAAATCATTGGGACTGTTTACCATAGGGTGGTGCTTTGCTACTTCCTGATTTGGAGGTGGTGGTACCCCATTGTTTTGTCCTGTAAGATCCTTGTGACTGAAACCTGGAGCCCTTGGAGTGTCTGGTTTTGACCTGAGCGGCTCTGTTGAGTACTGGAAAGGACCAGTTCTTAGTAGGCCAGTGCCTACTGAACCTTGGTGGCTGCACTTGCAAGAAATATTTTACAGTTTGCATAGATTTAGCTTTGTCGTCCATCTTTTTCAAATCTTCTTCTGCGTTATTACCAAACAGACTGTCCTGCTGTAAAGGAGCATCCAGCAATTTAGCTTTAACATGATCAGGCAGATTTTGCTCCTTGAGCCAAGCATGCACCTTCTTATTACAAATCCAGTTACGGCAGCCCTGCAAGAGGCCTCCAAGGAATCAAAACCCCATTGCAAAGTATGCTTTTCAACTTGTTCAGCTGAATGCAGTAAATCCTGTAACTCTATTTTCCACACAATCAGAAATCAACATAATTTTCTGTTTCAGTAAGCCAATGATATGCTGTTGATATTTAAGCATATGAAACTGACAGTTTAAAGCCCTGATTGCCAGGGTTGCAGACGTATAAACCTTCTTACCCCATCTATCCAGCGCCCTGGAGTCTCTATCAGAAGGGGTAGGATTTTTAGCAGTAGAACCCTTAACACCCTTGAGACCCTGAGAAATTGTTTCAGGGTCAGCAGTAGGATTTTTGAAAACAAACTTCTGGGAGTCAGGAACCCTGTAATATCTGTCTGGCTTACTAGGAGCCGGAGGTAGGGAATCAGGAGCCATGCTGGATTCTGAGAAAACATCATCAACAATGTCTAAAACAGGAGGTACAGCCAAAGGCATATGCTGAGGAAGAAAGAAAATCCCTAAGCCTCTTCTTGGATTCTGAAAAATCCTGACTCTCCCAATGAAAATGTTCCCTTAAGGTATGCAAAGTCTCTCCAAAAGAAAAATCCTCAGGAGGAGAAGCAGAAGGGATGCATTCTTCTGCATCACAGTCCTCATAAGGGGGAATAGAAAATTCCTGATCAGAAGAAATGGAAAGCTGATCTGTAACAGTGGCCCTGCAGGAGGCCTCCAGAGAATAAAAACCACACTGCAAAGTATGCTTTCCAACTTGTTCAGCTGCATGCAATAAATCCCGCATTTCTTTGTTTTCTGCACATTCAGAATTTACCATCATTTTCTGTTTAAGCAGTGTCATGATATATTGCTGATATTTGAGCATATGAAACTGACAATTTAAGGCACTTATAGCTAAGGTAGCAGATGTGTAAATCTTTTTCCCCATCTATCCAGTGCCCTAGAATCCCTGTCAGAGGGGGTAGGGTTTTTTGCAGTGGAAGCCTTGACCACTTTGGGACCCTGAGAAATAGTTTCTGGGTCTGCAGTAGGGTATTTGAAAAGGAATTTATGAGAGTCAGGGACCCTGTAGTATCTGTCCGGCTTAAGCTGGAGGCTACACACTCAAGTGCGCTAGCCTGTGTTACATATTTCTTGCATTTTCCTGCTTTTTGTTGCAAAAAAAGAAAAAAAAAAACAAAAAAATTATCCTTGTTTCCCATGTTTCCTGACCTAGCGTAGTCCAAATACAGGCTTTGCTGTATTCTGGACTTTTGGAAAGTTCCTGTGTTGCCCATTTCCTTTCTTGGATAAAGGGAGGCTTCTTTGTTCACCAGTGGCAGTGGGGAGCTTAGAGCAGCCTATCTATCCCTGGAGGAGTGTTCCCAGCACAAGAATCTGTTAGTCTATTGGCCGTTTTGGGCCAATTTCTAGCTCTTTCAAGTCCCCCTGTATAAAACCCGCTTTAGCGCGGCTTTGCACGATTTTGCGCATAGCACAGCATCAGGCAGCGCCGCTTAATTGGGTGTAAACCATTCTCGACTCCATAAAGTCTGCTCTTCACTTTTTCCCTTAGAACTGATCTAGTTATCATAATAAACACCCTATTCCAACTCTAAAGCCTGGCACTTGCTCACTAAAGCAATTATATAAGTCAGCACAAAAAATTAAAAGCACTACACCCTCACAAACTCCCCTTGAGTAGCTTGTTCCCCATTGGGCCTTTTTTTCAATTATAAAGGAATTCCCAATACTATTCTAACATGTCCAAAGGTCAGTTGTCAATCTCCTCTCCGGTCCAGCTGGTGAATCTGGGAATCTTGAGGCAATGTTACAACTGCCTCATGTACACAGACAACCCTCTCCTCCTGCCAACAAATTCCAACACATGTGAGAGATGCAACCATATAGCCAAACTGGAGGTTAAGCTCTCTCAACTCAGTACTGGCGTAACCAGTCAGGAGGAGAAGGAAACCACTCTCACTACAATTCCAGTCTCACATAGACCTACCACGACAGGAAACCAAACACAAACACACAAAAACATACTCGGAGGCTCTAAATAAAAATCTGCCTAAGCAGCAGAGACCTCCAAAGCAGACACCCACGCAACCGCTACCCCAAAACAAAACACGTGCAACACATAGCTCACAAAGCCAGTGTGCCAAACAGTCACAGCTCTTAAGGCTAAACAACACACCTGATACACTTATAATAGGTGACTCTATCGTCAGGCACACTGATGTCCCGCTCACCAGGCTGAACAAGGAGAAGGTCACGGTGAGCTGCCTGTCGGGCACTAGGATCCGCCACATAACACAAGCACTCAGGTCATTCCAAGGCAAGTACAAATATGACTCAGTCATTGTCCATGCTGGTGTGAATGACCTGAGACGTACCTCCCTGGACTACATGAAAAGAGACATAGAGGAGCTCTCTGAGCATGTAGCCCAGGCCGGTATGACCCTGACCTTGAGTAGCATCTTACCCTCACCAAGAATGATGCCACAATATGAAGACAAGATGATCAATTTCAACAACTGGCTTAAGTATTTGTGTCACTCAAAGGGGATCCAATGCCTGTCAGCCTGGGATGACTTGCTCGACAAGCCACGATGCTTCGCTAGGGACGGCTTGCACCTGTCACCCCTGGGCTTTCGGATATTGGCAAAGGCTCTTGCCACCCCCATAGTGCCATTTTTAGGCAAGGCTCAAAAGACAAATCCACCTCCATAGGTACCACAAGGGATAAGAAACTAAGAGTAATGCTACTCAACACCAGAAGTCTAAACCTCAAGATGCACGCACTCGAAACTCTCCTTAGCATGGAGAACATCGATATCTGTGCAGTAACAGAAACCTGGTTCAAGGCTCCCGAGAGCACCCCAGCACTACCAGGTTATACCTCATACCATGCTTTTCGGCCCCAAAACTTGGACCAAACCACAAAAGGAGGGGGAGTATCAATATTCGTCAAAGATACCCACACCTCCAGGTTGGTGGCACAGCACGAAGCATCAGAGACTATCCATGTGCAACTAACAGTGGGTAAAACTGCCTTCCAGTTTATAGCCTGCTACAGACCACCCTCCCAAACCCAGGAACCCCACTCGGCCTTCCTGAGAACACTGGAAAATATGAAGGTCTCTCCAAACACCATTATACTGGGCGACTTCAACTACCCAAACATAGACTGGGAGCATTACTCTAGCTCCAACACCCTAGCCCAAAGGTTCCTAGAATTTATAAACTCAAATGCTATGGAACAACTTGTTACCACTCCCACAAGAGGGGAAAACATAGTGAACCTGATCATCACCAACATGGGGGACTCTATGCTCCAGACCAGAAGTGTATCCCTCACTGGTAAGATCAGACCATAAACTAATCTCACTGGATATTCACATCCCGACCCCACCCTCTGCCCAGAAAACCACAGTGAAAAACTTCTCTAAAGCAAATTTCACACTCCTCAAAACCGAGGTGGAATCCTTTAAAGCCCCCGGGCCTGTGGAAAATAAGGCCCAGACCGCAGAATCCTTTATAAACGCATTCTATGAACACCTTCAGGAATGCATGGATTATGCAATCCCAAATAAAACCAAGACCCAATCCTCCAAAGGCAGACGTCCTGTCTGGTGGACCCCAGCCATAAACAAACTATACAATAGAAGGAGGAAGCTACTACATGATAGAGCAAAATCCCAAAAAGGGAAGGCATCTCTGATCAGTATTAGCAAAAAACTACGGGCACTTATAAAATCGTCTAAGGCCAGCTTAGAGACAAAAATTGCACAGGACACTAAGGATAATCACAAGGCTTTCTTTAGTTATGTCAGGAACCTGGGTGGGAATTCCCAGATATGCTCAGAATTAGTCCAAAATGACAAAAAATACACCGAGCCCACAGACATTGCCAACATCCTAGCTGACAGGTTTAGCACCCCCCCCCCACCAAAAGGGCAAATATCTATCCCAGCAGTGTGCTGCCCCCCTGACATCTCAGATGCTCAGGTAAGAGCTGCCCTCTCCAAAGCAAAAAACACAGCATCAATGGGACCAGACGGTGTCCCGGGCTGCGTAATACATGAACTCCAAGAAGAGCTAAACCCAAACATAAAACTACTGTTCAATCTCAGCCTTACTACAGGATATGTACCCAAAGAGTGGCGTACAGCAACAGTGGTCCCTCTCCACAAAGGTGGTGCCTCAACAGATCCTGTCTGCAAAGCTATGGAAAGGATCATCATGGACCTCATAAATAAAGATACTGGGGACCTACAGACACTGGATCCTACCCAGTTCGGCTTTGCTAAGGGCAGATCCTGCCTCTTAAACCTGGTTGATTTCTTTGAAACAGTCACCAAGGCCATTGACGAGGGGAAGGTGGTCCACACAGCCTACCTGGACCTCACAAAAGCCTTTGATACAATACCTCACTCCGGGATTATAGATAAGCTCACCAGCTTAAATATAAACCCCTATGTCACTAGATTGGTTGCAAACTGGCTCAAGGACAGAACCCACATGGTTAGAATTGCTGGAGCCATGTCAGACTCCAAACCAGTTGCAAGTGGTGTCCCACAAGGCTCAGTCCTGGGACCTCTCTTGTTCAGTATATATTTCTCGGAGGTACAGGCCAACACGGAAGGACTGTGGCTGACCAAGTTCGCAGATGACTGCAAACTGGGAGCCATAATCGACTCTCCAGCCGACACAAGCATCCTCCAAAAGGGCCTCATAGAAACAGACAACTGGTGCCAGAGCCATGGCCTCAAGCTAAACGCCAAAAAGTGTATAGTCATCCCCTTTGGCAAAAACAAAGTGCCCACAAATTACCACATATGTGGTAATCCATTAAGTATGGAAGAAGTAATTAGGGACCTGGGGACCCAAGTTGATAGCAATCTCTCATTTGACAACCACGTGGCCAAAGTGGTTAGAAAAACATTTTATATAGCCCACCTAATCATGAAGGGATTCACATCTAGATCAGGGGAGGTCATCGTGCCTCTTTACTCATCCCTCATCAGGCCCATAATTGAGTACAATACCCCTTTTGGGATGTACCATACCAGACACCTGCAGCAACTGGAAAGACCCCAAAAGTACCTCACCAAGAGGATCAAAGGGCTCAAACAGATGCCATATGCTGCCCGGTTAAAGAAACTCCAGCTCTACTCAGTGGCATACCACCTGCTCAGAGGCGATCTGTGCCTGACGTATAAAGCCATGTCCAACCCGGAATTAATGGACATGCTGCACCTCAGAAAATCCAAATCCCATCGAGCTACGCTCGAGAGACTTGAACCTCAGCACTGAAATAAATAGGACATGCTGGAGGGACAGATTCATAACCCAGAGGCTCACTTCACTCTGGAATAAAATCCCAGTCCAGGTTAGGCAGAGTCCCTCATTGACTCTCTTCAAGAGGAATCTTGATGAGTGGATGGGAGATCGTAGGTTTACCCCGGGTATCACTTCTGTGTCACTGTTAGAAGCACAGTATACTAACCTCGAAAAAGGGCATAGCAAAATTAATTTAAAATGGGTGGCGAAAGCCAAACACACTCTGGCTAGGCTTATAAATGCCCTAGGGCAGATAGCCTAGTATGAACCTATGAACAGGAGCTGGAGGTAAGGAGTCAGGGGTCAGACTAGACTCTGAGAACACATCATCTACAATGTCCAACACAGGCGGAATAGCTAGAGGCCTGTGTTGAGGTAGTAAAAGGAAGTCTCTGAGCCTCTTCTTAGACTCTGAAAAATCTTGGCTCTCCCAGTGGAAGTGCTCCCTCATGGTATGCAAGGTTTCCCCAAAAGAGTAGTCCTCAGAAGGAGAAGCTGAAGGAATTGATTCTTCAGCATCAGAATCCTCATAGGGGGGAAGAGAATATTCCAGATCAGAAGAGGAATCAGAAGAAATGGAAACCTGATCTGAAGATTCATAGTCTGTCTCTTGCCTAGGCCTCTTATCAGGAGGGGGATGGGAACCGCTGATGAAGGTAATTAAGTCTTCGGCCATTTTGAGCATCTGTTTTTTGGGCATGGAGGCCTGTCCATGTGGCTGGTGAACTTGTTTCTTTGTCTTTAAAGGTGTTTTAGTCTTTGCCTTTGAAGTCGGTTTAATATACAATTGTTTAGGTCTGAAAATACCCTCAGAAACCGATGTCTGCTCAGCGGCTCCAGACCCATCTGAGGGAATAATCTCAGAGGCTCCAATACCTTGAGTTTCCAGCAGCCTGGCCGACTCCACGTGGGAGTCGGTAGCAGCCTGCGACTCTAAAGTAGCGGGTGTCAAGGGCTGCGAAAGCGCCTCACTGAGAACCAGCAACTTGCTTAGGAGAAGCTTCGTCGTTTTTGGACATCGGTTGCCTGTCTTTTTCTTTGTGTTTTTTGTGAACTCCGGTAGTCGGATGGCTATCCGACGACATTGTATAATTAAATCATCGCCCAAAATAGCTTAATGCAAAATCGTACCAACGCTTAATAGTAATAGTGCATTGGTTAAATCTAGCACAAAACCGACAACTAGAAACGTAGTGGTCATGGCCTAGGCAAGGAATACAGTAAGAATGAAAGTCCTTACGAGGTATTTGCTTCCCACAAGAAATACAATTATTAACTTTTTCTGACATCAGTCTGAAGCAAGAAAATGTTTCCCCAACGGAGTACTTAGCTTTTAATGAAGACTTTGGATCTGAAATTCGAACACGAAAATCTCAGGAGTTGGCCGACCGGCACTTGCAAACTGCTTCTGCTTTGGGCACCACGCGGCAAGAAAGACTGAAGAAAATGGCGTCGGCTGCATCTTTTATACCCCTGACTGCAAACGACGCAGGACTCAAGACTTTGGAATTCAGGCTGACTGAGGGCAACCTGCCAGCAGGATAACCCAAATGTAATGACTGCAACAGTGAAACACGAAGAACATCCTGATCTGAAGATTCATAATTAGTGCCTTGCCCTCTTTGCAGGAGGGGGTTGTGAACCCCTGATCAAGGTAATTAAATCCTCAGCCATTTTGATCATTTGTTTTTCAGGCATAGGGGCCTGAGCAAGTGGCTCGAGAGTCGTTTTTTTAGACACAGAAGTTGGTTTTGGCCTTGTTTTTGATGATGGCGTCGGTTTAATATACAGATCTTTAGGCCTGAAAACACCCTCAGAAGCTGGTGCCTGCTTAGCGGCTCCGGACACATCCAAGGGAGAGGCATCCACGAGTTCAATACTTAGAGAATCTCGCGGCATACTGGACTCCGAATGGGTCTCAGTAGAGGCCTGCGACTCATAAGTAGCAGGCATCAGGGGCTGCGAAAGCGCCTCACTGAGTACCGGCGAACTGGCGACTGCCTTAGGAGAAGCGCTGTCGGCAGTTTTGGACCTAGGCGGCCTGTCTCTGTCTTTATCTTTACGCTTTTTCGGAATACTGGTAGTCGGATGGCTTACTGACATTTCTGGATAACTGAACCGAGAACCGAAATATTTAGAGGCAAAAATATAGAGATGACGGATAGTGCATTGATTAAACAAGGCACAAAACTGACAGCAATGTAAGTCGTGGTCAGGGTCTAGGCAAGGAATACAGTATGAATGAAAATCTTTGTGAGGTATTTGCTTTCCACAAGTAATGCAATTATTAACTTTTACTGACATCAGGAAGGAGCAAGAAAATGTTTTCCCAATGGGGTACTTAGCTTTAGTTGAAGATTTCGGTTCTGAAACTCGAAAACGAAAATTTCAGGAGTCTGCTGACCGGCACTTGTGAACTGCTTCTGCTTCGGGCACCGCACGGCAAGAAAGACTGATGTAATGGCATCGGCTGCATGTTTTCTACCCCCGACGACCTGACATCAAGGAAGAAGGGACAGCAACTGACGCAGGACCCAAGACTTTGTTACTCAGGCCAACTGAGGGCTACTGCAAGCAGATAACCCCAAATGTGATGACTGCAATAGTGAAACACTAAGAACATCAAGGGAATGAAAATACATGTACAGTCTGTACTCTTTCCTGTGGGAGAAAGGCTAGAATTAGATGTGCTTCCAGCCTGCAATCCAGAAAGACTAGAACCTAAGTAGGAATCAGTGTGTAGACGTTTTTTAGATTGATCATAAAATCCAGCCTTTGCAGAAGGGAGATAGTACAGTTCAGATGCCTTAAAAGGTCTTCCTGACAGGTAGCTTGTATAAAAAGGTTTCTGAGTTATGGGAATATTTGAATTCCCTGAGTCTTACAGAAAATGATAGCTGCTGCTGAGCACTTTGTGAAACCCTAGGAACTGTAGATAACCCAAAGGGTACAGCCACAAACTGAAAGTGTGCTGAATATGCTGAAAACATGAGGAACTTCTTGTAAGAAGGGTAAATGGGAATGTGAAGCTAAGCACCAGTCACAGCCAAGGATACCAGAAAAGCCTGGGGAAAGGTGAAGGGAAAAACAGTTTGAAGGGTAAGCATTCTGAAAGAAGGTACCATCATTGAGGTACTGAGGTGAGACAAGACCAGAATGGGTCTCCAGACTCCTCCTCTGGACACCAGGAAAAAAGCCTTTTTATAGATGCTGTGGTGGTACAAATTTTATTGTCCCATGGTCAAGAAAACCCTGGAAAATAGGAGGGAGAAGGCGCACTTGGTTTATAGGAGGAGGTGGAATGATGTCTTTTAAGGCTGGAATATCCTTTCAACTCATTTTGCAAACATGCTGAATAATGGAAAGGAGTCACTTGTCTGAAGTGATGAGCTGCCAAGCTGCAAGGGAGGAGGTTAGTAGTTTTCACAGGGAGAATGAACTGAGAGGGAAAGAAGGCAGCAGAGAGTAGTCAGGCTGATTTGTCTGGAAAGGGAGGTTTTCCAAATTTGGAATCACTAGTAGCTTTCTCCTGAAAATTTTTCCTATGCATCTTCTTGTCTAACTGAGCAGATTTTGCATCTCTAAGAGAAAAGAAAGTGGGCTTAGCCAGGTAGTTCCTTTGATATCTGGGAACTCAGGTAAAAAAAAATGTACTCCAAATCTTGCGTTATTCTTTCCTTCTGTAAAATTTTGAGCAGCTCAGCAGCAACAGGATCGAGCTCTAAAAACCTGTTAAGAGGGGAGTCTAACAGCTTAGGTTTGAAGTTATAAGGGAGGGACTGGGAATGAAGCCATGCAATTCTTCTGATAATGGATCCAGTAACAGCTGTCCTGGAATAAGCTTCTACTGCATCATAGCTACATATGATGGTATGCCTGGCCACCTGAGTAGCCTGACCCACCATAGAAATATCCTGCTGTCTAGTTTCAGGAAACCGCAAGGTTAGTCAAAGTTTCTCTTAATTTACTAATAACAGGGAACAGGTATTTTGACATTTAGGTTTAATAAGTCAATATCCTGAACTCCAGAGTGGCAAAAGTACAAATCTTCTTTCTATATCTGTCCATGGCACTACTGTCTTTTCTGAACGTAAAACATTAGCAGCAGGTAAATATTTGAAAGGTTTGTATGCAGAGACAGAAAATAAAGAAGGATCTGCAAAGTTCCTTTTTAATATAGGAACTGGCAGAATTGGATGCAACTACATAAAGAAAAGCCTCCAAAACTGGAGGTAAAGGAGAAGGTGTAGGAGCCCCCATCTCCAATAAATTTTAATACCTCTTCTGCACATAGAAAGGTGTCTAGACTCCCATTCAAAATGTTGCATTTGCTTTTTATGATAGTTTCCTCAAAGGAATTTGTACGATGGTTTCCCCAAAGGAAATTTCCTCAACAGTAGAGTCAGACAATAACGAGTCTTCATCATCTGGCCTGGAGAATGAATAAGAGATGAATAAACTACAATGTGTTCACCTGAATCAGATTCTTCCTCCTACTCAGAAGAGGATTCATGCTGTTTCTTTGGGGGACAGGGAACAGAGAAAGTAGAAAGGAAGGAAGGAAGGAGGCTGGAGGTAGAAAATGGCCTTGCATGGGCTCCGTGAATATTCCACCCATTCCTTTTCTTGAGATGTTTGAGAAGGAGAAACATTCTTTGTCTTTTGTTTCTTTTTTTCATAGGAGTGACATCTGCTTTTACAAAGCATAGAGGCTCTTACCCCTGGTGTACCACAGTCAAGAATCCAGACAATTCTTCAGCCGGCCAAGAAATAATGAGCTTTGGTTCTCCCTTCTCAAACATACTGATATGATCAGTCGTATTGGACGTGTGAGAATCAGACAACCATACCAGGATCAAAAGGGGTCAAGGTAGTCACTTTGGCTTGGGCAAGACACTTCAAGCACGGAGCCTCTAAATAATTATTTAATGAGGAAATTCACATATGTAGGGTTTTCAGAACAAATAACTAACAAATCTGACAATTCTTAGTCATGTTCACCCAAACACAAAAGAAGCACAGGAGTTGAGGTCCTTATAAGGAATCTGCCTACCACAATTACACACCCCCCTCTCTTAGTTGACATCTAACAGATATAAACACCAAAGTTCAAGAAAAAAGGTTCCCCACGGAATCACCTTCTTGAATAAACCAAGACAAAGGTATCACCAACAACCACATGAACAGACTGACAGATACGAAACCTATGTTTGGACTGGCAGTGAGGTGGCCAGAGGATCTCATGTTTACATGTCCATTCATGTACACTTATACTTGTGGGCTTAGATCATGCATCAGACATGTGATAGTACAGAATTTTTTTTTTGGCTTTGGCACTCCAGCTGGCTATCATGTTACCAAAGTAAGATAACCCAATAGTATTGGAATACTGCAAGAGTGATCTAAGGAAGGGCATTTCTGTTTTCCTGGAGTGACAGAGTGTGGTGCTTGAATAATCTTGGGTTGAAACATATACAACAGGGTTACTGGCTAAACAGAATGCACAGAAGGAATGTCTGTTTTTTTGTACCTTTGACAATTACATATGTTCTCGAACTCAAAAATCAGACATCTAAATTGGCTACAGGAGTAACAAACTATTCACAGATAAGAAAACATTTCCCCTATGGAGGTATTTACCTGAGCCTCTGGAACCAGGCTAACACACTAGACTGACAAAGCATGATCTTTCTCAAACTGTGGCGAGAAAGAACTGAAGATGGTGCAGGCCAATGCTCTTTTTATACTATCAACATCTTGACATCTGGAGTGGGATGGAGTCAGTCAGTCAGAGCTAGGTGGAAGGAGGCATACAGTTTTTTTTAAGTTGAGCTGATTGTTGACCTCCTGTACAAAGGAAACCCCCAAAAGTTCAACTGTGTAGCTAACCAGCACTGACTTTAAAAAAATAAATAAAAATAAAAATAATTAACTATAATAGAATACGTTCAAACTTATCCCTGTTGCAGCACTGCTTACTGCTGGGACTCAGAAATTATGTGTTCCCAGATATCCGGCTTAGCATCCTTCCCCCTTCATGTGCAGATGCCCAGCTTTTGGCAATGCCTATATGTTTTCTCTTTTTCTTCTTCCAGTTTCTTGAACACCTTTTACAAAAAGAATGTTCAGTTAATTATCCATATAAAGACTGGCACACTTGCAGGTAAATGACATCTATCATATCAGTGTGCCAGTATAACAAAGGTATTTTCCTACATCATTTTAGAGCTTTCCTGAACAGAAACCATAGCAAGGGCCTTTGACTGGGATATCTGGTCATGGTAAGACAAGACTGTACATCCTAGGAGAGGCAATCTATTCCCAGAGAGCTGAACATGGTTATGAGACAAGGAGTACAGAAGTTGCCTCGCCAATCACTGCACAGAGTCAAGAACACCAGAGGCCTTAAGAATTCAGAGAAAGGTGTTGGGAGGGCAGAAGCAGGACAACTGGGTACTCATCCCAGCCCAACAGGGAGTAATAGCATTTTGGAAAAACAGAGAGGAGAGTGTGATGGACAAAGTATGCAACAGTGACGCATTCAAACATTTACTACCATGGCAAGTTACCAACACAGTTCTATTGTACTCTTCATATACATCACTACTGCAGTAGTCCATACTACAGGGAAGATTCCCAGAGCTCAATGGTGTATAACAGGTGTAGTGACAAAAGTAGCTAGAGTAAAGTGTTCCCTATAAGACTGCCCGAGAAGTAATGTCCAGCCTGTAGTGCTTGGAGAAGGTCAGAACCAATGCACAGGTGAAAATTCCCAGAAAAGCCTGTATGTTAATACCTACAAATGCCACAGTGGTTGAAGTGCCTTCACTAGGAATTTAGGGATTTTCTTTGGAAAGAATAGCAGAACTGAATACACTGAAACAGATGGTCTGCCTCACCATTCCTCTTTTTATCATAAGAAAAAAAGTGTTGGTTTGCTTTTCTAAATTCCTTGATAGGTCTAGACAGAAAGTCCAGTTGTGTACACTTACCATAAATGTAGATATTTGAGTGTATTCACTGTTGCACTCATTACATTTGGGTTATCTGCTTGCAGTAGCCCTCAGTCGGCCTGATTATCAAAGTCTTGGGTCCTGCGTTGGTTGCTGTCTCATCTTCCATGATGTCAGGTAGTCAGGCGTATAAAGCATGCAGCCGATGCCATTACATCAGTTTTTCTGTCAGGTGCCCCCATAATGGGAAGCTATACATATATATATATATATATATATATATATATATATATATATATATATATATATACATTATATATATATATATTATATATATATATATATATAGGTTACACCTCCAACAAAAAAGCAAATACACCAAAAAGCTTAAAGCATAGTAAGCAAGAATAGAGGTATAGTCAACAGAAGTCAGGGGGCTGGAGGGAGGGTAACCAGGACTGCAACAGTGAATACACTCGAACATCTACATTTATGGTAAGTGTACACAACTGTACTATGTTCTTCGTGTTTCACTGTTGCAGTCATTACATTTGGGTAGATTCCCAAAGCTAAGGAAGGGAGGAGGCAATTAAATAGCATTAGGACCAGCTACAAGGCCCTGCAAGACTGCAGTGGCAAAACCAGCTCTGGATTTAGAAAAAATTGACAAGTGGTAATGCTTGGTGAAGGTATGTACAGAACTCCAAGTAGCAGCTTCTAGGATGTCCCTGGTAGGGACACCTCTGAGAAAGGCTGTAGAGGTAGATGCAGCCCTGGTTGAATGTGGTCTTATCCCCAGTGGAGTAGGTTTTCCATGGTGCTTATAGCAGAAATGAATGCAATAGCCTATCCACTTAGAAATGGGTTGCTTTGAAATGGCCTTTCCTTCTGCCCCAGCAGCAAATGCAACCAGCAGCTGCTCAGATTTCCTGAGAGGCTTAGTCCTGTCCAAGTAAAATCTAAGTTGTCTGTGCACGTCCAAGGAGTGCAGTATTCGCTCCCCTTTGTTCTGTGGATTAGAAACGAAGGTTGGCAAATGAATGGACTGATTAAAGGCCACACTGGATACCACCTTAGGCATAAAAGAGGGATTGGTCCTGAGGGATACCCTGTCCACATGAAAGATGATGAAAGGCTCTACTGCCATGAGGGCCTGTAATTCAGACACCCTTCTTGCTGAAGTGATGGCTAGAAGGAAGGCTGTTTTCTAAGAAAGGAATTTCAACCCTGCATTTGCAGATGGCTCAAAGGGAGGTAGAGTGAGCTTTTCCAATACAAAGTTAAGGTCCCAGGCTGGAGTAGAGGCTCTCCTGGGTGGTCTTAGGTTTTTGGCCCCTCTGAGGAATTGCTTCAGCAGTGGATGAGATAAGAGGGGTGGCTCTGTATTATAATGAGCTGAAATGGCAGCGGTATGAATTTTGATGGAAGAGAAGGAAAGACCCTTGTGAAGCATGTCGATTAAGTATTGAAGAATGTGCGGAAAATTGGGCACAGTTGTGTCCATCGCCTATGTTTGGTTCCAGGAACAGAATCTTTTCCATTTTTCAGCATAGGATTTTCTAGTACTAGGCCTCAGAATGACATCTATCACTTGCTTACTGAGGGATGGTAATGGAGAGATCATGAAATTAGCCAGGCTGCAAGTTTCAGGGTTTGCAGCTGTGGGTGCAGAATCTGACCCTCCTGCTGGGACAGCAGGGCAGGGGTCTGACAGGTGCCATGGTTCCAGAAGTGACACACTGCGCAAGAGGGGCTACCAGTGTTGGCATGGCCAATCTGGTGCAATATGTATGTCCTTGGTTTGTCCTGTTTGATCTTTAGTGGCACTTTGGAGAGGAGAGGCAGAGAGGGAAAGGCATAAACTGATAGGTTTTTCCATGTGAAGGACAGGACATCCACTTTCCAAGCTTGTCTGTTGCGAGTCCTTGTGCAGAATTTGCCCAATTGGTAGTTCTGAGGGGAGGCAAACAGGGCTATCTCTGGGCTCCCCCATTTGTTTCTCAAAATGTTGAATATCTTTGGATCCAGTTTCCACTCATGTGGGTCCATGAGATTTCTGCTTAGGTCGCCTGCCCGTGTATTTAGCTTGCCTGGCAGGAACTGAGCTTGTAGGTGCACTTGGTAGCTCAAGGCTGTGTTCCACAGAGCCATGGCTAGTCTGCAGAGACGGTATGAGTGGGTTCCCCCCTGCATGTTTATGTACCACATAACACTGGTGTTGTCAGTCTTTACCAATAACTGTCCTGGAAGAATGTGGTCCTTGAAGGCTGTCAGAGCATTCTGTACAGTTAACATTTCTTTTTGATTGATATGCAGGTGCATTTGACTCTGGTTCCATCTGCCCTGAATGCACTGCCCTGCCAAGTGAGCCCCCCATGCATAATCCGATGCATCTGTTGTTAGGGTTTGGGCAGCTGGGGGTAGAGAGAATAGCAGTCCCTTGTTTGGTGGCAGGCCTCTGCCCACCAAAGGAACTCTTATCTTTAGACAAGGTATGATAGCAATCATTGATTCTAGGTCCTGAGAATGTTGACACCATAGGCTTTTTAGATGCTATTGTAGTTTCCTCATATGTAGTCTTGCATATGGAATTAGTAGAATGCAAGAGGCAATGAACCCCAGGGCTTGCAGTATTTTCCTTGCAGATAGCTTACTTCAAAAACCTAGCCTCAAAGACCCTGCTATCAAATGAACTTGTTTCTCTGACGTGAGGTAGGCCATCTGGGAAGATGTATTCAAACTTGCTCCCAGGAATATAATTTGTTGGCAGGGTACTAGAAGTGATTTATTTTCATTTATGGTGTACCCCAGAGAAGTTAGTAATTTCTTTACAAATGCCAGATGATTTAATAGTATTGTCCTTGCTTTCTGCCTGAATTAGACGATCGTCCAGGTATGGGTATATTTGAATATTTCATATTTCTTTGCCTGCAAAATGCAATGACTGGAGCTAGGCACTTTGTGAATACCCTGGGCGCAGTAGATAAGCCAAAGGGCAGTGCAGAGAACTGATAGTGCATGTAGCCTGCTCTGAAGCGTAGGTATCTTCTGCAAGATTCCCTTATTGGGATGTGCAGGTACGCTTCCTTTAAATCCAGTGTTGCCAGCCATACGTTTTTGCCTAGCATGGGAAGCAGCTGATGAAGAGTTAGCATTTTGAATTTTGGAATCACCAAAAAAAGTGTTTAGGATAGACAGGTTCAGGATAGCATGCCAGGAATTGTCTTTTCTGGGTACCAGAAAAAGTCTTGAGTAGAAACCTTGCCCACATTCTTCCTCTGGGATAGGCTGAATAGCCCTGATGCTCAGAAGAAAAAGAACTTGCTTTTGAGCCTCTGCCCACTGATTTGGGGGTAGGTCTGGCCAACCGTTTGGGATTGGTAAGGAGTGGAAGTGAAATCTGTATCCTTGGGAAATAAGAAGTTATGCACTCACCATAACGTTCCATCTGAGTAGGTATCTTCATTTGTCTGCAACCTTTGGGTATCGGATCCGAGCCGGCAACGTATTTCACAGCTAATAGATCCGAGCTCCTAGCTCCTCCCCTTACCCATAACCCCCTGCTAACCCTGACTGACCTCAGATCAAGTTTGCCCGTATATAAGCAGCTAACAGGCTAGATACGTCCCGAAGGAACTAAGGAAGGGACATCCAAAACTAAAATCCGAAGGTCAGGGGGAAGGAGGATGTTCCGGAGCACTGCGGAGCCAAAGGATGCTCTCTCTCTGGAGATAACATCCAGCTTATAATGGTTAATAAAAGTATGGGATGAGGACCAAGTAGCTGCAGAGCAAATATCATCCAACGACACTCTAGACCTAAAGGCAACAGAGGTAGATATAGAACGAGTAGAATGCGCACGTACTGCCTGAGGTGCGGGCCTTCCAGAACTTTCGTAGGCCAAGAGAATGCACAGTGATATCCATCGTGACAGAGTGACTTTAGAAACAGATTTGCCTAAGTTAAATTTGGCAAAAGAGATAAACAACTGGTCAGATTTTCTATGACCAGCCGTCCTATGAATGTAGAAGCGCAGTTGTCTGTGCACATCTAACGAATGCAATTTGTATTCTCCTTTGTTTTGGTATTTAGGAAAGAAGACAGACTGCTTAATAGATTGATATTCGCCTCTAAGGCCACCTTAGGAAGAAATGAGGGATTGGTCCTGAGGTATACTCTATCCTGGTGGAAGGCCAAGCACGGGGGTTTTGCACAAAGGGTCTGAAGCTCGGCAACTCTTTTCGCTGAAGTAATAGCGACCAGGAACGCTGTTTTCCAGGATAAGTACTTAAGATCAACCGAAGCGGCAGGTTCAAAAGGGGGAGCTGTCAAGGCCTGTAAGACTAGTGATAAATCCCAAGGGGGTACAATGTCTTTGATAGGGGGTCTGAGCAAGAAAGTACCCTTGAGAAAGGTTTTACACAATTTTGCCGTGATCAAAGGCCCTGATTCATGTCCCACATGGTAATGAGAAATAGCTGCTAGCTGTACCTTGACCATTGAGCAGCTAGCCCCCTGATGAAAAAGACCTGTAAGGAACTCCAACACAGTCGGCAACGGTGCTGTGAAGGGATCTAAATTATGATGCTCCCCCAGATGGAGAAACGCTTCCACTTACTGCAATAGACCCTTCTAGTGGAAGGTTTGTGTGCCGCTACTAGTATGGCTTTAACTGGGGAAGAGATACCGGGAGTCCTGACTAGGAGTGGAACTGGAGCAGCCAAGCTGTCAGCTTTAGGCTGCCCAGATTCGGGGTCGGCAGACCTAGTGGGTGAGATATTAGATCCGGTAGGGGATCCAGAATACAAGGAGGATTCACCAGGTGAGACCACAGGTAAGGGAACCACGTTTGATGAGGCCAGAATGGGGCAATGAGGATCATTCTGCTCCCCAACCGACTGGCTTTCTGTATGAGTTTCAGCATCAGGGGTAGAGGAGGATATGCATAAAGCAGACCGGGAGGCCAAGCATGCACCAGAGCGTCTCTCGGGGATTCCCCGAGGGGGGGAATTAGAGCGAAGTAGCTGTTGCATTTCATATTTGAGGGAGAGGCGAAGAGATTGCAACAGGGTTACCCCCACACGGCAAAAATCCGCTTCGCTACCTGGGGATTGAGAGACCACTCGTAAAGTGAAAGGATGGTGCGGCTGAGTCTGTCCACTAGTATGTTGGACCGTCCCGGAATGTGCGTTGCAATAAGAAAGCGGTTGCTGGAGATCGCCCATTCCCACACTCTCATGGCCTCTCGACAGAGAGGATAGGACCTGGTTCTCCCATTTGTTGATGTACCAGACAACTGACATGTTGTCCGTCTGTATCGCAATAGTTCCTACAGGAAGAAGGTTGTGAAGTGCCTGCAACGCCAAGAGCACCGCCCTCATCTCCAGAACATTGATATGCAAAGAGGTCTCTGTGTCGTTCCACGTGCCTTGGACCGTCCTGCCTGAGCAATGTCCCCCCACCTGAGGTGAGAGGCGTCTGTGGTCACCGTGGCGATGGGGAGAGGCGTGGAGAAGGGACGTCCCGTATGGAGGTCCGGGGAGTGGAGCCACCACAAGAGAGCCCTCCTGCAAGCCCTGTTGAGGGGAATAGGATGGCTTAGGGGGTGGTGTAGAAAGGACCACTGGACTTGAAGGGTCCACTGCAGGACCCTCATGTTGAGACGAGCCAACGGCAGAAGAGTGATTGCCGCCGCCATGGAGCCTAGAGCCCTCAGGACCAACTCCGCCAGTGGAGCTTCTAATTGGAGGATGGCCCGCACATGAAGCCTCAGGCTTTGCAGTCATTCCGCAGTCAGGAATGCTAGAAGGTACCTCATGTCTACTTTGGCTCCTATGAACTCTATCACCTGGGTCGGCGCAAGAGAGGACTTGTCCATGTTGATAGTGATGCCCAGCCGGGAGGGCAAGTCGAAGGAAGTAGTCCCTGGCTGAGCAGAGTAGATGCCTTGTTGGGGCGGTTAGGAGCCAGTCGTCCAGGTATGGAAAAACCTGTATTCCCTGGAGTCTCAGGTGGGCCGCTATCACTGCTAATACTTTGGTAAACACCCTGGGGGCTGTGGTGAGACCAAAGGGAAGGACCCTGAACTAGTAGTGACTGGCTCCCAGCCGGAAGCGGAGAAACCTCCTGGATCGTCTGTCCATCCAAATGTGGTAGTACACATCCTTGAGGTCTATTGAGCACATCCAGTCGTTCTCTCGCAGAAGGGTGAGGATGGATTGAAGGGTGACCATCCGGAATTTTTGTTTGGTTACTAATAGGTTCAAGGAAGAAAGGTTGAGGATTGGCCTTAAGTCCCCAGTCTTTTTTGGCACCAAAAAGAACCTGGAGTAAAACCCTAATCCGAACTGGCCTGGGGGGACGGCTCTTTTTTTCTAGGAGCTGCCGAATCTCTGCGGATGCTACCTCCCTCTGATCGGGTGGTACATCCGGGAGGTTTCTGATTTTGGGGACATGATACAGGGGAATGTGGTAACCTCTGGATATGATGCGAAGCACCCAGCAATCCGTTGTGATGGACTCCCAATTTGCCAGGTGCCTCGAGAAACGCCCCCCGACTGCCTCCAGAGTGGAGCAGTCGGGCCACCCCTCAGGGTTGCTGCGTGGGCCGATCAGAGAAGGATTCTCTGGACCCAAAATTTTTTGGGCCCACTCTGCCTCTAGGGTGGCGTCCTCCCTGTCCTCCTCTGCCACGGAAGGACTGGTTGTCCAGAGCAGGTTGGGAATGCTGCAATTTCCGGAACCACATCTTCTTCTGTCCCTTTTGGTTCTTGGAGAAGGACCTCTGGGGAGCAGAGAAGCGGACTCCGACGGCAGACAGCGTCTTCCCGTCCTTTTCGCTCTGGACTAAAGTCTCGCGAATGGTCTTGCCAAATAAGGCAGAACCATCAAAAGGGGCATTCGCAAATAACGCCTTGAAGCGTTCCGCGAAGTCACAGTGTCGGAGCCAGGCTTGACATCTCATGACTAGGCCTGCTCCGCTGGCTCTAGCGGCTCCCTCAGTGGCATGGGATAAAAGCCGCACAGAGGTATTCGATATTGATCTTAGAGGGCCATGCGAGTGGAATACAACTGCTTGTCTTCCGCCGACATGGACTCTGGGGGGGAAGCAGCGTACTCTTTGATAAGGTCTCGCTGCATCCTAATGACATGTAAAGACCCGCTTCCCTAAGCGATCCATCGAGTGGGACTCCTTGCTCGGTGGATGCACAGAGGGAATCTCCTGAGCTAATTCCCTCTTGGTGGCTTCCGCCACCAACATGGCATCTACGGGGGGACCCTTGCTCCAGTGGGACTTCTCCGAAGGGGGGCTCAGGATCCTATCGGGGCGTTTGGGAACTGGCTCCACAGTGTCCAGCTCCTTCCACGCCCTGGTGGTAATTAGGTCCACCGGAGGGGACACCCAAGAGGTAGACGGGCCTGCTTCGAACGCCTCCAGGAACACGGATTCGTCAGAGGAAGCCTGGGGGCAGACCCCCCCCCGATCCTAAGCATTTCCATGATGTCTCCGAAGGAGACATCCTCGGGGGGTGATCTTGGGGAGCCTTCCCCGTCATCCAAATCCATATCTTCTGTTAAGGACTCAGGGGAGTCCACGTGCCTCCTCTTACACTTCCGCTTGTGAGGAACATCCTCGGGGGGGCTGTCCAAGGAGGACTCACCAGCAACGTCCTGTTCCAGTGGAACGACCTGAGACGTCAAAGCAGGCTGTCCCTGAGGCTGAGTGACGGAAGCCTGACCCAAACGAGAGGGAGTGCGGGATGGAGCCATAGCAGGGAGCGGGGGCCTGGATGCCCTCAACAGTGCCCTCTCCACCACCTCGAATGCCGAGGGAGAGCCGCTCACAGTGGGATCCGAGAGTCGACCTTCGCCCGGATCCAAAGGGCGGATCGGAGCCGGCGCCGAGACCAACGGATCTGAGAGGCCAGTGTGCTCCGACCTGGATGGAGCCGAAGGCACACTAACCCCCCCGGATCCGAAGCTCAGAGCACGGCTCAGAGAGCTCGGATCCGACAAGGATGGATCCGGCAAGCTCGAGGGGAGAGTCGGCACCGAAGTACCAGATACTGTCGGTGCCGACCCGACCCCGGCTCCGACGCTGCCTGGCTCCGAACCCAGGAAGCGGGTCGGAGAAGGAGCTATTGGGGCAAAATAGGGTGTTGAGCTCCCCCCCCCGGAGGGGGGGGAGGCAAGAGCACTCCCATCTGCATTTGGGCCTGGATGAACCTTCTCATCACACGGTCCAAATCGGCTTCTGACAGGCTGCGTGTTGATCTCACAGAGGCAGGCCGGGAGTGCCGCCTCGATGACCTCGACGGAGATCGGGTCTCCCCCTCCTCGGGACCCGGTGAAAAGCATGGAGACCGGGTCCGAGAAGGAGGAGACCTACACCTGGAAGACCTAGAGGGAGAAGCCCGCTTAGCTGGAGGGGCCGATGCGGAGGCCTCGGCCCTCCGCTTGTGGTGCTTCTTCCTCTTCTTTTCCTTCCTGGCCTCTCCCTCCTCTGGCGCAGAAGCGGGAGTTTAAGTCCCGGTCGGGGGGAGAGAGGCAGGAGTGGCCGCCACCAAGGCCTGGGAGGAGGCCACAGAAGTACCGGAGGCCGAAGCCGAATCCGGGGGCAAAAGTCCCACCAGGATCAACTTCGACCTCCGGTCCTTCAGTGCCCTGGGGTTGAACGCAGTGCAAATCGCACAACCAGAAGATAGGTGTTCAACCCCAAGGCACTGGACACACCGAGTGTGGCCATCCGCCAGTGAGAGCTTATGGCCACACTCGGTACACTTGGAAAAAAACAACTTTGGGGCTTCAGACATTTTTTTTTTTTTACTACAAAACAAAAAACACACTCACACGTAAGGCCCCAACTGACAAGAACACACTCACACACTACAAAACAGCGAAGGGAGGGGAGGAGAACACAAATTACCACAAAAAATAATTAAATATAGGGATTTTAATGCTAAGGAACCTAAACACACACACTTTAAGGGGATTTATAAGAAATAAGTAATCAAAATCACTTATCTAAGCAGGAGCTCGTAACCTAGCTGCTGAGTTTTAGCGTGGCAAACTAGATCTGAGGTCAGTCAGGGTTAGCAGGGGGTTATGGGTAAGGGGAGGAGCTAGGAGCTCGGATCTATTAGCTGTGAAATAAGATGCCAGCTCAGATCCGAGATCGGATCCGATACACAAAGGTTGCTGACAAATGAAGTTCCTACTTCAGATCTATATTTAAAACCAGTTTGTCTTGGGTAATGAGTTCCCAGTTTGTTGCATGCAGGGACAACTTCCCCCCAAAAGGAACAGTCAGTTGCGCAGGGCTTGGAAGGTTTAAAGTTAAGTCACTGTGACAGTTTACCATAGGGGGTGTATTACTACTACCAGCTTTGGAAGTGGGAGCCCCCCCACAGCTTAGGCCTGTGAGTACCTTGGGACTGAAGCCTGGGCGTTCTGATGGTTCTGGGTTTGGACTGAGAAGGCCTGGAAGAGGCAGGAAAGGACCAATTCTTAGAGGGGCAGTGCCTACTAAATCTTGGAGGCTGTACTTGCAGGAAATCTTTAACAGTTTGCATAGATTTAGCTTTTTCCTCCATCTTAAGTACTACTTCTGCTTTGTTGCCAAACAGGTGGTCTTGGTTTAAGGGAGCATCCAGTAATTTAGCTTTAACATGATCTGACAAAGATTGCTCCTTAAGTCAAGCATGCCTTCTAAGTACAGACCCAGTGACAGCAGCCCTGCAAGATGCCTCTAATGAATCAAAACCACATTGCAAAGTATGTTCAGCAGAATGCATTAAATCCTGTAATTCTTTATTTTCAGCACAGTCAGGAATCACCATCATTTTCTGTTTAAGCAATCCAATAATAGGCTGCTGATACTTTAACATATGAAACTGGCAGTTTAAGGCCCTAACGGTTAAAGTACCAGAAGTGTATATCATCTTACCCAATCTGTCCAGGGCCCTGGAATCTCTATCAGAGGGGGTAGGGTTTTAGGCAGTAGTAGCCTTAATGCCTTTGGGTCCCTGTGAAATGGTCTCAGGATCTGCAGATGGATTCTTAAAAAGGAACTTGTGAGAGTTAGGTACCCTGTAATACCTGTCGGGTTTTCTGGGAGCTGGAGGTCGAGAGTCAGCGGCCAGGCTAGATTCCGAGAAGGCATCATCTACAATGTCCAGTACAGGAGGGATAGCTAAAGGCCTGTGTTGAGGTAGGAGTAAGAAAGTACAGTTGTGTACACTTACCATAAATGTAGATGTTCGAGAGTATTCACTGCTGCAGTCATTACATTTGGGTTATCTACTTGCAGTAGCCCTCAGTTGGCCTGATTAACAAAGTCTTGGTTCCTACGTCGGTTGCTGTCTCTTCTTCCATGACGTCAGGTCGTCAGGGGTATAAAACATGCAGCTGACATCATTGCATCAGTTTTTCTTGCCCCAGATGTCAGGTGCCCCCCTAATGGGATGCAATTAAATCTATACATATACAAGGTTATACCTCAAACAAAAAAGCAAATACACCAAAAAGCTTTTAAGCATTGAAAAGGAGAGAAGAGGTACAGCCAAAAGAAGTCAGGTGGCTGAAGGGAGGGTAACCAGGACTTCAACAGTGAATACACTCGAACATCTAAATTTATGGTAAGTGTACACAACTGTACTATGTTCTTCGTGTTTCACTGCTGCAGTCATTACATTTGGGTAGATTCCCAAAGCTAAGGATGGGAGGAGGAATTTAGATAGCATTAGGGCCAGCTATAACGCCCTGCAAAACTGCAGTGGCAAAGCCAGCTATGGATTTAGAGAAAATTGGCAAATAGTAATGCTTGGTGAAAGTATGTACAGAACTCCAGGTAGCAGCTTCTAGGATGTCCCTGGTAGGTACGCCTCTGAGAAAGGCTGCAGAGGTAGATGCAGCCCTGGTTGAGTGGGGTCTGATCCCCTGTGGGATAGGTTTTCCATGGTGCTTATAGCAGAAATGAATGCAATGGCCCATCCATTTGGAGATGGTTTGCTTTGAAATAGCCTTCCCCTCTGTTCCTGCAGCAAATGCCAGCAGCAGTTGTTCAGATTTCCTTTGAGGTTTAGACCTGTCCAAGTAGAATCTAAGTTGTCTGTGCACATCTAAGGAGTGCAGTATCCGTTCCCCTTTGTTCTGTGGATTAAGAAAGAAGGTAGGCAAATGAATGGACTGATTAAAGACCACACTAGATACCACCTTTGGCATGAAAGAGGGATCGGTCCTGAGGGATGCCCTGTCCGCATGAAAGATGATAAAAGTCTGCACTGTCATAAGGGCCTGTAATTCAGATACCCTTCTTGCTGAAGTGATGGCTAAAAGGGAAGCTATTTTCCAAGAAAGGAATTTTAAATCTGCAGTAGCAGCTGGCTCGAAAGGAGGAAGGATGAGTTTCTCCAATACAAAGTTAAGGTCCCAGGCTGCAGTTGGAGCTCTCCTGGGTTGTCCTTAATTTTTGGCCCCTCTGAGGAACTGCTTGAGCAGTGGAAGAGAGAAGAGGGGAGATTCTGTGTTATAATGAGCTGAAATGGCTGAGGCATGAATTTTTATTGAGGAAAAAGATAGGCCCTTGTGAAGCATCTCAGTTAAGTATTGTAAAATCTGAGGTAAATTGGGCACTGCTGTGCTCATCCCTTGAGATTGGTTCCAGGCACAGAATCTTTTCCATTTTTCAGCATGAGATTTTCTAGTAGTAGGCTTCCTTGCCTCTAAAATGACATCCATCACTGGTTTACTAACGGATGGTAAAGGAAAGCTTACGTAATTAACCAGGCTGCTAGGTTCAGTGTTTGAAGCAGAGGGTGCAGAATCTGGTTCTCCTGCTGAGACAGCAGGGTAGGAGTCTGAGGCAGGTGTCATCGGGCCAACAGTGACACACTGTGCAGGAGAGGGTACCATTGTTGGCGTGGTCAGGCTGGTGCAATTAAAATAATCCTTGGTTTGTCTTGTTTGATCTTTAGTAGTACTATGGATAGCAGAGGCAGAGGAGGAAAGGCCTAAATTGATAGATTTTTCCATCTGAAGGACAGAGCATCCATTTTCCAAGCTTGTTTGTGGGGAGTCCTTGTGCAAAATTTTCCAATTGATAGTTCTGGGGGGAGGCAAACAGATCTATATCTGGGCTCCCCCATTTGCTTGTCAACAGGTTGAAAATCCTTGGTTCCAGTTTCCACTGTGGGTCCATGAGGTTTCTGCTTAGTCCATCTGCCAGTGTATTTAGTTTTCCTGGCAGGAATTGAGCTTGTAGATGTACTTGGCAGCTCAAGGCTGTGTTCCACAATGCCATGGCTAGTCTGCAGAGGGGGTAAGAATGTGTACCCCACTGCTTGTTTATGTACCACATAACAGTGGTGTTGTCCGTCTTTACCATTAACTGTCCTGGAAGAATGTGGTTCTTGAAGGCTGTCAGAGCATTCTGTACAGCTAACATTTCTTTATGATTGATGTGAAGGTGCATTCGAATTGGGTTCCATTTGCCCTGAATGCACTTCCCTGCTAGGTGTGCCCCCCATGCATAGTCTGATGCGTCTGTTGTTAGGGTTTGGGCAGCAGGGGGTAGTGTGAATGGTAGTCCCTTGTTTTGGTGGCAAGCCTCTGCCCACCAAAGAAACTCTAGGCATAGACAAGGAATGATAGGAATCATTGCTTCTAGATCATGAGAATGTTAACAACATAGGCTTTTTACATACCACTGTAGTTTCCTCATATGCAGTCTTGCATATGGAATTAGAAGAATGCAGAAAGCCATGAACCCCAAGGCTTGTAGTATTTGCCTTGCAGATAGTAAGAGTTTTTGTGGCCACTTGTTTGAAGTAGGTTGTCAAGTGAATTTGTTTCTCTGGTGTGAGGAAAGCCATCTGGGAAGTTGTATTCAAGCTTGCTCCCAGGAATATAATTTGACAGGGTACCAGGTGTGATTTCTCTTTGTTTATGGTGTACCCCAGACAACTTAGCACCCTTTGAACAAAAGCCAAATGATTCAAAAGTGTGTCCTGGTTTTCTGCCTGAATTAGACAATCATCCAGGTATTGGTATATTTGAATATTTCTTTGCCTGCAAAATGCAATGACTGGAGCTAGGCACTTTGTGAATACCCTTGGTACAGTAGATAAGCCAAAGGGCAGTGCAGAGAACTGATAGTGCATGTAGCCTGCTTTGAAGTGCAGGTATCTTCTGCAAGATTCCCTGATTGGGATGTGTAGGTATGCTTCCTTTAAATTTAATGTTGCCAACCAGGCATCTTTGTTTAGCATAGGAAGCAAGTGGTGAAGAGTCAGCATCTTGAATTTTGGAATCACCAAAAAGGTGTTTAGAGTAGGCAGGTCCAGGATAGAACGCCATGAATTGTCTTTTCTGGGTACCAGGAAAAATCTCGAGTAGAAACCTTGTCCCTTTTCCTCTTTTGGTACCAACTGCATAGCCCCTATGCTTAAGAGATAGAGTACTTGCTTTTAGGCCTCTGCCCACCGCTTTGGAGGTAGATCTGGCCAACCGCTTGGAGTTGGTAATGTGTGAAAGTGAAATCTGTATCCTTGGGACACTATTTTTAAAACCCATTTGTCCTGGGTAATGAGTCCCCAGTTCTTTGCATGAAGTGCAATCTTTCCCCAAAAAGGGGCAGTCAGTTGAGAAGTGCTTGGAAGTTTAAAAAAGAAGTCATTAAGACAGTTTACCATAGGGGGGAGTTTTATTATTCCCAGATTTGGAAGTGGAGGCCCCCCACTGCTTAGTCCTGTGCGTACCCTGGGACTGAAGCCTGGGTGCTCTGCTGGATCTGGGTTTGGACTGAGAAGGTCTGGAAGAGGCAGGAAAGGACCAATTCTTAGAAGGCCAATGCCTTCTAAATCTTGGAGGTTGTACTTGTAAAAAATATTTAACAGTTTGCATAGATTTAGCTTTTTCCTGCATCATTTTAAGAACTTCTTCTGCCTTGCTGCCAAACAGGTGGTCCTGATTTAAGGGAGCATCCATTAATTTTGCTTTAACATGATCTGGCAAGGATTGCTCCTTAAGCCAAGTATGTCTTCTAAGTACAGACCCAGTTACTGCAGCCCTGCAAGATGCCTACAGTGAATCAACACCACATTGCAATGTATGTTTACCAACTTGTTCAGCTGAATGCATAAAATCCTGCAAATCCTTATTTTCAGCATAATCAGGAATCAACATCATTTTCTGTTTAAGCAATCCAATAATATGTAGCTGATACTTTAACATATGAAACAGGCAATTCAAGGCCCTAATGGCCAAAGTTGCAGAAGTGTATACCTTCTAACCCCATCGATCCAGCGCCCTCGAGTCTCTATCAGAGGGAGTAGGCTTTTTGGCAGTAGTAGCTTTAATGCTCTTGGGTCCCTGGGAAACGGTTTCAGGATCTGCAGTAGTATTTTCGAAAAGGAACTTGTGAGAGTCAGGAACCCTGTAATATCTATCAGGTTTTCTGGAAGCAGGAAGTAAAGAGTCAGGGGTCATGCTAGATTCCGAAAAGGCATCATCAACAATGTCCAGTGCTGGATGTATAGCTAAAGGCCTGTGCTGGGGCAGGAGGAAGAATTCCCTAAGCCTCTTTTTAGAATCAGAGAAATCCTGACTTTCCCAACGAAAAAGCTCCCTGAGAGTATACAAGGTTTCACCAAAAGAGAAATCCTCTGGGGGAAAGCAGAAGGAATAGCGTCCCCAGCATCATTATCCTCATAGGTAGATATGGGTACATCCTGGTCATCAGAGGAAACAGAAATTTCAGAATCCTGGTCAGAAGTATCATAAGCAAACTCAGCCCTAGGTCTCTTAGAGGGGGAAGGTTGGCTTCCCCTAATTAAAGTAATAAGGTCTTCAGTCATTCTTATCATTTGTTTTTTAGGCATAGAGGCCTGACCATGCGGTCTAGGTGTCAGTTTTCTAGGCATGGTTTGAGTTTTAGGCCTTGAAGAAGAAGATGGCGTCTGTTTAATATGCAAGTCAGTAGGCCTGAATACATCCCTCAGAAGCCAGTGCCTGCACAGCGGCTCCGGACACATCCAAGGTAGAGACATCCGCAGGTTACACAGCTGAAGCATCTCGCAGCATACCGGACTTCGAATGGGTCCCCGTAGAGGCCTGTGAATCTGAAGTAGCGAGTATCAGGGGCTGCAAAACTGCCTCACTGAGTACCGGCAAACTGGGCAGCCTGTCTATCTTTATCTTTGCGTTTTTAGGAATGGCGGTAGTCGGATTGGTTAATGAAGACATATCAGGATAACTGAACAAAGCACCAAAAAAGTTAGAAGAGCAAATATACCGACAGACAATTCGTGGTTTAAATAAGGCACAAAACCGACAGCGAGGTACGTTGTGGTCAGGGCCTAGGCAAGGAATACAGTATGATTGAAAATCTTTATGAGGTATTTGCTTTCCACAAGAAATGTAATTATTTACTTTTACTGACATCGGTTTAGAGCAAGAAAAAGATTCCCCAACAGGGTACTTAGCTTTTAATTGAAGACTTAGGTTCTGAAACTCGAAAACAAAAATTTCAGGAGTTGGCCAACCGGCACTTGCGAACTGCCTCTGCTTCGGGCACTGCATGGCAAGAAATACTGATGCAATGACGTTGGCTGCATGTTTTATACCCCTGACGACCTGATGTCACGGAGGAAGAGACAGCAACCGACGTAGGACCCAAGACTTTGTTAATTAGGCCGACTGAGGGCTTCTGCAAGCAGATAACCCAAATGTAATGACTGCAACAGTGAAACATGAAGAACACTTCCCTAAGCCTCTTTTTGGAGTCAGAGTAATCCTGGCTTTCCCACTGGAAATGCTCCCTAAGAGTATGCAAGGTTTCACCAAAAGAGAATTCCTCTGGAGGGGATACAGATGGAATGGATTCCTCTGAATCAGAATCCTCATAGATAGATAAGGGCAACTCCCGGTTATCAGAGAAAACAGAAATTTCAAAATCCTGATTTAGAAGGAAAATCAGTTGTAGGTGTCTTAGAGGGAGAAGGGTGGCTTCCCCTGATTAGAGTGATAAGGTCTTCAGCCATTCTTGTCATTTGTTTTTTAGGTATAGGGGCCTGACCATCCGGTCTGGGCGTCGGTTTTCTAGGCTTGGATAGAGTTTTAGGCCTTGAAGAAGATGGCGTCGGTTTAATATGCAAGTCAGTACGCCTGAATAAACCCTCAGAAGCCAGTGCCTGCATAGCGGCTCCGGACCCATCCAAGCTAGAGACATCCGCAGGTCCCACAGTCGAAAAAGCATCTCGCGGCATACCGGACTCCGAATGGGTCTCAGTAGAGGCCTGCGAATCTGATGTAGCAGGTGTCAGGGGCTGCGAATGTGCCTCACTGAGTACCGGCGAATTGGAGACTAGCTTAGGAGAAGCATCGTCAGCAGCTTTGGAAGTATGCAGTCTGTCTTTATCTTTTTTCAGAATGTCGGTAGTCAGGTGGCTTACCAAAGTCATTGCTGGATAACTGAACCAAGTACCAAAATATTTAGATGCGAAAATGAACCGACGACGAACAGTTCGAGGTTTGAATATGGCACAAAACTGACAACGAGGTACGTTGTGGTCTGGGCCTAAGCAAGGAATGCAGTACGAATGAAAATATTTGTGGGGTATTTGCTTTCCACAAGAAACACAATTGTTAACTTTTACTGACATCAGTTTAAAGCAAGAAAAAGGATACCCCAACAGGGTACTTAGCTTAGTTGAAGACTTCAGATCTGAAACTCAAAAACGAAAACTTCAGGAGTTGGCCGACTGGCACTTGCGAGCTGCTTCTGCTTCAGACACCACATGGCAAGAAAGACTGATGTATTGGCATCGGCTGCATGCTTTATACCCCTGACTACCTGATGTCACGGAAGATGAGACCGCAACAGATGCAGGACCCAAGACTTTGATAATCAGGCCGACTGAGGGCTACTGCAAGCAGATAACCCAAATGTAATGACTGCAACAGTGAAACATGAAGAACATCTCAAATTGCCTGTAAACATCAAAACAATAACTGGCTCCATGGTAGCCTCTCCCCTCCTATGCACAGTTTAGGTCCCAGGGAGGAGCTGTCCTTTTCCTAAGTGCTCTGAGGTGCAGAACTTCTTTCAGGAACTGTTTTACTGGTCTTGGGCTAGCCACGGCGCATCTAGTGGAAAGCAAGCCAAAAAAGTTGGCAGGTGAAATTTAACTGATGGGTCAGCCAGGCCAGCCCCAAACAACTCACTAGCATATAGCAGGATCACAGGCACACCTACTACCCTTGGGTCCTGCCCTTTGTTCTGGCATGAGTAAGAGGACTGGGCAGTCCACAGACCATTACATGCCTAGCCAATAACCCATATTCAAAAGCTCCGCCAAGCCTTGAGGAAGCTGGTACAAGGCAGACCTTATTGGGGGGGCGGGGGGGGGGGGGCGGCTCTCCCCTGCTTCATACTGACAAATTGTCTCCAATGTCCCATGCCCATCACCTGGTCTGCAAGAACTCCAATTCACCGCCAGACTATCTCTTTAATTTAACCGGGGCTACCACATATCCTGTGGATGTCCTGGGGGAGGATACTGTCCATCATCTGCCAGGTTTTTCTTTTAGTTTACTTTAAACCTACACATCCCCCCTCAACTGCATGGTTACATAAAGAGGTGGGCGTGGAATAGGAACATACAACATCTAGCCTACACCTGCCTCTGTGAAAGTTCAGCCGTCCCCACCCTTCCCTTTATGATCCCGGTCTTCATCAGAAACACCATGAGGGATGCCCATGCAGCTGCCCCTCCCTTTCTGGGATGCACACACCACAGTCTTCACTGCCACTCTGTCAGTTACCTGAGCTGATAATCAAGCTAAGATGTCTGAGTTGTATCAAGGCTTTATATCCCTCAATACCACCAGGGTGCCCCCCAAGTACAAGACTCACATGGTGAGAATCCGAGGATGCCCATCCAATTATCTAGTTTACCTTGAAGATGGAAAGAGTACTAATCTACTTGACATGTAGTGGAAGTTTGTTCCAGAGGTGGGGGTGTGTTGGGATATGAATCTATTATGCCAATCAGTCTTATTTATTGATGTTCCTTTAACCTGGTATTTCAGGAACCATTCATTCTGTGACAGAAAGAATAACTGTGTAAAATCTTACCATAACCACAGATGTCCTTCTTTTCCATGTTGCAGTATTCTAGGTGTGGGATTTCCTGCCTTCAGGCGACTTGTACGTCGGCTTCTATACAAAAGCTTCAGCTTGGCTGCTGTAGTCTGCGTGGGACATCACACGTAGGGCCATAAACCAAGGGGCCTTAAATGTGACGTCTGCACGCACAATCCTCAGAACTTGAAGGCCAGCAGGCAGAGAATAAGGCCCAGCAGGAGGTGTGCCAGTTGTTTACAGGTATGTAACTTGGAGACCTACTAAAATGTAGGTAGTACAGGAAGGTATAAGAGCTAGGGAGACTGGTGGGTGGGAAGAAATACTGCAACATGGAAGAGAAGGACATCTATGGTTATGGTAATATATTACGCAACTATCCTATGTTGCAGTATTCTAGGTGTGGGAGCATACCACAGCTTAAGAGGATGAGAGGGTGGTGGTAGATGCAGAGGAATCTACAAGACCCTGCAGGATTGCCCTGGAAACTTGGTCTAATTTGTAATGCTTGGTGAAAGTGTGGATAGTGGCCCAGGTGGCTGCTTCCAAAATGGATGCTGTATCTAGGCCTTTCATGAAGGCCCTTGAGGTGGCCCACTGCTCTAGTGGAATAGGCCTTGATTCCCCTTGGGGGTTCCTTTCTGTGGTGAGTGTAGCAGAAGCAAATAGCTTTCCTGATCCAACATGCAATGGTTTGCTTGCAGACTGCCTTGCCCAGGGCTCTGGGGTGTAACGAGACAAAGAGCTGGTTAGTCTTTCTGATGGTCTTGGTCTTGTCCAGGTAGAATCTAAGTTGTCTGTGCACATCCAGGGAATGCAGTATCCTCTCCCCTTCATTAGTGGGTGAGGGAAAAAGGTGGGCAGATGAATGGTTTGGTTAAGACAGAGATCACTGACCACTTTAGCCATAAAGGAGGGGTTGGTTCGCAAGGACACCCTGTCTTTGTGGAAGACGGTGTAGGGGGGACAGGCCATTAGAGCCTGCAGTTCTGACACTCTTCTGGCTGAAGTGATAGCCCCCAGAAGGACCGTCTTCCATGTACACATCTGTATGGAGGAAGGCCCGGCAGGATCAAAGGGATGTTGGGTTAATTTCTTTAAGATGTAGTTAAGGTTCCAAGCAGAGGGATAGGTTTCCTAGGCGGTCTCATGTGCAAGACCCCTTAAAGGAAGAGCTTTACGTTGAGCCTGGCCAGCAAGTGGGGTTCCAGGGGCAGGCAGGCTGATATGGCCGAGAGGCGTACTTTCACACAAGAATAAGAAAGGTCACTTTTTATCAATTGACACAAGTAGTTGAGAACCAGGGGAACCTCTGCAGAGCTGGGGTTCTTTCCCTTTTGCAGACACCATTTTGCAAATCTTTCTCATTTAGCCAGGTAAGATTTTGTGATAGTAGGTTTCCTTGCCTCCCCTAGGACTGAAAGCATATCCTCTGAGTAGTGGTATCTGAAAGGAATCAAAAGTTTATCACCCACAGAGTCAGAGACAACATCTGTACCTGTGGGTGTAGGAGAGTTCCTTTGTCTTGTGACAGTAGGTCCATCTTGTAGGGTAACTTGAAGTGATTGCACTTGGCTAGTTTGTGAAGTAGGGGGAACTAGTGCTGCCTTCGCCAGTAGGGTATCACTAACAAGATTTTTGGTTTGTCCTTCTGAATGTTCAGGAGGACTTTCTGAATCAGAGGGAATGGGGAGAAGGCATAAAGGAACTTCCCCTCCCAACAGATGCTGAAAGCATCCACTCTCCATGCTAGAGGGGAGTGGGTTTTTGAGCAGAAGTTCTGCAGTTGCCTGTGCTGGGGGGAGGCAAACAAGTCTATTTGTGGAGCACCCCACCAGTGGACTATGTCTAAGAAGACCTCCCTGTTCAGCATCCATTTGTGTTGAGGCGAGGAGGTCCTGCTCAAGAGATCTGCTTGGTGGTTGTCCTGTGAGGAGATGTAGACCGCCTGCAGTACTAAGTTGAGCCGGGAGGCTAAGTCCCATATCAGCAGGGACAGACTGCACAGCTGATAAGCCTTTGTTCCTCCCTGCTTGTTGAGGTACCACATCACCGTGGTGTTGTCGGTGGCAATCTGAAGCACCCCTGGAACCAGAAGGGGGGTGAAGGTCTATAGAGCTAAGAAAACTGCTGTCATTTCCCTGATATTGATGTGTTTGGTCTGAAGAGAGGGATGCCATTTTTCCTGAATCTTGTAAGAGGCCAGAGTTACTCACCAACCTGAATCTGAGGCATCTGTATGCATAACTTGGGTTGGGGTGGGGGGCTGTAGTTGGAGTCCTGGGTTCAATTTCACTTGCTGGATCCACCAGTTGATTTCTGTTTTCAGACAGGGAAGGAGGGGGTAGCCTGCCTATGGGGATGTAAGTGCTGGGACCAGGTGTTCTTCAGGTACCACTGCAGCTTGCGCATGTGCATTCTTGCCAGAGGTAGCATGGGCATGGTTGCTGCCATCAAAGCCAGCAGACGAAGAAAATGCCATGCCATCACCTTTCGGGATAGTAGAGCTTCCTGGAAGTGGGAAGTTAAAGACAGAATCTTGTCCTGAGGTAGAAAGGCCTTCACTGTGTCTGTTCTGATTCTGCAGCCGAGGAAAATCTTGACCTGGCTTGGGATCAGAGAGGATTTGGGGAGGTTGATGGTGAATCCTAGATTCTGCAGAAGGGACATGGTGAAATGTAGATGCTCAAATAGAGCATCCCTGGACTCTGCCAGAATCAGGATGTTGTCCCGATAAGGGTAAATTTGTATCCCTTGAGTTCTGCAGAAGGCAATGGCTGGGGCTAGGTACTTTGTAAAGACCCTGGGGGCCGTGGATAAACCAAAGGGCAAGGCAGTAAATTGGAAATGAGAGGAAGGGCCAGAGAAACGCAGGAATTGTCTGTGGGAACTCCTGATGGGTATGTGTAGGTAGGCTTCCTTTAGGTCCACGATGAATAAGAGGCATCAAAGTGGGGAGAGAGAGCATTTTGAAGGAGGGTACCTGAAGATGTAAGTTTAGAAAGGACAGATATAAGGTGGGTCTCCAGGGGCCATCTTTTTTGGGGACCAGGAAGAGACGGGAGTAAAACCCTTTGCCTTCTTGTCCTGGAGGAACAGGCTCTATGGTGCCTAGCTTTAGAAGATCTTCCAGAACTTGTGGCATGCGATGGGCCTGGTTTTTGGGGAGGGAAGGGATGCCTCTTCTGGGTGGCTTCTCTTTCCAGGATAGGAAGTACCCTTTTTGGATAATGTTTAAGACCCACTGGTCTGAAGTGATGGATTGCCAAAGGGGGAGACAGTAGGAAAGGTGGGTTGAGAGGGGGAGGTGGGCAAGGCAGTCACACATTACTAGTGCCTCCTCTGTCCTGAAAGGGCTGTCTGGGTTGCTGTGGTGGAGAAGGGGATCTGGAGTTAGCAGATTTTTCTGGCCCCTCTCCTGAACCTGGAAGAGGAGGGCTGTGGAGTAAGTCTTATAAAGGTGGCTTTAGCAGGGTAGGTCCTATAATACTTGTGTATGGGCGACACCAGCAGGTGCTTAATGTCCTGGAGTTCTTTGCTTTTTTTCTTGTAGATTTTTTAAAAGGTCAGTGGATATTTTTTCGAACAGCACATTGTGGTCCAGAAGGGCGTCCAGGATTTTAGCCTTCAAGTCCTCGGGGAGTTTCTGGAGTCTAAGCCATGAGTACCTCCTGACGGCTGAAGCAGATACTGCAGACCTGGTGGATGCTTCTGTAGCATCGTAGCTGCACCTTATGGAGTGCCTGGCTACCTGCTGGGCCAAGGAAAGTTTGGATGAGATGACTTTCTTGCAGGGACTGTCAGGCAAGGAAGCCAGCATGACTGGAGGCTTGAGAGACCAAGTCTAATGCATACTTGGTCATGTTGGTCTGATAATATACAGCTCTGAAAGCCAAAGTAGAAGAAGTGCACACCTTCTTCCCCATCCTATCCATGTACTTACTGTCTTTGTTGGTGGATAGTAGGGAGGCAGAGGGCAGCAGTCTAGATTGCTTATCTGCCGATGGTGGCAATAACAGCTGGATCCACCAAGGGTGGCTTAACTAAGAATTTGTGGTTCTCTGGTACTTTACAGAAGTGGTCAGGACACTTAGGGGCTAGAGGCTGGGAGTCAGGGGCGTTAGAGGCAGCACTGAAGGCATCCAAGTAAGCAGGCAGAACAGGGGGAATTGCTGAAGGGGAGGGTGATTCCACCTGCAGGAGTTCAAAGTACCTTTTTTGGGTCCCAGTCATTTGGGAAGTGTCCCATTTAAAGTAATCCTTCCTCTTGGTGATGGCCTCACCAAAAGTAATGTCCTCAGGGGGAGAGTCACCCTCCACAGATTCCTCATCCGAAGAGTAATATTCCTGGGGGGAGGCAATCTAGAAAACATAAGAAATGGACTCCTCTGATGAAGAGAAAGAAGAGTCATGTTCTTCTTCCCTGACCTGAGGGGTTATGGATGGGAGGGAAGAAGCAGAGATGGGTCTAGGACTCAGAAGAGGCAGGGTGGAAGTGGCTGAGGCTGAAGGCCTAAGGGCCATGAAGTCCTGCATGAGAGAGGAAGTGAAGGCCTGCCAATCCAGTGTGACTTCTTTAGAAGAGGAGGTATGCTTAGCTTTCTGCTTCTTTTTGGCCGGAGAGGAAGTAGACAGTGGCCTGGCATCGGGTCTGGAGATTAGCACATCTGAAGTCTGGATCCCTGCCGGAGGTACCACCGAAACTGGTTCCCCCTCGACGGGTGTCGATGTTTGATGAAGCTCCGAGGACGTGCCAGTCGTCGGCTGTGAAACGGCTTCCTCGAGGGACGTCGCTGCAGTCGACTCACCCTCCCATGCATGCCTCAACCCCTAGATCGGCAGTTGGCGGTACATCGGGAAGCGGAGGCGGCACGCGAAGAAGGCCTAGGAACCTTGGCCTTCTTGCACGCAGGTTCAGGTGCGGCCTCCGTTGAAGGATCCATCCTAAGGGCTAACCGCTTGAGGCGATGGTGCTCGAGATTGAGATTCAACGGAGCTAGACAGCGCGCAAAGTCTTAGGCACAAACAACTGACAAATAGCGCAGGAGGAGTGATCGTGTTACTGGCCTAGGCAAAAAACACACCTGTCATGGGCATCCTTATGGGGTATCTGGCACCCGCATTGGCACATTCCCTTTTTTCCTGACATTGGCTATAGGCTACAACAACCAAGCATTAGCTAAAACAATTGTCAAAAATAAGAAAATTTGAAACCCTATGTGCTACTTATCTTTAAGATGCGACGTCTGTGAAGAAGCGATCGTAAGATGCGAATGTCTGCGGCTGAAAAGTTCTGTGCGTGCAGAAGTCACATTTAAGGCCCCTTGGTTTATGGCCCTGCATGTGACATCCCACGCAGACTACAGCAGCCAAGCTGAAGCTTTTGTATACAAAAGCCAATGTATGAGTCACCTGAGGGCAGGAAATCCCACACCTAGAATACTGCAATACAAGAATAGAAGAACATCAGAAGGTCAAATAAGACTGGATCTTCATGGCTCAAAAAGCTAAACACAAATACCCATCTGGAATCTAAAAAACTTGAATATAAAGGGAAGGTTGTCAGTTTGTCCTAATATCACAGACTTCTGGATCTTTGGATCAACTAGAGATGCCTTTCAAAATCAGATAATCCAGATGGCTTTTCTTAACTACTGCCATGACATGATGGTCAAAAGGTAAGACATTATCAACAATAGAGCCTAGATCTCTTATGACAGTGTCGGACTGGGGGGGGGGGGGGGTTATGGTATGGAGTAATTACGAGTCAGTGAAATGTTGGCGCAATTATCTGTCAGCAGAAGATCAAATGACAACTCCAAATTTACAGCAGTCTGCAAACTTTGATAACCACAGGTCTGGAATGCTGGCCTGAAAGTCTGAGAAATAGATGCTAAATAGGACAGGAGCCAACACAGAGCACCACTGATGACCTTTACGTTTGCTTTTAAAAGTAGCACCTGCAACTCTAGCCACATAGGTTCTGCCAGACAACCAGTTATCTATCAGCAATGCCTGCATAGGAAGTAAGTGTCAAAGCCTTGACCAGGTCCAAATAATCTGGAAGTACTTTTGAAAGAGATGACAGGACTTGTCCCACAGTAATTAAAGGGGGTGGCTGTGACTGGTGAATCTGTGGTACAGATAGAACTGTGGATTGAGTGCAATTTGCACAAAATTTGTCAGTTAAGATATTTGCTTTGGGTCACAGTGGGCAGTACTACCGTGGACAAGCTTCAAACATTGTTGGGAGTTAGCTCTTAACTCACTGACAGAATGAAACATAGATGCACAGTTATTTTTGTTTTAATGGCTTTAGTTTTCTTCTAAGATGCAGAAACAAAAGACAAATAATGTTTCTCCTTCTCAGACATATCAAAAAAAGGAATGGATTGAGTTTCCAGGGCCTATACAATACCATGTTGTCCCTTAACCTCCTTCCTTTCTACTTCCTCTTTTCCCATCTATCCCCAAGAAAAAACAACACGATTCATCTTCTGAGTAGGAGGAAGAATCTGATTCACATGAACACTCTATAGCTTATTCATCTCAAATTCATAATCATCTCTAAGCTTCCTAATAGTCTCTTAAGTTTCTACTAGTTTGTGTTCTTAAGGTGAGGACAATGGGAGTTCTTATAAACATTTAGTAAATTCTTTCACTTGTCATATAAATTTATTTATACATCTATTCAACCACATGGATTTGTTTATAAATTTCTCAGTATACTTGATGTGCGTGGGGTCTGCCTAATTGATATAGCCATCTAAGTGGGAGTAGAAGTCGGAGGCACAGCCACCATCTTTAGCAATGGGATCGAACATCGGTGGATTGCAGCAAAATTTAGTTAATTCATCAAGTAACTGAAGAAGGTTTGCTTTTAAGAAGTCCCTAAACACAGAGGTATTTGCAGAAGAAGTACCATCAGTTTTAAATTAAAAGATCACTGACTTACGGTCTGCTTTAACAAAAGCAGATGACACATACTTTGACATGCAAGAAGTGGCAATATTTGTGAGATTATTAAGTGTACTGAGGTCCCTTTAGACATTAGCATTTACAATGTCAAAGAAGTGTTAGGCATGCTGACCACTGGTACTTTACGCCATCTAGTTTATTGATGGACAGTTGAAGTCCTCCAGCAGAAAGGTGTTGGGTTCAATGGAGATTTCAGACAAGGTACCTACTGGGCTCAGAAGGAAACACACAGGGTGATCTGTGGTAATTAATCTTGTCTGGGAGGATTTCATAGGTTTATAGGAGGTTAGCCTTTACAAGTCTAGCCATGTTAATCCCAGGTATCCCCATTTGTTCTTTTTGGGTAGTTTGTAGAATTAATTTAATGTCACAAGCTAGACTGAGATCCCTACAGCGAGTTACTCTTGTGCCATTTGACTTGCAGATGCACTGCATTTCTATTAGGACAGAGTTGGAGATTGCCCTATAGGCCAGGCACAAGCCACCTCTCAGCAGCCTATAAGATGCAGAGTAAAGTGTCACGGCTTTCAGCCTATCCATGTAGGTCATAGTTTGCGGTCTCTGTATTTTCTTAATGATAAACATCTGAGGTCTCTCCAGCTGCTGCAGGTGTCTGGTGAGATACATGAAAAAGGGAGCATTACACTCTATTAGTAGCCTGATAAGGATCACGTACAGTGGAGCTATAACATCCCTTGACCTGGATGCTATGCCCTTGCTTACGAGATGCACTACGTAGAAGGCTTTCCTTACCACTATGGAAACTTTGCTGTCACAGTTCAGATTGCTAATAACCTGAGATCCCAAGTCTAGCACCACTGAGATGGAACTCAGGGAGGGCGATGTCAATATTGTAATTTGTAGGGAATTCCATTCTACCAAATGGAATAATAATGAATTTTTTTGCATTCAGTTTTAGACCATGGCTTTGGCGGCAATCATCTGTTTGTGTTAGCCCTTCTTGTAATATGTTAACATCATTGGTGGGCTCAGTGACTGCTCTCAGTTTGCAATCATCAGCGAACTTGGTGAGCCAAAGGCCATCTACTTTGGCCTGGACTTCTGAGAAACACATGCCAAACAGTAAGGGGCCCAGCACAGACCCTTGTGGTACTTCTACTGGTGATGGATCTACTGGTGAAGGTGGAGTCACCAATTTTGACATTGTGTGTTCTGTCGGTGAGCCAACTGGCTACCCATCTAGTAAAGTAAGGGTTAATTCCTATCTGGAAGAGTTTCTCAATGATGACAGAGTGGGGAATTGTGATGAAAACCTTGGCAAGGTCAAGACAGGCTGTATGCATTGTCTTACCTTTGTCCATGGCTTTGGTGACATTCTCAAAGAAGTCCACCAGGTTTAATAAGCAAGATCTACCCTTAACAAAGCCAAACTGGGTTGGGTTCAGTGTTTGGAGGTTGCCTATGTCCTTGTTCATAAGGTCCATGACAATTCTTTCCATGGGCTTGCAGATGAGTCTGGTTAGACCTATGGGTCAGTTGATGGCCCCTCCTTTGTGCAAGGGAATTACTGTTGCTGTTCTCCATTCTCCAGGAACTTAGCCAGTTCTCAAGCTAAGGTTAAACAGAACTCCAAGTCAGTCCACTAGGTCTAGTTTTAGACAGTTTAGTAAACAACCTGGGATATTATCTGGTCCCACTGAGGAGAGATGACCTGTTTTCTAGAGATAGTAGGCAGAGGGCTGGTGTCAGGTATGCTTTGGGATATGGTAGGAAGGGATGGGGGGGGGGTTAAATTTCCACTGAATCTGTCACCGCTAGCAGCTTGGCGATATCTTCCGGTGTAATATGAGTGATCCCATCTACAACCAGCACATAGTTGAGTATTCCATTTTAGACTTTGGACATGGTTAAAAATGCCTTATGATTAACCTAAGCTAAGGATGTGACTTTAGTTACATAATTTGCTTTAGGAGAATTTACAAGATTTCTCTGACTTTCTTGTTAAGGCTAAGGAGGGAGCTCTTTCTCTGCAGAGTGATATCCCCCTTGTCTTTGGACAACAGTTTCTACCTCTTGTTATATAATCTGTTTATACTTGAGCACCACGGTGGCCTGTTTTTATGGGAAGACCTGGTTTTGATCCGGTCAGGTACAGCACAGTTTATGCAGTCGCTTAAGTGTTTGTATTGGGCATTTGCATACACTTCTGCATAGTGGTCAATGATATCTATGATTGCAGGTGGTATGAAGCTTTTTATACCATTGCTTAGTACGCTGTAGTTAGCTTTGGTAAAGTTTTTTATCATTTTTGCTCTTGTGAGGGTGTCAGTTCCTGTAGTTACTTCAAACGAGACTGGCTCATAGGTTGGTACTAGGCTATCAGCCCTAAGGCCTATACAAGCCTAGCCATAACAATTCCCTGGCTATTTCTTCCCACACTACTTATTTCCCTAGACCCACTGATTTGTGGTCTGACCTAACTAGGGAAGGCACAGCGCATGGGGAAGTACAGTGACCCCCCCCCATGTTGATGAGCACTATGTCCAGAACATTAGAACCCCTAGTGGGGGTGCAGACTTGCAGTTCTAGACCATTTGGGTTAAAATCCAGGAACCTCTGGGTGAGTGTGTTTTTGCTCGTGTACGTCCTGCAGTCTAGAGAAGGTTAGTTGAAATCTCCCATGAATAAGGTGTTGGGCTATGTTGCGAGGGATTCCAGTAAATCGAGGTAGGCGGTGTGCTTGTCCTGGTTCATGGTGGGGAATCTATAGCTAGCAATGATGTGATAATGGTGCTTTTCCAATAGTTAATTGGACATGGAGCAACTCAAGAGAGTCATGTTGTCTGACCAGCCTCGAAGTGTATTTGGTTTTAATGAAGATGCATCCACCTCCACCTCTGCAAACCTTTCTTAAAAGGCGTTTTGCAGATTAGACCACCTTTCAGAGAACCCATCGAACCCTGGAATCTGACTTTAGTACTGCAATCCCTGACACGTTCCCCCTTCGAACCTGCTTCCACTGTGATCTTAAGTTCCTGTCCTAGAAATCCTTACTGTTAATAGCGGTCACATCAGCCAGGTGCATTTCAGAGCTCCAGGCCCTGTGCATTAAACAACCTTATATGGTACTTCATAAAGACAAGAGTATCACTCCGAACCAAACCTTCTTTTCTACCTAAGGTTATCTCAGATTTGACAGTGAACCAGACTACTGACCATCCAGTATTTTTCCCAAACTATTCAAACAAAGCGGAGTACTGCCTTCATTTATTAGATGTTCACAGACAGCTACCTTTTTATCTGGACAGAACAAAGTCAATTCATAAATCAGACCGACTGTTTGTATCCTATTCAGGCCCAAAACTGGTAAACCATGTCTCAAAGGTAACCTTGTCCAAATGGCTAAGAGATTGTACTCCACTGACTTACCAAAGAAATAAAACTTCTCTACCTAGCAAAGTTAGAGCATATTATACCAGGTCAATAGCAGCTTCTGTCGCCTTTCCTGTAAAAGCCTCACTGAATGATATTGGTGCAACTGCAACTTTGTCTACCCCTCATACCTTTATCACTCATTACAAATTGGATTTGGCCTCCAGGGGTAGAGCATCCTTTGATTCAATGGTGCTCAGGAACATACTTCTATACGGGCCTCACAGGAATGAAGGTAGCTAGGGACTCTGTCCCATCAGTAAGGAATGAATGAAGATTAACAACATCAGATAAAGACGTTATGTCTTACCATAACATTCAATCTGTGGTGTTGATCTTCATTCATTCATTACGTCCACCCTCCTCCCCCTTTCCTGAGGTTCCTGGGGGATCAAATAGGGTCCTATTCCTTTTTAGGGTTTCTGCTCAGAAACAGTCTCTGCTTTACTTATAATAGACAAACTAGATCTGAGGTAACATGGGGAAGGGCATTGTGGGTAAAAGCTTAGCTCAAGAGTTTTTTGGCTGGCATGAGCTTGTTACAAGCCTGACTCTGTTCAGAGGACGGAATAGACACCCATCAGTAAGGAATGAATGAAGATTAACATCATCAGATCAAATTCACCAAAGACAGTTTTACAAAAGAACAAATGTTTTAAGGAAATATTGAAAAGGAAGGTGTTTATTTTAGATGAAAATAGAGCCAAGGGGATATATGAATGTGGCCACTGCAACCAATGTCGACATGTTTTAGTCTGAGAGTCTTTCTGTATCAAAAATAAGAAGTTTTTGGTTAGAAGATATTTCAATTGTGAATCAAACTGGGTTGTAAATGTGGCATTATGTGATTCATGTAATGCTTTCTACACAGGGATGATTTCTCGCAAGCTAAAGGATAGAATTTACGAACATGTAAATGACGTGGGGAAAGCCAAAAAGTCCAATGCATTATACAGGCATATATCGCTGGCTCCAGATCATAAGTTTTATTTTGTGGTTTTGGATTATGTAGTGAAAAGACCCCGGGGATTATTTTAGATGAGCATTTGAACAAAAGAGAACTTATTTGGATCATTAGACTTGATGCTATGGAACCAACGGGATTGAATGATTCTTGCTCCATAGTGTCAATATTAAAACTTAAAAGTCTAGAGGGATGATTTTTTTGGGGGGTTTCTTCACGTTTTCAAACTTCTTTTCCTCTACAATGAGTGGGTCTTTTATTTACTTATTTTATTTCATCCATTTATATATTCAGTTATTTCAATAATTTTTCCTTTTCCTTGAAGAGGGTGAAAGTACAGTTGTGTACACTTACCATAAATGTAGATGTTCGAGTCTATTCACTGTTGCAGTCATCACCTGTGGGTTAATTCCTGCTTTGGTAGCTCTTAGCCGGCCCGAATACCAGAGTCAATGTTTCTCTGTGTCAGCTGCTGTCGTTTGCTGCCTGACATCAGGTCATCAGTGCTATAAAGGAAGGCAGCCGACCCTATTACATCAGGTTTTCTTGCCCTAACCAGTCAGAGGCCCAAGTAAATATGGTAAGGTAGTCCTCGTGGCTAAAAGCCACCGTTAGAAACATATGTCTCCCTAAAGAAAGAAAATATAAGGGGGGCGGAGGGTGGGAAACCAGGACTGCAACAGTGAATACACTGAACATCTACATTTACGGTAGGTGTACACAACTTGTGCTATGTTCTTCGTGTTTCACTTTTGCAGTCATCACCTGTGGGAGGATTCCCAAAGCTGGGTAGAGGGGTCAGTTTTCTTACCCCAGATGTCAGGTGCCCCCACAATAGGAAGCAATTGCATGGTATGGTACACCCCCATCAAAAAGCAAATACACCAGAAAAAATAAATATACCAAACAAGAAGGAAAGACAGAGCCAAGAGAAGCCAGGGAGCTGGAGGTAGGGTAACCAGGACTGCAACAGTGAATACACTCGAACATCTACATTTATGGTAAGTGTACACAACTGTACTATGTTCTTCACGTATCACTGTTGCAGTCATCACATTTGGGTTGATTCCCAAAGCTAAGGATGGGAGAAGGAAGTTAAAGAGCATCAGGGCAAGCTATTAAGCCCTGCAAGACTGCAGTGGCAAATGCAGCTCTAGATTTAGAAAAGGTAGGCATGTTGTAATGCTTGGTGAAGGTATGTACAGAGCTCCAGGTAGCAGCTTCTAGGATGTCCCTGGTAGGGACTCCTCTGAGAAAAGCCGCAGAGGTAGATGCAGCCCTGGTGGAATGTGATCTTATCCCGTGTGGGGTAGGTTTTCCATGGTACTTGTAGCAGAAATAAATGCAATGGGCTATCCATTTGGAAATGGTTTGCTTTGAAATGGCCTTCCCCTCTGCCCCTGCAGCAAAGCCAACTAGCAGCTGTTCAGATTTTCTGAGAGGCTTAGTCCTGTCCATATAAAATCTAAGTTGTCAGTGCACATCCAGAGAGTGCAGTATTCGTTCCCGTTTGTTTTGCGGATTAGGGAAAAAAGTAGGCAAATTAATGGACTGATTTAGGGCCACACTAGACACCACCTTGGGCATAAAGGAAGGATTAGTCCTGAGGGAAACCCTGTCCGCATGGAAGATAATGAAGGGTTCCATGCCATGAGGGCCTGTAATTCAGACACTCTTCTTGCTGAAGTGATGGCTAGAAGGAAGGCTATTTTCCAAGAAAGGAATTTCAACTCTGCTGTTGCAGCTGGCTCAAGGAGGGCGGGGGAGAGAATGAGCTTTTCCAATACAAAGTTAAGGTCCCAGGCTGGAGGGGGAGCTCTCCTGGGGGGTCTTAAATTTTTGGCCCCTCTAAGAATTGCTTTAGCAAGGGGTGAGAGAAAAGGAGTGGCTCTGTATTATAATGTGCTGAAATGGCAGAGGCATGAATTTTAATTGACGAGAAGGATGAGTCCCTGTAGGGCATTTCTGTTAAGTACTGTAGAATCTGAGGTAAGCTGGGCACCATTGTGCTCATCCCCTGAGCCAGGCTCCAGGAACAGTATCTTTTCCACTTTTCAGCATAGGATTTTCTAGTACTAGGCCTCCTTGCCTCCAGAATGACATCCACTACCTGCTTACTGAGGGATGCTAAGGGAGAACTCAAGGAATTAGCTAAGCTGCAAGGTTCAGGGTTTGAAGCTGAGGGTGCAGAATCTGGGAAGGGGTCTGAGGCAGGTGCCATGGTTGTAGCAGTGCCATACTGCACAAGAGGGGGCACCAGTGCTGGTGTGGCCAGTCCAGTGCAATCAGTACTGTCCTTGACTTGTCCTGTTTGATCTTTAGTAGAACCTTCAAGAGGAGAGGCAGAGGAGGAAAGGCATAAACTGAGAGGCTTTCCCAGGTAAAGGACATACCATCCACTTTCGGCTGTGGGGAGTTCTTGTGCAGAATTTGTTCAATTGGTAGTTCTGATGGGAGCAAACAGGACTATCTCTGGAGTCCCCCATTTGTTCCTCAAGAGGTTGAATATTTTGGCTTCTAGTTTCCATTTGTGTGGGTCCATGAGATTTCTGATCAAGTCATCTGCCAGTGAATTTAATATGCCTGGCAGGAATTGAGCTTGCAGGTGTACTTAGTAGTTCAACGCTGTGTTCCACAGAGCCATGGCTAGTCTGCAGAAGGGTACGAGTGGGTTCCCCTCTGCTTGTTTATGTACCACATAACTGTGGTGTTGTCTGTCTTTACCAATAGTTGTCCTGGAAGAATACGGTCTTTGAAGGCTGTCACAGCATTCGGTACAGCTAACATTTCTTTCTGATTGATATGCAGGTGCATCTGTCTCGGGTTCCATTTGCCCTGAATGCACTGCCCTGCCATGTGAGCCCCCCATGCACAGTCTGATGCGTCTGTTAGGGTTTGGGTGGCAGGGGGTAGAGTGAAAGGGAATCACTTGCTGTAGAAGCAGGCCTCTGCCCACCAAAGGAACTCTGTCTTGATACAAGGAATGATAGAAATCATTGTTTCCAGGTCCTGAAAATGTTGACATGATAAGATTTTTAGATACCATTGGAGTTTCCTCATATGCAGTCTTGCATACGGAATTAGTAAAATGCAAGAGGCCATGAACCCCAGGGCTTGCAGGATTTTCCCTGCAGATAGCTGGGGTTTTGTGGCCAATAGTTTGAAGTAGTTTGTCAAGTAAACTTTGTTTCTCTGGAGTGAGGAATGCCATCTGGGAAGTTGTGTTCAAGCTTGTTCCCAGGAATACAATCTGTTGGCACGGTACTAGGTGAGATTTCTTTTCGTTGATGGTATACCCCAGTGAGGTTACAAGTTTCTTTACGAACGCCAGGTGTTGTAATAGCAAGTCCTGGCTTTCTGCCTGAATCAGACAATCGTCCAAAAATGGGTAAATCTGAATATTTCGCTGCCTGCAAAATGCAATGGCTGGAGCTAGGCACTTTGTGAATACCCTGGGCGCAATAGATAAGCCTAAGGGAAGTGCAGAGAACTGATAGTGCATGGAGCCTGCCCTGAAGCGTAGGTATTTCCTGCAAGATTCCCTTACTGGGATGTGCAGGTAAGCTTCCTTTAAGTCTAGGACTGCCAGCCAGGTATCCTTGGCTAGCATGGGAAGAAGCTGTTGCAGAGTTAGCATTTTGAAGTTTGGAACTAACAGAAAGGTGTTGAGAATAGAGAGGTCCAGGATAGGACGCCAACAGTTGTCTTTTCTGGGTACCAGAAAAAGTCTTGAATAAAAGCCTTGTCCCTTTGTTCTGCTGGGACAGGTTGAATAGCCCTGACATTGAGGAGAGAGAGAACCTGCTATTGGGCCTACACCCATTGAGTTGGGGGTAGGTCTGGCCAACCATTTAGTGTTGGTAGGGTGTGGAAGTGGAAACTGTATCCTTGGGAAACTATCTTCAAAACCCAACTGTCCTGGGTAATGAGTTCCCAATTTTTTGCATGCAGGGCGAGCTTTCCTCCTAAGGGAGCAGGTTGTAGAGCAGGGCTGGGAAGGGTTAAGGTTAAGTCACTGTGCCATTTTTCTGTAGGGGTGGCTTACTACTCCCTGCTTTGGAAGTGGGAGCCCCTCACTGCTTAGGCTTGTGCGAAGCCTGAGACTGTAGCCTAGGTGGTCTGCTGTTCCTGGGTTTGGACTGAAAAGGCCTAGAAGGGACTGGAAAGGACCAGTTCTTAGAAGGCCAATGCCTACTGAATCTGGGAGGCTGTACTTGTAGGAAATCTTTAGCAGTTTGCATACATTTAGTTTTTTCCTCCATCCTTTTGAGGACGCCTTCTGCTTTGTTGCCAAAAAGGCGGTCTTGGTTTAAGGAAGCACCCAGTAATTTAGCTTTAACATGATCTGGCAAGTTTTGTTCCTTAAGCCAAGCATGCCTTCTAAGTACAGACCCAGTGACAGCAGCCCTGCAATATGCTTCTAAAGCGTCAAAACCACACTGCAAAGTATGTTTACCAACTTGTTCTGCAGAATGCATTAAATCCTGTAATTCTTTGTGTTCAGTATAGTCAGGAATCAACATAATTTTCTGTTTAAGTAGCTGATACTTTAACATATGAAATTGGCAATTTAAAGCCCTTATGGCCAAAGTAGAAGAAGTGTATACCCTCTTACCCCATTTGTCTAAGGCTCTAGAATCTATATCAGAAGGGGTAGGATTTTTGGCAGCAGTAGCCTTAATGCCTTTTGGTCCTTGGAAAATGGACTTTGGATCCGTAGAAGGATTCTTGAAGAGGAACTTGTGAGAGTCAGGTACTCTGCAATACCTGTGTGGTTTTCTGGGAGCTGGAGGTAAAGTGTCTGGGGAAAGGCTAGATTCCAAGAAAGCATCATCTACAATGTCCAGAACAGGAGGGAGAGCTAAAAGCCTGTGCTGAGGTAGGAGTATGAATTCCCTAAGCCTCTTTTTGGAGTCAGAGTAATCCTGGCTTTCCCAGTGGAAATACTCCCCAAGAGTGTGCAAGGTTTCATCAAAAGAAAAATCTTTTGGAGGGGAAGCAGAGGGAATGGAATCCTCTGCATCAGAATCCTCATAAGTAGATAAGGGCCAATCCTGGTAATCAGAAGGAGCAGAAAAATCATATTCCTGATCAGAAGAATCAGAAAGAAACTCAGTTCTAGGTCTCTTAGAGGGAGAAGGCTGGCATCCCCCAAGGTAATGAGGTCTTCAGCCATTCTAAGCATTTGTTTTTTAGGCAAATGGGCCTGAGCCTGCGGTTTGGTCGTCGGTTTTCTAAGTGTGGTGCGAGTTTTAGGCCTGAATGAAAACGATGGAGTCAGTTTAATATGAATGTCTGTAGGTCTGAATACACCCTCAGAAGCTGGTGCCTGCACAGCGGCTCCGGACCCATCCAAGGTAGAGACATCTGCAGGTTCCATAGTCGAAGAAGCATCTCGTGAAATACCGGACTCCGAATGGGTCTCAGTAGAAGCCTGCAAATCAGAAGTAGCGGGTATCAGGGGCTGCGAAAGTGCCTTACTGAGTACCGGCAGACTGGCGACTAGCGTAATGGAAGTGGCGGTGGCAGTTTTGGACCTATGCGGTCTGTCTCTGTCTTTATCCTTATGTTTTTTCGAAAGATCGGTAGTCGGAAGGCTTGACGAATCCATTTCTGAGTACACAGAATGAGTACGAAAATAACTGGCTGCAAAAACAGCCAGACGATGGATAGTTCGGGTGTTGAATAAGGCACAAAACCAACAACGAGGGACGTCATGGTCTGGGCCTAAGCAGGGGCTGCAGTAAGAATGAAAATCTCTATGAGGTACTTGCTTTCCACAGGTAAGACAATTGTTAACTTCAGTTAGAGCAAGAAAAAGGATCCTCAACGAGGTACTTAACTTTTTTTGAAGACTTCGGTCTGATACTCGAAAACGAAAATTTCAGGAGTCGGCTGACCGGCACTTGCGAACTGCTTCTGCTTCGGGCACTGCGCTGCAGGAAAGACTGATGTAATGGCGTCAGCTGCATGTTTTATACCCCTGACGACCTGACGTCATGGAAGAAGAGACAGCATCAAACACAGAAATCCGAAGACTCGTATACAAGTCAGCGGAGAGCTACCTACAGGCAGATAACCCAAATGTGATGACTGCAGCAGTGGAACACGAAGAACATCTGCAGAGGCAAACCCTGCCCTAGCCTTAGAAAGCAGAGGTGGGTGGTAATGCTTGGTAAAGGTATGGACAGAAGTCCAGGTGGCAGCTTCCAGGATGCCCCTGGTGGGAACTCCTCTAAGGAATGCTGTGGAAGTGGAGGCTGCCCTAGTGGAATGGGTTCGAATAGACTTGGAGGGGGGGGGGGTTTCCCATGCAAACTGTAGCAGAAATGGATACACTGTGATATCCATTTGGAAAATGGCCTTCCCTCTGCCCCTGGGGCAAAGCTGACAAGTAGTTGGTCTGTTTTCCTGAAGGGTTTAGTACGGTCCAGATAGTATCCAAGCTGTCTGTGCATGTCTAGTGAGTGCAGAATTCCTCCCCCCTTGTTTTGAGAGTTAGGAAAAAAGGTATAAAGCTGACAAGTAGTTGGTCTGTTTTCCTGAAGGGTTTAGTACGGTCCAGATAGTATCCAAGCTGTCTGTGCACGTCTAGTGAGTGCAGAATTCTTTCCCCCTTGTTTTAAGAGTTAGGAAAAAAGGTATGTAGATGTATGGCCTGGTTGAGGGTCACACTAGATCCCACCTTGGGCATAAAGGAGGGATTAGTCCTCAGGGAGACCCTGTCTGCATGGAAGATGATTAAGGGCTCAGTGGCAATCAGTGCCTCAAGTTCTGAAACCCTTCTGGCTGAAGTGATAGCTAAGAGAAAAGCAGTCTTCCAGGAAAGGTATCTTAGTTCTGCTGAAGCAGCAGGTTCGAAGGGTGGTAAAGTTAGTTTTTCCAAAACATAATTCAGGTCCCAGGCTGGAGTGGGAGGCATTCTGGGAAGTCTGATATTAGAAACCCTTCTGAGGAATTATTTAATCAAAGGATGGAAGAACAGGGGCTGTTCTGTATCAAAATGAGCTGAAATGGCTGATGCGTGGATTTTAATAGAGGAGAAGGAGAGGCCACTATTAAGTAGCTCCACTAGGTTATCCAGGATAAGAGGGATGGAAGGTAGTGAGGTACTTCCCTCTCTGGACTGGCTCCAGGAGCAGAATCTTTTCCATTTTCCTGCGTAAGATTTTCTGGTGCTGGGCCTTCTGGCCTCTCTGATAATGTCTAGGACCTGTTTGCTTAACAGGGGCCCCTTGTTTGCCTTTAGAGTATCAGCCATGCTGATAGTTTCAGAGTCTGCAAGTCTGGGTGCAGAATTCCCACCCCCCCCATCTTACTTAAGAGGTCTGAGATCAGGGGAAGCTGCCTGGGAGGCTGTAAGATCAGGCTGCGCAGTAAGGGGTACCAATGTTGTCTGGGCCAGTCTGGAGCAATAGGGATGGCCCTTGGTCTCTCCTCCCTTATTCTGATCAGTACCTTGGGAATAAGAGGCAGAGGAGAGAATGTGCACACAAAGAGAGTGTTCCCGGGGAGGGTCAAGGCATCCACCTTCCAAGGTAGGTGGTGATACTCCCTGGTACATAATTTTTTTACCTGATGGTTGAGATGCAAAGCAAAGAGATCCACCTCCGGAGTCCCCCACGCCTGAGTGATTTGTAAAAATATTTTTCTGTGGAGCTGCCATTCGTGGGGGGGGGGGGGGGGGGTCCAGTAAGTTTCTGCTTAAGGAGTCTGCCAGGGTGTTGTTGATACCTGGTAGGTATTGGGCTATCAGGTGTAGTCCCATGGAAGTGACCGTCAACCAGACGTTCTTGGCTAGCCTGCACAGAGGGTAAGATTGGGTTCCTCCCTGTTTGTTGATGTACCACATTACTGTGGTGTTGTCTGCTTTGACAAGAGCCCCTGGCTTGAGATGGGGTTTGAAGGATGTCAGAGCCTTTTGTACTGCCACCATTTCCTTCTGGTTGATGTGTAAGGGGAGGTGCTGGGCATCCCAAGGACCTTGTGTGCACCTGCCTTCTAGGTGAGCACCCCAAGCTATGTCTGAGGTATCAGTGGTAATGGCCGGCCCAGTTGGGCAGAGGGTAAACGAAAGACCCTTTTTTCTGGGCACAGGCCCATGCCTACAACAGAAACTCATCTCGTATACAGGGTATCAGAGGTATAGAGGTCTCTAGAGGTTGAGAGTGCTGACACCAAAGATTCTTTAGGTACCACTGAAGTTTTCTCATGTGAAGCCTGGCCACAGGAATTAGAAGGATGCAAGATGCCACGTACCCCAAGGCTTGCAGGAACTTCCTTGCAGTGAGTGGCTTCTGGAAGCCAGCTGGGTAAAATAGAGAGGCAGGAAACTCTGCTTTTCTGGGGGATAGGAAGCCATTTTTGTGATGCTGTGTCCAGCAGTGCTCCCAAGAAAAAATATCTTCCTGGAGGGTGTTTGCCTTGATTTCTTCTCATTAATGGTGTATCCTATTGTGGTTAGGAGGGTCTTGACAAAGAGAAGGTCCCTGAGGAACTCTTCTTTGCAATCTGCCTGAATGAGACAGTCGTCCATATAAGGGTAATTTGTATATTTTTCTGTCTGCAAAAGGTTATGGCCGGGGCTAATCATTTGGTGAATACCCTGAGAGCAGTAGATAAGCCAAAGGGTAGCGCAGAGAACAAAGTGTTGTGAGCCTGCTCTGAAGCAAAGGAATTTCCTGCAGGATTCCCTTATGGGGCTGTGGAGGTAGGCATCTTTTAGATCCAGGGTAACTAACCAGGCATGTTTTATCAGCATAGGCAGCAGCTGCTGCAAGGTTAGCATTTTGATTTTGGGGACCTCCAGGAATGTGTTCAAAATGGATAAATCCAGGATGGGGTGCCAAGTGCCCTCTTTTCAGGGAACAAGGAATAGTCTGGAATTAAAGCCTTTGTCTGTTTGATCTGAGGGGACAGGTTCTGCTGCCCTTGTAATATTAGGGTTTGAACTTGTTTCAATGCCTCTGCCCACTGATTTGGAGGCAAGTCTGGGTACCCTCTTGGAAACTGGGAGTTTGTTAAAGAAGAATTTGTATCCCTGGAAAATGATCTTTAAGACCCACTGGTCCTTTGTTACCGAACGTCAATTTTCTTTGCAGAGGGACAGCCTTCCTCCGTGTTTTTGGTGAGTGAAAAGGGAGCAGAGGGGGGAGAGTCACTGAGAGTTTTTGCCATAGACGGATGGCTTAGAACTCCCTGCCTTTGGAGTGGAAGTGGTGGTCCACTGTTTGGTTCTCTGCTGTCCCTGGGATAGGGGTCTGGGTGGTCTGTCCCTGCGGGGCTTACCTTGCCCTTGTCTGCTAGGTGCAGGAAAGGACCAGTGTTTTGAAGGAAAATTCCTGCTAGGAGGTTGTACCTGAAGAAAATCTTTTATTGTTTGCATAGATTTTGCTTTGTCTTCCATCTTTTTAAGCACCTCTTCTGCTTTTACTCCAAACAAGCGGTCCTTATCCAAGGGTGCATCAAGTAATTTAGATCTGACATTATCAGGGAGAAGTTGTTCCTTCAACCATGCATGTCTCCTAATGACATATCCTGACACTGCTGCCCTGCTTGAGGCTTCTAGGGCGTCACATTCACATTGTAATGAGTGTTTAGCCACTTGACAAATAGAGTGCAGTAAATATGCTAACTCTTTCGAATTGGCAAAGTCAGGAAAGGATGAAATCTTCTGTTTTAATAGTTCCAAAGTGTGTTGTTGATATTTTAACATGTGGAAGTGACAGTTGAGTGCTCTGATAGCTAGAGGTGTATACTTTTTTACCCCATCTGTCCAGAGCTCTGGAGCCCTTGTCAGAAGGAGTAGGATTCTTTGCAGAACTAGGCTTAGCTCCTTTTGGTCCCTGTGTAATGACCTCCGGGTCTGCAGCAGGGTTTCTGTACAGGTATTTGTAAGAATCCAGTACTCTATAATATCTGTCAGGTTTTCTGGGAGCAGGTGGGAGGGCATCAGGAGTTAAGCTGGATTCATGGAAGACATCAACAACCACCTCTAAGATAGGGGGGATGGCCAAGGGTCTCTGCTGTGGCAGGTCTAGAAACTCTCAGTCTTTTCTTAGACTGAGAGAAGTCCTGGGATTCCCAGTGGAAATGTTCCCGAGGGTGTGAAGGGTTTCCCCAAAGGAAAGATCTTCTGGAGGGGAGGCAGAAGGAATGGATTCCTCTACATCTGAATCCTCATAAGCAGTAAGATGTTGTTGGACCTCTTCAAAATCTGAATAATCAGACTCCTGAGAATCCTGTTCTGTCAGTATTTCAGGGGAAGGGTCTCTCTTGCTTTTAGAAGGTGTGGCCTGACTACCCCTCATAAGGGTGATAAGATCCTCTGCCATTTTAAGCATTTGAGCTTGGGGTGGTTGAGCAGGAGTATAATGATGTCTAGAGGTAGTTTTCCTAGGAGTGGCCTTGCCTCTAGGCCTAAGAGTATCCATCGGTCTGACAGAAACAGTAGTCGGGGGACAAGATGTCGTTTTTTGTCTAGATTCAGTAGTGTGAAAAACCTCATTGGAATCCGGTGCCTGTGTCACAGCTCCAGACCCAACCAAGGCAGACACAACGAAAGGCTCGGAAGACAAAGAAGATTTCTGCTGCATTTCGGACTCCAAAAGCGTCTCAGTAGAGGCCTGTGAAGGTATCAAATTGGGCATCAGGGGGTGCAAAGGCACCTCGCTGAATTCTGGAGAACTGACAACCTGCTTAGTGTAAAGTCATTGGGAGGCTTAGCCTGTGTGGTCTGTCTCTATCTTTATCCTTACATTTTTTCGGAATGTCAAGACGGAAATGCCTGGCTACAAAAAGAGCTCTAAGACAAATGGTTCTCGTGTTAAAGAGGACACAGAACCGGCAACAGGGGACATTGTGGTCTGGGCCTAAACAAGTGACGCAGTACGAATGGAAGTCTCGGTGAGGTATTTGCTTTCCACAGGCGAGTCAACTTTTTCGGACATCGGTTAGTGCAAGAAAAAAGGATCCCCAATGGGGTACTTAGCTTTAGACATTTTCAGCTGTAATTCAAACTCTGGTAGCGACCGACCGGCACACTTGCGAACTGCTTCTGCTACGGGCTCCACAACAAGAAAGAATGATGTAATGGCGTCGGCTGCCTTCTTTTACACCACTGACGACCTGACGTCAGGCAGCAAGTGACAGCAGCCGACGGAGAAAAACAATGACTCTGGTATTCGGGCCGGCCGAGGGCTACCACAGCAGGGATAACCCACAGGTGATGATTTCAACAGTGAAACATGAAGAACATCTTATCAATTTACAGACGTGCTTGTTGTTTTTCATATATCATGTATTGATTATTACTGTTTGTTTATAGAGACAGTACTGGCTTTAAATATAACCTTCACTGTCACTCATGGTTTTATTAATTTTTATACATGTACATTTTATATTTTTTTTTTTACATGCTTTTTTTTTTTACTTGTGGACTTTGTAAAATTTGGTTTGTTTGTTGTCTTGGTTCATTACAGAAGGCGGCAAAGGGAAAGAAGAGACCAGTCCCAAGTGCTACCACAAAGCTAGACCTAGTAATTCAAAAGGCACTTCCCATGGAACTGACTAGACATATGCATGCTCCAACCAACAACAGAATGAAGACTGCCTACACATCAGAAAAAGGGGATGCAGAGCTGCATCTCTGCTGGACTCTTCATTGTAACAAACAGCAGAATGAGTGTAAATTCATATCCTTGCTAGTCAACTGTAAGTACACATCACAAGCACCAGCAAGTTAATTGGAAAATTAATTTTATCTCCGCAGGGTGTGAATAATGCATGTCCTGCATTTCTTAAGTCATCCAATAGTATTCTGGAAAAGGTACAAGGCTATAGAAGGAATTCACCTGCCGCCTCCTACAATGGGTATGTGACAAAGTCTCACTTTTAAATCTTTGGATGGTTGGGATGAATCATTAAATCTTACAGCATTCCTTCACAACCTGCTCCTTTCCAAGTGACAATGTGGTCCTAGCTTGCAATCTGGCAGTCAAAAAAACAAGTAGGCTCATGGCTTTGAAGGATGACACTCTGAATACAGCACAGACAACCTGGGATTTAACTAGTGACTCAAGCTTGGAAGGAATCAATGACAGATGGAAAGGAATAACAAGGCATATGCCTGCTTGCCTTCCCTAGAGGTGTGAAAAAGCGTGGGAGCATGCTGACTAAAACCTAGGATCAAGATTTGCAGTAAAGACCGGGACTTGTTGAGTGAATCAATAGCCATTAATATTATGGGTGGAGTAAATGAGGATCCTACCATTCAGCAGGCAAAACACACCTTCTTGCAATGCCCACTCCATGGGCAATTTGATAACATCATATGCAGAAGGCAGGGTTTAAGTGGAAATGGCCCAGGGTATACTGTAGTGTGAATTCTGAACAAATCTGACCCCTTTCCAGCACGAGAATGTAGAAAAGAGATTCTGCCAATAGGGATGACTGTGGTTGGGGATACAGACAATAGGCAAGAGGGGGCTGGAATTTATTGGAGAAAACTGGCAAAGGAGCCAAGGTACTGGGAGCAAATAACTAGAAAGAAAAAGGAAACCGAATGGGAAGAGGCCAAGAATTTACTTGGACTGCAGCTTAGAGATTGCTTTCCCTATGAAGAATTAATATCAGAGTACAGGCAAAGAGAAAGAAATCGGATGCTCTTAAATGAAAGACCAGCACTGGTACAGTTTTTAATAGAATCTAGAACAAAAGCTGCCTTTAAAAAAGGAATAATTAGTAGATCATATAAAATACTGCATGATAACTATAAGAATCAATCAGAGGAGCTTAGAAAGTATTGGGAAGAGAAATTGGATAAGAAATTCACAAAGAGACAATGGGGGGATAGATGTGCATTGCTCAAATATGCAACAAAGCCTACAGGATTCAGGATATTTGCCTGAAAATGTTTACATAGGTATTTTTATACCCCAAATAGACTCCAAAGCATTTTCCTCAGGTGGTTACCAAATGTTGGAGGTGATGGGCAGGAAAGAGGTGGCTGGGAACATATTTTTTGGGTGTAGTGAGCTGGCATACTTTAGGGATTTCCAACTGACTGCTCTGTCAGAGATGTTGGATGAGTGGATTGGATCAACTGGGGAGATGTGTTTTCTGAGCTACGACACATAATAGGAACTCCCTAAACAGAGTAAAGCCTCGCTGAATCTAATTATGGTGGCTGCCAAAAAAGCAATTACTAGAAAATGGAAAACAAAGACTAGACCAACTTTATTAAAAGTAGTTAATATAGTAACAGTGACAAAGCAACTGGAATTGGGATATTTAGGAAAAAGGGAATGAGAAAACTACTTAGGAAAAATGGGAATTATTGGAACAATATATGCAGAGAAGGAACGAGGTTTAAGAGGCAGGATTTGAATGAGTCGTATGATGCTTAACTTGACAAAGACTGGATAGACTATAAGTGATGCATAATGTTTGCAACTATAATTGTTTCAATGGTGTCTGTGATGTATAATGTTTGCAACTAAAGTGGTGTCAAAGTTATTTTTCATTTATATAAATGTAAGACTGCCTATGTCATACGTGATAATTTAATAAAGATGTTAACTGGGGGGGAAAAAAGTACAGTTTTGTACCTACCATAAATGTAGATGTTCGAGTGTTCACCCTGCTGCAGTCACCACACTTGGGTTATCCTGCCGTCAGGTGGTCCCGCAGTCTGCCTGAATTCCAAAGTCTTGGTCCGGCGTCGGTTGCTGTCGCTTCTTCCCTGACATCAGTGCACCAGGGGTATATAAAAGGCATCCAACGCCATTTTCTTCAGTTTTTCTTGCCTCAGATGTCAGGTGCCCCCAATAGGTAGGCAAAATATATATATATAGCTAGATACAAATAAAACAATACCTTTAGGCACAAGCAAATACACCACAGAGGTTGTATAGGATAGAGTAGTACAGATAAGTTCAGCTAGTACAGAGGGGATGGAGGGAGGGTAACCTGGACTGCAGCAGGGTGAACACTCAAACATTTACATTTATGGTAGGTACAAAACTGTACTATGTTCATCGTGTTACCCTGCTGCAGTCATCACACTTGGGTTGAATCCCAAAGCTAAGGATGGGAGGTGGAGTTAAACAGGGTTAGAAGAAGTTAGTAGGCCCTGCAAAACTGCAGTGGCAAAACCAGCTCTAGTCTTAGAATACAGAGGTAAGTGATGGTGTTTGGTGAAGGTGTGCACTGAACTCCAAGTTGCAGCTTCCAGAATATCCTTGGTTGGCACCCCCCTGAGAAAGGCTGCTGATGTAGCTGTAGCCCTGGTGGAGTGGGACCTAATGTTAGCAGGTACCGGTTTCCCATGACGCGTGTAGCAGAAACGTATGCAATGCCCTATCCATTTAGAAATGGTCTGTTTTGAGACAGCTTTTCCTTTTGTGATCCTGTAACATAGGCTACAAAGAGTTGGGTCAGTTTTTTTGAAAAGTCCTATGTATGCCAACTTATGGCGATAGCCAGCCAGAATTGTTAAGGAAGTGGCAGGAGATCAATCTAAATACAAGTCGGCAGTATATGCAATTATTGATAGAACACTTCATGCCTCTTGAACAGGATTTGATAACCAATGCGAATAAGATCAACCATGAAATCTGTGAGACATTCAATAATAAATTTTGCATGGGTAAATTAGACGCTCTCTATATTCAAATTGAAGCCTATAGTAATAGATTGCAATTAATTAAACAACGTAAACTACAGCGTGACCACTCCGTTTTGCGTTAGGTCACGTGTTCGTCTGGCCACGCCGCATGAACCAGGAAGATGCAGTCAAGCAGAATGAAAGAGAGCCCACATTCAGCAGTAAGAGCACTGATAAACAAGAAATTAGGACACATAATACCACGATGATTCAGGTTGAAGATACCAGAACTTCAGATAGTGCCTTCATCACTCCGCCGGAAGTGGCGGATTTAGTGCTACATGTTTCTGCCTCTACTCCTCTGCCCAATCAAGAGGCAGATAAAGAGAATCAAGATTTGAACACTACAGGTACTGGGGCAATTTTGAAGCGCCATGCAGTCGCCCCCCTTTTTTTACCTTATTCCATCAGGAAAACCAGTGACATCCAGAGAAAGGTCCAGGAGTTGGGACAAACGGAAAAGGACTTTCTCGGAAGAGAATGGACAACAAAGGCGACGACAGAAGCAGTAAATGACTTTTCTTCTTCTTCATTATTTTTTAATTTGTCTAGCTATGCTTTAAGTAATTCTGATATTAGCCTTCTCAATAGAGGCTTATCTTTTGTGCCCTCCCAAGCCAGTTGCCTCCAGGATATTTTGATAGACATAAGAGTCTTTAGTCGTAAACTAGCATTGAAATTGATGTTTTACAATGAAGGAGGTAATAATGAAGTAAACAAAAATGATATTTTTTGTTATAAAAGGAAAAGTATGTATTGCCCACCATTACCAGGTCATATAGAATGCTTTGTTAAGTTGTGTGAAAAAAGTTTCTATGATTATTTCTATCAGGGCAATAGGAAATACATGTATTTCAATATGAATACAGATGAAAGATTGTCACTGCAAGAATTGATAGGAGAACCCTCGATTATTATCAGACCTGCTGATAAAGGGGGAGGCATAGTGATACTAGATACTGAGCAATACAATGCATCCATGTTATTAATGTTAAGTGATCAAGACACATATACTGAAATTTCACACAGATCGTTACTTGGAATATTAAATAGAATTAAAGACGAGATGTACGACATGTTGATGTGTCGTCAAATTAGCAAGGAATTATATGACTATTTCAATGTAGAATCTCCACAGATACCACATATAAAAGCACTACCTAAAATGCATAAAGAAATATTTCCACCTCCTCTCAGGCCTATAGTAGATGGTGAAGGATGGGCCACGCAGAATATCTCTATATTTTTAGAAAAGAGCTTGAGGCCCATCATGAACCAGATCCCCACCATATTAAGAGACAGTTACCAGCTGTTAGAGATGCTGGATAATCTTGCTGTAGAATTAATACCTGGGGTCCATATGTTAATTACCTTGGATATACAAAGTCTCTTTACATGCATTCCCAATGACCAAGGAATACAAAGCGTTAGGGAGCTGCTTCAATTCTATCCGGAAATCAGTAGAAATAAGAACATACTAATATGTCAGCTGTTGGATATGGTTCTTTCCAATAATGTTTTTTCTTTTTCCAACAATATCTACCTACAGAAGTGGGGTGTTGCCATGGGCACACCCTGCGCTAACACCTACGCTAACTTGGTTGTGAATTGGTGGGAAAGAGAACATTTGTTTAATCATCATATGTTTAAGAACATTGTCCTATATTCTAGATTTGTAGATGACATCATAATCATATGGGAGGGTATGAGAGAGCAGTTCTCCAGTTTGTTACAGCATATGGAAAGTACTACAAGTTTCCTAAGATTTACTATGGAAGCCTCCTCTACTGAAATTAATTTTCTGGATCTTAATTTAAAGATAGAAGAGGGGAAAATTATATCCAGCATCCATAGGAAAAGTTGCTGGAAGAATGCTTTGCTCAGCTTCGACAGCATGCACCCCAGGCATGTCTTTAGAGGCATAGTAAAAAGTCAGTTCACCAGACTTAACAAACTATGCAAAAGACAGACAGATCTCATGACAGAGGCACAGGTAATGGAACAATTGTTCCTGGAAAGGGGATATGATAAGAAAATGGTGAGGGAGATAAAAGACCAAATACTTAAGGATATGGATAGGCCGTTATTGGAGAGGGGTGGCTGGAGATTTTACAATAATGATAAGAAGAGATCAAGTTCCGAATTTCAAGAAAGGATGCAGTTCTTGACCACTTATACTAATGACAATAAGAAAATTACACAAATCATAAGACAGCATTGGCCGGTATTGACGGTAGATGAGAGAACAATAAAATTAGTAGGAGAAACACCAAGATTTATTTATAGAAATAACAGAAATCTGAAAAGGTTGTTATGTAAGACACATAAGAAAGAGATGCATTTAGCTCCAGAACCAAACATCAAAGGAACTTTTGCATGTAATCAGTGTAACATGTGTCAGTACATTACAGGGGTCCAGGAGTTTATGCATCCAACTTTGAAATATGAGTTCAAACCTAGTTTCTATGCCTCTTGTAATACTTGCAACGTCATCTACTTAGCAACATGTGAGAGCTGCACAGCATTCTATATAGGACTCACAAAGAGAGAATTCAGAAAGAGAATATACAATCACATATATGACATTAAGAAAAATAATGAAACCAATGCGCTGGCCAAGCACATAAAGCAACATACATCACACAGCTTTAGGTTTAGGATATTACAAATAATTGAAAAAGATAGAAATGGAGGAGAGACAGTGAATATCCTTGAACAAAGGGAACTACATTGGATTTTAAGGATGAGAGCACATTATCCACCTGGTCTAAATCAGTATGTTCCTATGAGACCTATGTTAAGATAAGATCAATACAAAGGATAGATAGGTTGGTTTGCACATCCTGGTCAGTGTAGATTATGTGTGATGACATATAGGAAATTCACTCATCTGTGGTTTTGGGTTGATGTTATATATATACATATTTTCCTATGAACTCTATGTTGTGGTATCTAATGAATTGTATTCACATTAACATTGCAGCATCAATGACACAATAAACTTAATATTTTGCATATATACCTTTGATATAGACTTACATTTACACTCAAATTGTAGTATTATGATATAATAAATTTAATAACTTTTTTACATACATTCTTTCGTCTATTTTCATGCATATAGGTATCTATACATATTTATACATACATATTTCTATATATATTTATATAAGATATTTTATCAATATATCTTCTATTGAATGTATATATGTTTACAGGGCTATTGGCAATGGATTAGCCCATATGCACTTGGCACTTTATGTAATAGTTATTTGATATATATTGTTATTTATTTATATTTATATATTTATATATTTATTTGTTTATTGATTTACTCATGTATCTACTAGTATGTATATTTATTGGTTTGTATATGAGTTAATATATACATGTCTGTCAGGTTTCAATATATATTCACAAGATATAGAATAAGAAGCTGAAGAGATAGAGGGCAATTTGGACCTGCCATGATATGTATTTTAATAAGTAACAATATAGAGCACTATGCACTTTACTTCAATAATATATTGATTTTTATATATAAGCATCTATCTATATATATATGTATATATATATATATATATATATACATATATATATATTTCTATTTATTTATATATTTATTGATTTATTTATTACTTCTTGTATTATTGACAAACAGGAATCAATATGTGTATATTATTGGTTATGCAAAATATATAAGTAGTAGACAAAACAAAGTGTCAGTTAATGAGGCTTCTGACTTGGGTTAAGGGCTAGCTATGTAAAGAAATACTTTGAGGTTTATTGATGCATATATTTTTGCTGGACTGTTTCATTCTTTTTCTTTTTCTGTTTTTTGTTTTATTTTATTTTATTTTATTTTACTGTTTATTCATTTTACTTTATTGTATTCTATTTAATTTAATATGACTACATTGTTGTTTTTTATATATAAGTAATTTATACATACATATACTTGACATACAATACTGTAGAACAGAGGGAAACTGATATATTGGATTAAGTATAGATTCATTGTGACTTTAAGAGACAGTTATGCTGCTTGATAGAGATAGGTGTTTTTAATTAGCAAGCTAATTGCATCAATTAAGTAATGTAGTATACTATTTAAACTGAGCTGCTTCAATGTACATTGAAATCTGATGAAGCGTATTATGAATACGTGAAAGCGCTCATTTCGTTGTTCTCTGTTTTATGGAATAAAGAAGAAGTTTGCTTTATCCTGGACTGATTTTGATTCTGTGGAAATAGTGACTGAAGTAGCCGTTTTGTTCTGGTTCACTTGTGTTCTACATTTGCATTTTTCTGAAAACCTTAGTTTTATCCAAGTAGTAACGTAATTGCCTGTGAATGTCCAAAGAGTGCAGGAGTCTTTCTCCTTTGTTCTTGGGATTTGGGAAAAAGGTGGGCAAATGAATGGTTTGGTTAAGGGCCACACTGGATACCACCTTTGGCATAAAGGAAGGGTTAGTTCGTAGAGAGAGGCTGACTATGAAAAATGAGGAAAGGCTCCACTGCCATTAGTGCCTGTAGCTCTGAGACTCTTCTAGCCGAGGTTATTGCTAGTAGCAGGGCAGTTTTCCATGAAAGAAATTTTAAATCAGCTGAAAACGCTGGTTCAAAGGGCGGCAGTGTAAGCTTTTCCAGAACAAAGTTGAGATCCCAGTAGGAGTTGGTGCTCTCCTGGGCGGTCTTATGTTCTTAGCCCCTCTGAGGTACTGTCTTAGGAGTGGATGTGAGAATAAAGGAGGATCCGTGTTGTAATGAGCTGAAATTCCTGAGGCGTGGATCTTAATAGATGAAAAGGAAAGTCCTTTGTGCAACATCTCAGTTAAATATTGTAGAATCTGAGGAATGTTTGGATCAAGTGGATTTTGGCCTTTAGCCTGGTTCCAGGCGCAAAATCTTTTCCATTTGTCTGCATAGGTTTTCCTGGTGATGGGCCTCCTGGCCTCCAGAATGACATCCATAACAGCTTTGGATAGAGGTGTTGGCTGGTTGCTTAGGTAATTTGCCATGCAGCCAGGTTTAAAGTCTTGAGCTGGCTGTGTAGAATCTGATTGTCTCACTGGGTGAGCAGGTGAGGAATCTGTGGTAAAATCCATGGTGGGCCGTGGTCCATGTTCCTTAGAATTGGATACCAATGCTGGCGTGGCCAGTCTGGTGCAATGAGTATCATTTGTGGCCTCTCTAATCTGACTTTCAGCAGTACCTTTGCTAGAAGAGGCAGTGGAGGAAAGGCATACACTGTTAATGTTTTCCAACTGAATGAGAGGGCGTCCACTCTCCAAGCTTGTGGATGAAATGTCCTTGTGCAAAATTTTTGAAGTTGGTAGTTTTGGGGGCTTGCAAACAGATCTATGTCTGGGCGTCCCCATTTTTGAGCTATCATTGCAAATACTTGTGGATCCATGATGTTTCTGCTTAGGTCGTCTGCCAATGTGTTTTTCTTTCCTGGCAGGAATTGTGCTTGTAATTGAACCTGGTAAGACAGTGCAATGTTCCACAAGATCATTGCTTGCCTGCATAGAGGGTAGGAATGTGTGCCCCCTTGCTTATTTATGTACCACATTACTGTGGTATTGTCCGTCTTTATTATTAGTTGTTCTGGGTGTAAGAGGTCCTTGAAAGCTGTTAGGGCATTCTGTACTGCTAGCATTTTTTTTTGATTGATATGCAGATGCCTCTGATCTGTAGTCCATTTGCCCTGAATGCACTGTCCTGCCATGTGTGCTCCCCAGGCAAAGTCCGATGCATCTGTTGTCATAGTTTGCCTGGCTGTGGGTAGGGTGAAAGGCTGACCCTTGTTGAGGTGACATGCCTGTGCCCACCATAGAAACTCCTGTTGAAGGCAGGGAATGAGTGGTATCATTGTTTCCAAGCTGTGGCTGTGCTGAGTCCATACGCTTTTCAGGTACCATTGTAATTTCCTCATATGCAGTTTTGCAAATGGTATTAGTAGTATGCAAGATGCCATGAATCCCAAGGCCTGCGGAATTTTTCTTGCAGGGAGTTGGGTCTTTGTTGCCATTATTTTGAAATATTGAGTCAGCTTTGTTGTTTGTCTGGTGTAAGATAAGCCATCTGGGCCGTTGTATTCAAGCTGGCACCCAGGAATATTATGTTTTGTGAGGGCACTAGTTTTGATTTCTTTTCGTTTGCTGCGTACCCTAGGCAACTTAGAAGGTGTTTGACAAATGCCAGATGCTTTAAAAGAATGTCCTTGCTTTCTGCTTGAATAAGGCAGTCGTCCAGGTATGGGTATATTTGAATTCCTCTTCGTCTGCAGTATGCAGTTACTGGTGCCAGGCATTTTGTGAAGACCCTGGGTGCAGTAGATAAGCCAAAGGGCAGTGCAGAGAATTGATAATGCATTGAACCTGCAATGAAGCGGAGGTATCTTCTGCAATTTTGTCTGATAGGGACATGCAGGTATGCCTCCTTGAGGTCCAGCGTTACTAGCCAAGCATTCTCGCCCAGCATGGGAAGAACCTGCTGTAGTGTTAGCATCTTGAATTTTGGTACTTGCAGATAGGTATTCAGAATTGAAAGATCCAGCATGGGTCTCCATGCTTTGTCCTTTCTTGGGACTAGAAAGAGTCTTGAGTAAAATCCTTGTCCTTGCCCCTGTGTAGGTACCTGTTGAATGGCTCTCATGTCCATGAGAGCTGTAATTTGTTTTTGTGCCTCTGCCCACTGATTTGGTGGCAGGTTTGGCATTCCTTTTATCCTTGGTAAGGTATGAAATTGGAATCTGTATCCTTGAGAGACAATGTTTAGGACCCATTTGTCTTGTCTGATGATGTGCCAGTTGTCTGCAAAAAATGCTAATTTTCCTCCCAAGGGAGCTGCCAGGAGAGATTTGCTTGGTAGTTTGAGGATTGAGTCATTGTGTTCGTCTTCTGCTAGCTTGGGGCCTGTCTTCTCCTTTCTGGGTAGCAGTACCCCATTGGCGAGGTTTGTAAGGGCCTTGTGACCGACCTCTGCCCCTTGGCGTCTGTATTTGCCCCTCTGTGATCTGTCAGAAGCTGGAAAGGACCAGTTTTTTGTTGGCCAATTTCTGCTGAAACGAGGGGGTTGTACCTGCAAAAAATCCTTGACCGTCTGCATAGACTTTGCCTTATCCTCCATTTTCTTTAAGACCTCTTCTGCTTTGACACCAAATAATACATCCTGCTGTAAAGGTGCATCCAATAATTTTGCTTTAACATGATCAGGAAGGGTTTGCTCTTTTAACCAAGCATGTCTACGTATGACAGAGCCAGTAACAGCTGCTCTACAGGAAGCTTCCAATGAATCAAATCTGCATTGTAAAGTATTTTGCCCACCTGTTCAGCTGCATGCAACAGATCTGCATTTCCTTCAATTCAGACTGTTCAGCATGTGTGCTCATTTTTTGTTTTAATTGAGACATTAGGAATTGCTGATATTTCAGCATGTGAAACTGACAATTTAATGCTCTCATAGCCAGAGTTGCTGAGGTGTATATTTTCTTTCCCCATCTATCTAGGGCTCTGGAATCCCTTTCAGAGGGCACAGGATTTTTAGCCATAGAAGCTTTAGCTCCCTTAGGACCATGGGAAATTGTTTCTGGGTCAGCCACAGGGCTTTTATAAAGGAATTTGTGAGAGTCAGGTACTCTGTAGTATCTGTCTGGTTTGGCTGGAGCAGGAGATAGAGAGTCTGGATTTAGACTAGACTGCAAGTAAACATCATCCACAATATCTAAAACAGGAGGGATAGCCAGAGGTCTGTGCTGGGGTAGTAAAAGTAACTCTCGGAGCCTTTTCTTAGAATCAGAGTAGTCCTGGCCTTCCCAGTGGAAATGTTCCCTCATGGTATGTAAAGTTTCCCGAAAGGAGTAGTCTTCAGGGGGAGATGCTGAGGGAATTGAGTTTTCAGCATCAGAGTCTTCATAAGGTGGAAAAGTGTAATCCTGTTCCTCAGAAGAATCTGAGGAAATTGAAACCTGGTCAGAGGAACCATAATCCTCCTCTTGTCTTGGTCTTTTATCAGGAAAGGGATGAGAACCCCCTGATTAGGGTAATCAAATCTTCAGCCATCTTAAGCATCTGTTTCTTAGGCATGGGGCCTTGAACTGTAGACTGATGTACAGTCTTCTTTGCTTTTAAAGGAGTTTTAAGCTTAGCATAAGATTTAATGGTGAGTGTAGTCGGTCTGAAGACACCTTCTGCAACCGAAGGTGTTTCCACTGCACCAGGGTCTACTTCTGCTCCGGTGTCGGAAGGGCCTAATGAAGATGGCTGCGTCGGCCTAGTAGAATCCGCAGCTGTCTGAGGTTCCAGTTCTGCGGTCGTCAGGGGCTGCGTAGGCGCCTCACTGAAAACCAGAGAACCGGCGACAGGCCCAGCAGAGGCCTCGGAGTCTGGCTTGTTCCTAGGCTGCTTGTCCTTATCCTTGCGTTTTTTATGCATGCCGGTCGTCGGCCATGATATAATTAAATTTCCTACCAAAGTAATGTCGTGCGAAGTCAAAACGGCGTTTGATAGTTCGTTTATTAAACCTAGCACAAAACCGACAACCTGTGACGTCGTGGTCTGGGCCTAGGCAAGGAATACAATAGGAATGGAAATCCTTATGAGGTATTTGCTTCCCACAAGAAATGCAATTGTTAACTTTTTTTGACATCGGACTGAGGCAAGAAAAGGTTCCCCAAAGGGGTACTTAGCTTTATTGAAGACTTTGGACTGAAATTTGAATCAAAAATCTCAGGTGTCGGCCGACCGGCACTTGCCAACTGCTTCTGCTTCGGGCACCGCGCGGCAAGAAAGACTGAAGAAAATGGCGTCGGATGCCTCTTATATTCCCCTGGCACACTCACGTCAGGGAAGAAGCGACAGCAACCGAAGCCGGACCAAGACTTTGGAATTCAGGCCGACTGCAGGACCGCCTGATGGCAGGATAACCCAAGTGTGATGACTGCAGCAGGGTAACACGATGAACATCTGACCCCTTTCCATGACGCATGGCAGCTCGTACTCCTGATCAAACAAGCTTACCCCGGGGGAAGACTTCCCTAGTGCGGCTTACACTGTGAATGGTGCAGTCCCATGTACAGGTACTGCACAGGAATTCACCTCATCTTCTGTGTTAATAGGCAAGGCCAGTTGGACTCCCACTTCAACTACAGTCATCTGCTAGTCCCTAAATTTAGCATTTATGCTTCTGTCCACCTGCCAGCAGAAAACGTAAATGTGCAAAACTACCTCTTTCAGGGTATGTAATTAAAGGATAACTCAACCTACAAAGAACTGCCCTCATTTAAGCTACTGAAAAAAAGGTCTTTAGCAAGGTAATACCAATTAGCAAGGACAATTTGTCTTCCGCCAACAAACAGTTAAACTTTAAATGCAAACTGGTTGGTCAACTAAAATCCTTTTGCAAATATCAATGCTTCGTGGATCTTGGATAACTGTTTAATGTAATTTATTGTTATGTTTCTATAAATAAGTCTTTCTTTTAACTGTTTAACAGGAAGTAACCTGAAAGTACAGTTGTGTACACTTACCATAAATGTAAATGTTCGAGTGCATTCACTGTTGCAGTCATTACATTTGGGTTATCGGCTTGCAGTAGCCCTCAGTCGGCCTGATTAGCAAAGTCTTGGGGTCCTGTGTCGGTTGCTGTCCCTTCTTCCATGATGTCAGATCGTCAAGGGTATAAAACATGCAGCTGACGCCATTACATCAGTTTTTCTTGCCACAGATGTCAGGTACCCCCCTAATGGGAAGCAATTAATCTATAAATACAAGGCTATACCGCCAACAAAAAAACAAATACACCAAAAAGCTTTTTGAGCATAGTAAGTGAGAGTAGAGGTATAGCCGAAGGAAGAAAGGGGGCTGGAGGGGGGGTAACCAGGACTGCAACAGTGATTACACTCAAACATCTACATTTATGGTAAGTGTACACAACTGTACTATGTTCTTCGAGTTTCAATGTTGCGGTCATTACATTTGGGTAGATTCCCAAAGCTAAGGTTGAGAGGAGGAATTTAAATAGAATTAGGACCAGCTATAAGGCCCTGCAAGACTGCAGTGGCAACAACCAACTCTGGATTTAGAGAAAAGTGGCAAATGATAATGCTTGGTGAAAGTATGTACAGAACTCCAGGTAGCAGCCTCTAGGATGTCCCTAGTTGGGACGCCCCTGAGAAAGGTTGTAGAGGTAGATGCAGCCCTGGTTGAATGGGGTCTGATGCCCTGTGCGATAGGTTATCCATGGTGCTTATAGCAGAAAAGAATGCAGTGGCCTATCCATTTTGAAATGGATTGTTTTGAAATAGATTTCCCCTCTGTCCCTGCAGCAAATGCCACCAGCAGTTGTACAGATTTCCTTTGAGGTTTAGTCCTGTCCAAGTAGAATCTAAGCTGTCTGCAAATCTAAAGAGTGCAATATCCGCTCCCCTTTGTTCTGTGGGTTAGGAAAGAAGGTAGGCAAATGAATGGACTGATTAAGAGCCACACTGGGTACCACCTTGGGCATGAAGGAGGGATTGGTTCTGAGGGACACCGTGTCCGCATGAAAGATGATGAAAGGTTCCACTGCTATAAGGGCCTGTAATTCAGATACCCTTCTTGCACAAGTGATAGCTAAAAGGAAAGCTGTTTTCCAGGAAAGAAAGTTTAAATCTGCAGTAGCAGCTGGCTCGAAAGGAGGAAGAGTGAGTTTCTCCAAGACAAAGTTAAGATCCCAAGGTGGAGTTGGAGCTCTTCTGGGTGGCCTTAAGTTTTTGGCCCCTCTGAGGAACTGCTTGAGCAGTGGATGAGAGAAGAGGGGAGGCTCTGGGCTATAATGAGCTGAAATGGCTGAGGCATGAATTTTGATGAAGGAAAAGGACAAGCCCTTATGAAGCATCTCAGTCAAGTATTGTAGAATAAATTGGGTACTGCTGCGTTCATTCCTTGAGATTGGTTCCAGGCACAAAATCTTTTCCATTTTGCAGCATAAGACTTTCTGGTACTGGGCCTCCTTGCCTCTAAAATGATATCCATCACCGATTTGCTGTGGGATGGTAAAGGAGAGATTAGGTAATTAGCCAGGCTGCTAGGTTCAGGGTTTGCAGCTGATGGTGCAGTATCTGGTTCTCCTGCTGAGACAACAGGGAAGGTGTCTGAGGCAGGTGCCATGGAGCAGAGCGTGACACACTGCACAAGAGTGGGTACCAGTGTTGGCAAGGCCAGTCTGGTGCAATTAAAATCGTCCTTGGCTTGTCCTGTTTGATCTTTAGTAGTACTTTGGAGAGCAGAGGCAGAGGAGGAAAGGCAGAGACTGATAGGTTTTTCCAGCTGAAGTACAGAGCATCCACTTTCCAAGTTAGCTTGCGGGGAATCCTTGTGCAAAATTTGTCCAACTGATGGGAGGCAAACAGGTCTATATTTGGGCTCCCCCATTTGCTTGTCAACATGTTGAAAATCCTTGGTTCCAGTTTCCACTCGTGTGGGTCCATGAGGTTTCTGCTTAGTCCATCTGCCAGCGTATTTAGTTTCCCTGGCAGGAATTGAGCTTGTAGATTCACTTGGTAGCTCAAGGCTGTGTTCCACAATGCCATGGCTAGTCTGCAGAGGGGGTAAAAATGTGTACCTCTCTGCTTGTTTATGTACCACATCACAGTGGTGGTGTCCGTCTTTACCATTCGTTGTCATGGAAGAATGTGGTCCTTGAAGGCTGTCAGTGCATTCTGTACAGCTAATATTTCCTTTTGATTTATGTGCAGGTGCATTTGACTCTGAATGCACTTTCCTGCCAGATGAGCCCCCCCACATGCATAGTCTGATGTGTCTGTTGTTAAAATCTGGGTGGCAGGGAGTAGTGTGAATGGCAGTCCCCTGTTTTGGTGGCAGGCCTCTGCCCACCAAAGGAACTCTAGGTGTAGGCAACGTTTGATAGGAATCCTTGCTTCTAGATCCTGTGAATGTTGACACCATAGGCTTTTGAGATACCACTGTAGTTTCCTCATATGCAGCCTTGCATATGGAATTAGAAGAATGCAGGAGGTCATGAAACCCAAGGCTTGCAGTATTTTCCTTGCAGATAGCTGGGTTTTTGTAGCCACTTGTTTGAAGTAGGTTGTCAAATGAATCTGTTTCTCTGGCGTGAGGAAAGCCATATGGAAAGTTGTATTCAAGCTTGCTCCCAGGAATATCATTTGTTGACAGGGTACCAGGTGTGATTTCTTTTCGTTTATGATGTACCCCAGACAAGTCAGTACCCTTTGAATGAAGGCCAGATGATTCAAAAGTATGTCCTGGCTTTCTGCCTGAATTTGACAATCGTCCAGGTACGGGTATAATTGAATATTTCTTTGCCTGCAAAATGCAATGACTGGAGCTAGGCACTTTGTGAATACCAGGGCACAGTAGATAAGCCAAAGGGCAGTGCAGAAAAATGATAGTGCATGTAGCCTGCTTTGAAGCGTAGGTATCTTCTGCAAGACTCCCTGATAGGGATGTGCAGGTATGCTTCTTTTAAGTCTAGTGTTGCTAACCATGCATCTTTGCCTAGCATAGGAAGCAGCTGGTGAAGCATCAGCATTTTGATTTTTGGAATCACCAGGAAGGTGTTTAGAGTAGAAAGGTCCAGGATAAGACGCCATGTATTGCCGTTTCTGGGTACCAGGAAAGGTCTTGAATAGAAACCTTGTCCCTTTTCCTCTTCTGGTACCAAATGAATAGCCTCCATGTTTAAGAGAGAGAGTACTTGATTTTGGGCCTCTGCCCACTGATTTGGGGGTAGATCTGGCCACCCGCTTGGAGTTGGTAACATGTGGAAGTGAAATCTGTCTCCTTGGGACAATACATTTAAAACCCATTTGTCCAGGGTAATGAGTTCCCAGTTTTTGGCCTGCAGACCAATCTTTCCACCTAAAGGAGCATTCAGTTGGGAAGTGCTTGGAAATTTTAAAAGCAAGTCATTGAGACAGTTTTCCATAGAGGGGAGTCTTACTACTTCCAGATTTGGGTGTAGAAACCCCCTACATCTTAGTCTTGGGATTGTACTGTATCTTTTTCTTTTGTCTCTGTAAAAAAAATAAATAAAAAAAAATATATATATCCTTGTTTTCCCGCCTTACTGAACTAGAATAGTCCAGTCTTCAGATTTTGCTGATCTCTGGGCTTTGTCATAGTTCCTGTGCTATCCATATCCTTATTTGGATAAAAGGAAGCTTCTTTGTTCACCAGTGGGAGTGGGGAGCATTGAGCAACCTATTTGTCCCTAGAGGAGTGGTTCCAGCCCAGCAACGTGTAGTTTATTGGCCGTTTTGGGTCAATTCCTGGCTCTTTTCAACCCCCTGCTATAAAGCCCATTTTTGCGCGATTTTGCGCGAAGTTGCTCATAGAGCAGCATCGGGCAGCGCCGGTTAATCAAGTTTAAACTATTTCTGGCTCTGTAAAGTCTGCTCTTCAATTTTTCCCTTAGAACTGCTCTACTTGCAATCTAAACAGCCTATTCTCTATCTGAAATGCCCAGCACTTGCTCCTAAAGCATTTTTATACAGGTAAAGCACTCAAACAAAAAGAAAGTACTTCATTCACCTAAATCCCCTTGAGTACCCATTTCCCTATAGGTCCTTTCTGACTCAGTTACACAGCAATCTTTTACACTATTCTAGCATGTCGAAGGGTCAGTTGCTGGCGTCCTCTCCTGTTCAGCTGGTGAATCTGGGAATCTTGAGGCAATGTTACAATTTGGTTTGGGTGGGTGGCTTAATGGCCAAGTTGTTTGCCTTACAAACAGAAGGTGCAGGGTTTGAGTCTCACAAGGGATAATTGGCTAGGCTTAAAATGGCTCGCAAGGGCAGTTAGCTTAGTGCTAAACTATGAACCTATGAACCTATGTACACAGACAACCCTCTCCTCCTCCCAACAAATACAAATATATGTGAGAGATGCAACTATATAGCCAAACTGGAGGCTGAGCTCTCTCAACTCAGTACTGGCATAACCAGTCAGGAGGAGAAGGTAACCACGCACACCACAAACCCAGTCTCACATAGACCTATCACAACTGCAAACCAAACACATAAACGCACAAAAACATACTCGGAGGCTCTGATTAAAAATCTACCAAAACAACAGAGGCCTCCAAAGCAGACACCCAAGCGACCACTACCTCAAGACATAGCACATGCAACACATAGTTCACAAAGTCAGTGTGCTAAACAGTCACAGCCCTTAAGGTCAAACAACATGCCAGACACACTTGTAATAGGTGACTCCATAGTCAGACACACTGATGTCCCGCTCACCAGACTGAACAAAGAAAAGTTTACAGTAAGCTGCCTGTCAGGCGCTAGAATCCGCCACATAACACAAGCACTCAGGCCACTCCCTGAGCAGTATCTTACCCTCACCAAGAATGATGCCACAGTGCAAAGACAAAATGATCAGTTTTAACAATTGGATTAATTACTGGTGTAATTCTAAGGGGATCCAATGTCTGCCTGCTTGGGATGACATGCTTGACAAGCCACGCTGCTTCGCAAGGGATGGCTTGCACCTGTCACCCCTGGGCTTCCGGATATTGGCCAAGGCTCTTGCCACCCCCATAGTGTCTTTTTTAGGCAAGGCTCAAATGACAAACCTACCTCCCTAGAAAACACAAGTGGAAAAATACTAAGGGTAATGCTGCTCAATGCCAGAAGTCTAAACCTCAAGATGCACGCCCTCGAAGCCCTCCTCAGTATGGAGAACATCGATGTCTGTGCAGTGACTGAAACCTGGTTCAAGGCTCCTGACAGCACCCCAGCACTATCAGGTTTTACCTCATATCATGCTTTCCGGCCCCAAAACTTGGACCGAACCACAAAAGGAGGGGGAGTATCCATATTCATCAAAGATACCCACACCTCCAGGTTAGTGGCAACGCACGAAGCATCAGAGACCATCCAGGTGAAACTAACCATAGGCAAAACTGCCTTACAGTTTGTAGCATGCTACAGACCACCCTCTCAAACTCAGGAACCCCACACAGCCTTCCTGAAGACACTGGAGAGTATGAATGTCTCTCCAAATACCATCATATTGGGAGACTTTAACTATCCAAACATAGACTGAGAACATTACTCAAGCCCCAACACCCTAGCCCAAAGGTTCCTAGAATTCATAAACTCAAATGCAATGGAACAACTAGTCACCATTCCCACAAGAGGAGACAATATACTAGACCTGATCTTCACAAACATGGGGACAAAATGCTCCACACCGGAAGTATATCCCTCTTTGGTAAGATCAGACCATAAATTAATCTCACTGGAAATCCACATCCCCGCCCCCCTGCACAAAAGACCACAGTGAAGAACTTCTCAAAAGCCAACTTCACACTTCTTAAGACTGAAGTGGTATCCTTCAAGGCCCCTGGGCCAGTGGAAACCACAAACCACACTGCTGAATCCTTTGCAAATGCCTTCTACGGGCACCTTCAAGAATGCATGGATCATGCAATCCCAAATAAAACCAAGACCCATTCCCCCAAAGGCAGGCGCCCGGTCTGGTGGACCCCAGCCATAAACAAACTTTACAACAGGAGGAGGAAGCTACTACATGACAGAGCAAAATCCCTAAAAGGGAAGGCATCTCTGATCAGTACTAGCAAAAAACTATGATGATCACTCATAAAATCATCCAAGGCCAACTTTGAGAGAAAAATCGCAAAAGACAATCACAAGGCCTTCTTTAGCTATGTTAGAAACCTGGGTGGAAACTCCCAGATATGCTCAGAGTTAGTCCAAAATGACACAAAATACACTGAACCCACTGATATTGCCAACACTCTGGCAGACAGGTTCAGTGCAAATTTCTCCTCCCCCTCCCCCCCAAAAGGAGAAAAAACTATCCCAGCAGAGTGTAGCCTCCCTAACATCTCAGATGCCCAGGTGAGAGCCGCCTCTCTAAAGCTAAAACACAGCATCAATGGGACCGGACGGTGTCCCGGGCTGTGTGCTACATGAACTCCAAGAGGAACTAAACCCACACATAAGGCTGCTGTTTAATCTTAGCCTTACTACAGGATACGTACCCAAAGAGTGGCGTACGGCAACAGTGGTCCCACTTCACAAAGGCGGTGCTTCTACGGACCCTGGAAATTACCGCCCCATAAGCTTGACGAGCCTGGTCTACAAAGCTATGGAGAGGATCATTATGGAACTCATAAACAAAGACATTGGGGACTTACAGACATTGGATCCTACCCAATTTGGCTTTGTCAAGGGCAGATCCTGCCTTTTGAACTTGGTCGACTTTTTTGAAACAGTCACTAAGGCCATTGATGAGGATAAGGCAGTTCACACAGCCTACTTTGACCTTGCAAAAGCCTTTGACACAATACCCCACTCGGGCATCATAGACAAACTCACCAGCTTATATGTAAACCCATATGTCACAAGATGGGTTGCAAACTGGCTCAAGGACAGAACCCACAGGGTCAGAGTTGCTGGAGCTATGTCAGACTCTAAGCCAGTCACAAGCGGTGTCCCACAGGGCTCAGTCCTGGGACCCCTCTTGTTCGGCATTTATTTTTCCGAGGTACAGGCAAACATAGGAGGATTGTGGCTGACAAAGTTCGCAGATGACTGCAAACTGGGCGCCATAATTGATACTCCAGCGGACACAAACATCTTTCAGAGAGGCCTCATAGAAATGGATAATTGGTGCCAGAGCCATGGCCTTAAGCTGAACGCCAAAAAATGTATAGTCATACCCTTTGGGAAAAACAAGGTACCCACAAATTACCACATAGGTGGTAATCCATTAAGTACGGAAGAGGTAATCAGGGACCTAGGGACCCGGTTGACAGTAACCTCTCATTTGACACTCACATTGCCAAAGTGGTTAGGAAGACCTTCTATATTGCCCACCTTATCATGAAGGGTTTCACATCTAGATCAAGAGAGGTCATTGTGCCCCTGTACTCTTCTCTTACCAGGCCAATGATCGAGTACAATGCCCCATTTGGGATGTATCTTACCTGACACCTGCAGCAGTTGGAAGGACCCCAAAAGTTCCTCACCAAGAGGATAAAGGGTCTTAAACATATGTCATATACTGCCCGACTGAAAAAACTCCAGCTCTATTCAGTCGCATACCGCCTACTCAGAGGTGATCTGTGCCTGACGTACAAGGCCATGTCCAATCTGGAATTAATGGACATGCTCCACCTCAGAAAATCCAAATCGATCAGAGCCACGAGAGCAAGAGACTTAAACCTCAACACAGAAATAAATAGGACGTGCTGGAGGGACAGATTCATAACCCAGAGGCTCCCTACACTCTGGGACAGAATCCCAATCCATGTTAGGCAGAGCCCCTCACTAACTCTATTCAAGAGAAATCTTGACGAGTGGATGGGAGATCGTAGGTTTACCCCGGGGGTCATCTCTGTGTCACTACTAGACAGAGGCACAGTAAACTAAACCCTAAAAGGGCATAGTATTCTCATCCTAAGGGGTGGTGAAAGCCACACACACTCTGGCTAGGCTTATAAATGCCCTAGGGCAGATAGCCTAGTACGAACCTATGAACCTATGAAACCTGGGATTTCTGCTGTGTCTGGGTTTGGCTTGAGAAGACCTGGAAGGGGCTGGAAAGGACCAATTCTTAGAGGGCCAGTGCCTACTAAATCTAGGAGGCTGAACCTTGACAATTTGCATAAATTTAGCTTTATCTTTCATCTTTTTAAGAACTTACTCAGCCTTGTTGCCAAACAGGTGGTCCTGATTTAAGAGAGCATCCAACAATTTAGCTTTAACATGATCATGCAAAGATTGCTCAAGCCAAGCATGCCTTCTGAGCATAGACCCAGTAACAGCAGCCCTGCAGGAGGCCTCTAATGAATCAAATCCACATTGCAAAGTATGTTTTCCAATCTGTTCAGCAGAATGCATTAAATCCTGTATTTCTTTATTTTCAGCACAGTCAGGAATCAACATCATTTTCTGTTTAAGCAATCCAATAACATGTTGTTGATACTTTAACATATGAAACTGGCAATTTAAAGCCCTAATGGCCAAGGCTGCAGAAGTGTAAACCTTCTTACCCCATCTATCCAGCGCCCTGGAGACTCTACCAGAGGGGGTAGGACATTTAGCAGTAGAAGCCTTAATGCCCTTGGGTCCCTGTGAAATAGTCTCTGGATCCGCAATAGGATTTTTAAAAAGGAACTTGTGTGAATCAGGAACCCTGTAATATCTTTCAGGTTTTCTGGGAGCAGGAGGCAAAGAATCAGGAGGCAAACTAGATTCTGAAAAAGCATCATCAACAATGTCCAGTACAGGAGGTATAGCTAAAGGCCTATGCTGAGGCAGGAGTAAGAAATCCCTAAGCCTCTTCTTTGAATCTGAAAAATCTTGGCTTTCCCAGTGGAAATGTTCCCTTAGAGTATGCAAGGTCTCACCAAAAGAAAAATCCTCTGGAGGGGAAGCAGAGGGGATAGAGTCCTTTGCATCAAAATCCTCATAAGTAGATAAGGGCAAATCCAGATCATCAGAAGAATCAGAATCCTGGTAAAAAAAAAACAGAATCCTGGTCAGAAGATTCATAAACAACTTCAGTCCTAGGTCTCTTAAAAGGGGGAGGTTGGCTTCCCCTGATTGAGTTATAAGATCTTCAGCCATTTTTATCATTTGTTTTTAGACATAGAGGCCTGAGCATGTGGTCTGGGCGTCGGTTTCTTAGGCATGGCTTGAGATTTTGGCTTAAATGAAGATGGAGGCGTCAGTTTAATATTCAAGTCCATAGGCCTGAATACACCCTCAGAAGCCGGTGCCTGCAGAGCGGCTCCGGACCCATCCAAGGTAGAGACATCCGCAGGTTCCACAGTTGAAGCATCTTGCGGCATACTAGACTCAGAATGGGTCACAGTAGAGGCCTGCGAGTCAGAAGTAGCGGGTAACAGGGGCTGCGAAAGCACCTCACTGAGTACAGGCGAACTGGTGACTGGCTTAAGAGAAGCGTCGGCGGCAATTTTGGACCTTGGCGGCCTGTCTCTGTCTTTATCTTTACGTTTTTTCGGTATCCCGGTAGTCGGATGGCTAACCAATGACATTTCTGGATAATTAAACCGAGAACCGAAATATTAAGAGATGAAGATATACTGACGACAGATAGTGCGTTGATTAAATAAAGCATAAAACTGACAGCAAGGTACGTCGTGGTCAGGGTCTAGGCAAGGAATACAGTATGAATGAAAATCTTTGAGAGTTATTTTCTTTCCACAAGTAATGCAATTATTAACTTTTACTGACATCGGTAAGGAGCAAGAAAAGGTTTCCCTAATGGGGTACTTAGCTTTAGTTGAAGACTTCGGTTCTGAAACTTGAAAACGAAAATTTCAGGAGTCAGACGATCGGCACTTGCGAACTGCTTCTGCTTCGGGCACCGCACGGCAAGAAAGACTGATGTAATGGCGTCGGCTGCATGTTTTATACCCCTGACGACCTGACATCATGGAAGAAAGGACAGCAACTGATGCAGAACCCAAGACTTTGCTAATCAGGCCGACTGAGGGCTACTGCAAGCAGATAACCCAAATGTAATGACTGCAACAGTGAAACACGAAGAACATCAGTGTAGTCATCTATCTGTTCACTTATTTTATGTTACCACCTTATTCTGCTTTACAAGTTAATGTACTTGAGCTGATTTTTGTAACTGTTTTGTTCTCTGTCATCTTGTGGACCGCAGCTGCTTAGCACATAATTCTGCACTGCCCCTGTCACCTAGGTGCAGCTGAAAAGGGCTCAGGGACTAGCTCACCTACCCAATCAACAAACAGAAACATAATGTGTATAAAAACAAATTGACATGTGAACCATGCATGTGTCAGAACAGAACTGACAGGCTAAGAGGTTAGGTGCTCTCTCCTAGTGTGTGGTAATATTTTGTCAGGTGTCCAAGTACCGATGCTACCAAGAAACAAAATAATGAACTGGAGTAGAAAAACAAAGAACACCAATCACAGACCATGCAGAAGGGACCCTGACAATAGATGAATGATTTCCATTTCCTTTTGGTAAAGATACATTTGAATCCAGAAGAAAGAAAAATTAATGATGAAATGCTCTTTTATAAAGTGGAATCACTGCTGGCTTAATCTGAAAACTGTTCAGTTATTTTGACACAGATAACATGAAGGACAGAACCATAACTCCATAAAGAATTTCATATTTTGCACAATGTCAGTTAAAAAAAACAACATACAATTGTGCCTCTTCCTTTGATTTTGCGTCCAGACTTGGATACAACTGGTTTATGGTCACTGGAAGTTCCTGATGTGGCAAGAGATGCTCTACAACCAAAACAGAACAGACACAATGCATTACAGACAGCCGTTAATGAAGACTTTACAATGTTCTTTTCAACATATGTACGCTTATTTCAACCTCTGCTTACTCAAAAACAGGGCTAACAATTACGCACTGCTACTCTATGATACGTACAATGCTTAAATTCACATGCATTTCATATGCGCATTTGAGACGCTGTTTAAATGTGTGTATGGAATGTTGCCAAAGAACATAAGGACCTCAAACATTCAGCAAGATAATGGTTTGCCAAAATCACTCAGCAAGTGGTTATTAACTTGACCTTCTGTAGCAGCATAACTGTACAGCCTTATCTGTTATTAGCCCTAGAAACCACAGGTCAATTAGACATTAAAACTCTTGCCAATATTACAAGCTGAGATACAAGGCTGAAGCTTCTGTTTAACAGAAATTATCAAATGGAAATACGTTATAAAATGGACCAAGATAATGAAGGAAATTTATGAAAACAAAAACATCAAATCAATACTGTAAAACATGTAAAGCTTCTTAACCAACTACAAAGAAAATGTGAACCATCACAGTGCACTTTATTTTTAACCAGTGATGAGGTGTTAGGCACAGATCAACTTGAAATTCTGTAGAAAAACCCACAAGAAAGAACAATATAACCACACATTATACACAGTCCATAAATCTATGACTTAACAAATTTTGTGCATTACATATCCAAGGCATGCAGGAGCCTGTACTGCAACAGACTGTTACAAAATCATGTAAAGTGCAGTCCCAGTAGCTCAACAAACAGCACACCAACTTTGGTACAGAGGACTGTGGATTCTATTTCTACACCACATAATCAGATTAATTGTGTGGGGTTGTTGTAATGGTTAAGGTCTTCACCTCACAGATACAAAGTACAGGGTTTGATTCTGACCCCTGATCACTGACTGCCCATCAGCCTAATCAATAAGGCATAAGCCTCTAAAACTGGAAATTATAAGTTTCATGTCCCACCTAGATCACTGAACCTTATGGCTAAACTTGTAAAGGGCCATGTGGTCATTAGCCTAGTATATAACTGTAACAGCATGGATACACACAGTTTTGTAATTCCTGTATTCAAGTTCAATATTTTATACGCAGGTGATAAATGTACAAAAGGCATTTTTGGCAGGGACAAGCACCACTTACAGCCCCCCCCCCCCCCCAATGTGGGGGACTTTTGCCTGCAAAGTCATTCCTACTATATTATTTGCACTCTGAGGTCATCACAACCCAAAGAAACAGTGAACCCGGACAGGCAATGTAACATTAAGTATGTTCTTTCTCTAAGGTATACTGATGACTGGCACCCAAGCACTATGATCTTCCTGCTTTATAATGTGAACATCATCATGCAAGCAACTGTCACTTCAAGCTTGGGTGATCTATGTAAGTGACTGTAAGCATTTTACAACGCATTCAAGAAAAAACATCTCTTTCACCATTTACAGCAAGCTAGACTTAATAGCTCTGTTCTACTGTATCAAATTATCTGCAAATCAACCTCTTGCAGTGGCCATCAGCCAGGATTTTTTTCTTGTTATAACACCAGTTCTGACAAGTTCTGCGTCTTCTGCTGTTTCCGTACTTGAAGTTGGGAGGGGCTACCTTTGGCAGCCGCATGTCATGACGTGTGCTGGGCTACAAGGGTGCACTCAGCCCCTGAAGTATTCAGCCCGATTCCCACCCAATAAGTGAAGTCATCTGACCAGAAAGAAATACAGAACAATCAAGCATATAAATATATCTGCCTAATGAAGAAGAAACTCATCAACTGCAGGATGGACAAGCTAACAAACACAGACAATGGAAGAGTTGCACAAATCCAGCCTAAAGGCCTGCTTGAAGATAGACTTTTATGACACATGTTTACCTGCTTTATCTGACTTTTTCCGGTAGTGATTAACAGCTAGGAATCACAGTCACTGCAAACCAAAAACTCACTGAGATGGGGGATTGGAAACAAAAGGTAAAAAACACTAGAAGCACACAGAGGATAAAGGCTCGACTCCTGGAGCCATGGTCTAAACAATGAAACTTGGTGAAAATATGAACTGACGATCATGTGGCATGGCATAAATTTATAGAAATGGAGAAAGTTTTCATAGGTGTGTACTAGGCTAATGGCCCTGGAGCATTTACAAGCCTAGCCCATAGGATTACCCTGGCATCGTGCCACCCGACCTTAGTTCCCAGTGCCTTTGTCGAGTAGAGCCACTGGAGTGATCCCCGGGGTGAATTTTCTACTTCCCATCCACAGATCAAGATTTCTCTTGAAGAGGGCCAGTGAGGTGCTCTGCTTGACACGTATGGGAAGTCTATTCTATAGCATGAGCAGCTCTGGGTTATGAACCTGTCCCTCCAGCATGTTCTGCTGATTGTGGTATTGAGGTTCAGGTCTCTGCAGCGTGTGGTGCAGAGGGATTGGGATTTCTTTAGATGTAACATTTCTAACAGAGCTGGGTCAGACATGACTTTGTAAGTCAAGCAGAGATCGCCTCTAATTAGGTGATATGAAACAGAATAGTTGGGAGTTTTTTTGAGTCTGTCCATACAGGACAAGTTTTTAAGGCCTAAGATCCTCTTTGTCAAGTATTTTGCGGTCTCTCCAGTTGTTGCAGGTGTCTAGTGAGGTACATGCCAAATGGAGCATTGTACTCGATGACTGGCCTAATGAAGGAAGAGTAGAGGGAGACAATGACCTCTTTCTTCCTGGATGCAAAACCCTTAGTAATGAGATGTGCCACACAGAAGGACTTTTTGACAACAGTGGCAATGTGGTGGTCAAAAGAGAGGTTGCTGTCAACCTGTGTTCCCAAATCTCTTATAACGCCTTCTGTGTTCAGTGGACTACTCTCGATGTGGTAATTCATGGGAACCGGGTTTTTCCCAAGGGGGATGACAACACAATTTTTGGCATTGAGCTTAAGGCTATGGTTCTGACACCAGTCATTGGTCTCAGTGAGGCCTTTCTGTAGGATGTCATCATCACTTGGGGAGTTAATAATAGCTCCCAATTTGCAATCGTCTGTGAACTTTGTCAGCCAGAGTCCCTTTGTGTTGGCCAGGACTTCACAGAAGTAGATACCAAACAGGAGAGGACCCAGGATTGAAACCTGTGGGATTCTACAAGTGACTGGTCGGCAGTCTGACTTGGAGTCAGCTACTTTCACACTGTGGGTTCTATCTGTGAGCCAGTTTGCAACCCACCTACTGAAACAATTGGAAGTCAACCTTCTGCTGGTAGAGTAGCCACTGCCAAAATCTTTTTCTAACTAGTAGTTTTCCACTAGATGGTAAAAGCCAATGCATCTGGGGAATGTTTGCTTAGCTACTACAACCCCCCTTCTCCTTTCAAAAGGGCAATTTGTCATTAATAAACTCATACACCCTCTTCAAGTAAACCCTGAGCAAAAGGTACACAGACAAAGTATAAATGCGTTCTCCCCCCTCTCTCAGGGAGGAAGAAAAAAAAATGAAGGGGGGGGGGGGAACAAGACTATGAAGAGACTGATTCAAGCACAGTTTCAGCAACACTTTTGAAAGAAATTATAAGTTAGGTCTAAGGGGAAACACAATCCTTGTGAAAGTCTAAATAAGATTGTCTATAGAAAATGGCCTGCAGTTGAGATATTTTGTGAATACAGGTGATGGCCACTAAGAAATGCATCTTCCTCCTTCTCGAATGGCAAAGACAGATAAAGCCCCACCTACGGCGCAGGCAACCAGAGACTGCTTAGCAGCTTATGTGCTTGCTGCAGCTGGCTTGGAGGACGGTGTGAGAGCAGTGCCTGGGGCACACATTTTCGTGGGTGAATCCCTAGTGGAAACCAAAGACCTTGAGGAATGCAGTATTCATGAGGGGCAAGCTTGTCTTGAGGGATTATTTCACTCACATAAACAGGGGACATATCCTCATCAACACCCATTGCATGCCAATCCCTGGGCATGTTAGTGGGCATGCACAGAAGGGATAAGGCCTACATATGCAAAAAAAAAAAAAAAAAAAAAAAAAAAAGTCTAGCTACCCAATGTTTGACTAAATGATGGCCTCTCACGGTTTTCTTTCACCCTGTGTATGGAGAATGAACGGACAACTGACCGAGAGAGGATTTGAAGGTCAACACAGGTAGCAGCAGCCATTCAAATAAAGAGATAAAGAGTAGGCAGGCCAGTCAATCATGAATTTCAAGTCCCAAAGAAAAGGATTCTTCCAAGTTAAGCAAAGAGAAGAAAACCCTTTAAAATATTGCTTAATCAACCAGGATAGTGTGGGGTGAAAATTTTGATATCTACAATGTTGTGATATGCAGAGATGCTTGAAACATATTCTCTGACTGGAACTGAAACATACTTCATAAATATGTCTACCAAATGAAGGCAAATATGATTACTCTATGCCCAGATACAGAAGTTCCTTCACTAAGCAGAACATGTCTAATGATCGAAGGCTTCCAGACAGATTTAAACATGTCTGACATTCCCACCAATGGCCCAGCAAAAGAAAGGGATTTTAAAGTGAACACAGACTATAGGGTGGATCAAGTTATTTCCCCTATTGAAGGTGGCTTGCTCTAAGAACTCTTCTTGTACAGCTATAGACCTGAAAGCATTAATTCATCTCATTCACTATGAAGCAAGGAAGATGTGCTTTGTTCCTTCATCTCAAAGTTTTAGTATCAGGCATGAAAGCCTAAGGGAATGATAGAAAGGAGTACAGGCACCTTCCCTGTCGTGTATAAGAGAATGAGTTCATCACCAACTTCCTTTGCCCTAATAAATCCGAGTAATGAGAGGAACTCATTCTTCCATTTGATGAACACGCAATTCTCTCTGGGATATCTTACAGTCCCAGAAGATCTATACAAGGCAGGACTGCCTTATCCTCAGCTCCAAATGATGGATGTAGCCACAGCTGATGAAGTCTGGCAGCACATTCACTTCCAGAGAAATGTGAATGGACATCACGGTGATGGCCCTCAAACATCAGCAACTTCTCCTTCGACGGAGGGTACTGACAGCACCTCACGTGGTAGACTGTGTTTTCACAAAATTTCACCAAGATGACACTGACATACAGAATGTACTTTTACATAGCATATATCATGGAGTGAGACAGATTAAAAAATAAAAAAGATAAGTTGGTGCACAAGACCTAGGATAACAAAGTGCCTGATCCTGGTCTATGTACTGGTGGCAGGACTGGAAAAAATAACAATGGAGAACCCTCAAGACACAGAAATATTCCTATAATGAGGTTAGGCCAAACCCGGGGGGGGTCCTCTGCTGCAGAAGGTATCAGTAGTCCACAAAAATCAGAAAAACTGGCAGGCCAAAAAAGAGCCATAAAGATGACAGAGTGGACTACTGAGGACAAGGAAGAAATTATGTATTGTTACTATTGTGCAAGAAGCCCAAAATGTTCAGATAGAAAATATTTAGAAAGACTGAAAGACAAATATGAGGAAAGAAAAACACTTGCACATGCAAAACTGTAAAAAGCTTCAAATTAAAATTTGCATTCATTAATACAACAAATCCATGAAAAACATTATGCAGACAAAGAAACCTTAGGCTGACTGAAACTGAAAAAAGAAGTGACAGAGGAAGTGCAAAAGTATGAAGAATAACATTTTTGAAAAGTATAAAGAAGAAACATGAACATGGGAAAGAAAAAAACAGGTCGGATATGATGCTATATTTATGCAATGAAGAAAATCAAACTAATCAATACAAACAAAAAGGCAGATTCAAAGATAACTGAAGAAAAATACAGGCAAAGGCATCCAGATATGGAAAATTACACAATACAAAAAATATATATACATATTTATGAAATCAACACGGAAATGAACAGCAGAGGATTAGTAAGGCAGAAGTTAAGCTAACAGAAAGTGAAGTCATGTCATCTGTGAAGTAAAGGATTTAGTAGTGTATAAAATCCAGCAAAGGTAATGACATAACATGATGAAATGATGAGTCCTCAGATTAAGGAGCAGCAAAATGGAGTAGGAGGTTACAAAAAATAAGAAAGCAAAGCGAAAACATAGAAAAGAGGATTAGTAAGGAAAAAGATAGCCAAATAGAAACTGATGTTATTGAATACTTGCGAAACAAAAAGGTTAGAAAATCCAACACAGGTAATGCCACAATACGATGAAGCAATGAGTCCACAAATTAAGGAGAAACAGGTAGAGCAGGAGGTATCTGAAGAATTGCCACATGGTGATGCTTTGGAGCCTTCTGCAGGAAAACAGTACAAAAGTTCATTTGAAGTTGCACAGCAAAGGAAGAAGCAGGACACAGTGGCACATCTGATGCAGGCAATGTTGAGAAGTGACTGACCAATTAAGTTCCTATATGAAGGAGCAGCATATAAAGCATGGTGAATCTAAACAGGATATGCCATAGGAAGATGTTCCGGAACTTTCTACAGAATACCTGCAGGAAATGGAGAGCAAAGAAGGCATCCTCAGTCTTGAAGAAAGTGATCTAAGGTAATAGCTGCTTGATTTTGTAGAGATGGACAGACATTAAGATTGATGAAAGAAATACGATTGCAGAATGCAAATAAGACTCAAAATGTTAGAAGACTTGTAAAACAGATGAACATCATAATTAGAACTATTAATAAAAATCACTGATTTACTACAGAAATAAATAGGATATATTACTGTGCAGCCAAATGAACAACAGATAAACTCATACTACAACAATACAAAGCAATAAAGGAAGGGAAAATGCAAAATGCCACCACAGAAGGACTGAATAGGGAAAGCAATAAAGCTATCAATACAATAAGTATCATTATTAGAAAAGGGAACAGACTATCAAAAATACTTAGAAAGACAGAGGTGGTTAAAGCAACACACGGTATCAAAACAGACCAGGATATATCACACACTACTGCAAATAAAAATACCAGCACAGGCTGAAAACACCTAGAAAATAAATGTTAAGAGAAAGTACAAAATAAGCAATTCATTGATAACCCAAAAACATCTACAGAGAACTTAGAAACAAAGGAAAAGGAATAGAACCACCACAAAAAAATGAGAGAGACACATTTTGGAGAAATATTTATGAAGACCTTGTGGAAATTTATAAATATGCTGAATGGCTAGAAAAAGAAACAGTAAAGAATTCTAATGTAAGGGATATGTAATGGAATGAAATAATGGCCAGAAAAACTGAAATAAAATAAAGAAAGGCTCCTAACTGGAACCCCCTCCACCCAGATGCATTACCTACATTTTGACCAAAAGCATTAGCATATTTACACAAAGATTGAAACTTGAGTAAGAATTACTTAATATGTGAGAACCTGAAAAGCCACCAACCTGGTTAACAACAGAAAAAAATGATACTCCTTCTTAAAAGTGAATTTTCAAGCCACCCTAAAAATTATAGACCAATAATTTTCCTTGCAATGATATACAAACTATATACTGGAGCTGATACAGACAGTGTTTATAATCATTTCGAAATAAAATTCAATTACGGCAACTGAACAAAAGGGTAACAAAAGAAAGCCATATGGAGCACTAAATAAAACAGAACACTGTGAAAAGGGGAAGAATCTAGGTATGGCATGGATAGATTACAGAAAAGCATTTGACAGCATCTCACATTCATGAATAAATGAATGCTTACAAATGTACCAGAAATTCCCTACACTGATCAATTGCATTATAGGGACCATGAAACAGTGGCAAACCACTTTGCAGCTACACCATGACAAAGGGCAAATATTTATCCCAGGGATAAAAATTCAAAAGTGGATATTTCAGGGTGATTCTTTGTCACTACTGCTTTTTTATATTGCCTTTATCCCATTAAGCTGTTTACTTAACAAATTAGGGTTTGTTTACAACTTGGCTCCCAGAAAAACAACCATGTTTAAACACTTACTACTTTTTGTGGACAATTTAGAGTATAGTTCATCACATGAGAATCTGACAGCAAATCTGCAAGTGGTTAAGACTTTCTCAGATGATTTCTGAATGTCGTGATCTTGATAAATTTGCAAAAGCAATGTTTACAGCAGGAAAGCTGCAACATCAAGAAAATATCAATTGTGGGAAAGGAATATGATACAAAGGAACTTAAGTAGGAGGAAGTGTAAAAATATTTGGGAAATGATAAAGGATCTGCAATAAAACATGAACAATTGAGGATAAAACTAAGTAAGGAAAACTTTAGAGGACTAAAAGTAATACTGAAAACTGCTTTGACATCCAGGAATTAAGTCTTACATATAAAACCAATTTGCACTTGTTCTTTCTTATAGTTTTGGGTGACTGACTGGCCCCAAAATTTACTGGATCAGTTGGTCAGGAAAACAAGAAAATGATACAAAAAAAATCAGCTTATGCCAGAATTATATATTCCTCATTCTAGGACTGCATACATATCTGCTGACTTCAGGGGATTCAAACGTAGTGAAAGTTTTAAAACATGAGGACAAGTCATCTACGATAACTTCCCTGTTTAGTTTAGCAAAAGCATACCAGCATCAAGTGGGAATGGAAATCAAGCCAGAAGTAAACAAAAATCAAACAGCAACTGAAACTGCCAAAAAAACAAATAAATCAAAGTGTAGGACCAGATATGAAGAACAGAAATGTGGAAAAGGCATATTGTGGCAAGTACAGAAATCTCCTGAAACAGCAGTGGAATGTTTAAGAGGAGATGAAATAAAACAAACAAAAAAAATGAAAAGGTTAGTAACGGCAGCCCCGGATTGTAGACTATGTAAACATCTGTTTACAAATTCCATTGAACATGTGGGAGCCTCAGACAAATTCAAGTTCTGTAAAAAAAAAAAAAAAAAAGAACTGAAAACAGTCACACATCTTGTTGCTACACTCATAGGTTCATACTAGGCTATCTGCCCTAGGGCATTTATAAGCCTAGCCAGAGTGTGTTTGGCTTTCGCCACACATTTTAAATTAATTTTGCTATGCCCTTTTTCGAGGTTAGTATACTGTGCCTCTGTCTAACAGTGACACAGAAGTGATACCCGGGGTAAACCTACGATCTCCCATCCACTCATCAAGATTCCTCTTGAAGAGAGTCAATGAGGGACTCTGCCTAACCTGGAATGGGATTTTATTCCAGAGTGAAGGGAGCCTCTGGGTTATGAATCTGTCCCTCCAGCATGTCCTATTTATTTCAGTGTTGAGGTTCAAGTCTCTCGAGCGCGTAGCTCGATGGGATTTGGATTTTCTGAGATGCAGCATGTCCATTAATTCCAGGTTGGACATGGCTTTATACATCAGGCACAGATCGCCTCTGAGCAGGCGGTATGCCACTGAGTAGAGCTAGAGTTTCTTTAACCAGGCAGCATATGGCATCTGTTTGAGCCCTTTGATCCTCTTGATGAGGTACTTTTGGGGTCTTTAAAGTTGCTGCAGGTGTCTGGTAAGGTACATCCCAAAAGAGGCATTGTACTCAATTATGGGCCTGATGAGGGATGAGTAAAGAGGCACGATGAACTCCCATGATCTAGATGTGAATCCCTTCATGATTAGGTGGGCTATATAAAATGTTTTTCTAACCATTTTGGCCACGTGGTTGTCAAATGAGAGATTGCTATCAACTTGGGTCCCCAGGTCCCTAATTACTTCTTCCGTACTTAATGGATTACCACCTATGTGGTAATTTGTGGGCATTTTGTTTTTGCCAAAGGGGATGACTATACACTTTTTGGCGTTTAGCTTGAGACCATGGCTTTGGCACCAGTTGTCTGTTTCTATGAGGCCCTTTTGGAGGATGCTTGTGTCGGCTGAAAAGTCGATTATGGCGCCCAGTTTGCAGTCATCTGCAAACTTGGTCAGCCACAGTCCTTCCGTGTTGGCCTGTACCTCCGAGAAATATATACCGAACAAGAGAGGTCCCAGGACTGAGCCTTGTGGGACGCCACTTGTATCTGGTTTGGAGTCTGACATGGCTCCAGCAATTCTAACCATGTGGGTTCTGTCCTTGAGCCAGTTTGCAACCCATCTAGTGACATAGGGGTTTATATTTAAGCTGGTGAGCTTATCTATAATGCCCGAGTGGGGTATTGTATCGAAGGCTTTTGCGAGGTCCAGGTAGGCTGTGTGGACCACCTTCACCTCGTCAATGGCCTTGGTGACTGTTTCAAAGAAATCGACCAGGTTTAAGAGGCAGGATCTGCCCTTAACAAAGCCGAAATAGGTAGGATCCAGTGTCTGTAGGTCCCCAATATCTTTATTTATGAGGTCCATGATGATCCTTTCCATAGCTTTGCAGACCAAGCTCGTCAGGCTTATGGGGCGATAGTTTCCAGGATCCGTTGAGGCACCACCTTTGTGGGGAGGGACCACTGTTGCTGTACGCCACTCTTTGGGTACATATCCTGTAGTAAGGCTGAGATTGAACAGTAGTTTTATGTTTGGGTTTAGCTCTTCTTGGAGTTCATGTAGGGCGCAGCCCGGGACACCGTCTGGTCCCATTGATGCTGTGTTTTTTGCTTTGGAGAGGGCGGCTCTTACCTGAGCATCTGAGATGTCAGGGAGGCAGCACTCTTCTGGGATAGATATTTGCCCTTTTGGTGGGGGGGGGGGAGTTTGCGCTGAACCTGTCAGCTAGGATGTTGGCAATGTCTGTGGGTTCGGTGTATTTTTTGTCATTTTGGACTAATTCTGAGCATATCTGGGAATTCCCACCCAGGTTCCTAACATAACTAAAGAAAGCCTTGTGATTATCCTTAGTGTCCTGTGCAATTTTTCTCTCTAAGCTAGCCTTAGACGATTTTATGAGTGCCCATAGTTTTTTGCTAATACTGATCAGAGATGCCTTCCCTTTTTGGGATTTTGCTCTATCATGTAGTAGCTTCCTCCTTCTATTGTATAGTTTGTTTATGGCTGGGGTCCACCAGACAGGACGTCTGCCTTTGGAGGATTGGGTCTCGGTTTTATTTGGGATTGCATGATCCATGCATTCCTGAAGGTGTTCATAGAATGCGTTTATAAAGGATTCTGCGGTCTGGGCCGTATTTTCCACGGGCCCGGTGGCTTTGAAGGATTCCACCTTGGATTTGAGGAGTGTGAAATTTGCTTTAGAGAAGTTTTTCACTGTGGTTTTCTGGGCAGGGGGTGGGGTCGGGATATGAATATCCAGTGAGATTAGTTTATGGTCTGATCTTACCAGTGAGGGATATACATAGAGTATAGAGTCCCCATGTTGGTGATGATCAGGTCCAGTATGCTTTCCCCTCTTGTGGGAGTGGTAACAAGTTGTTCCATAGCACTTGAGTTTATAAATTCTAGGAACCTTTGGGCTAGGGTGCTGGAGCTAGAGTAATGCTCCCAGTCTATGTTTGGGTAATTGAAGTCACCCAATATAATGGTGTTTGGAGAGACCTTCATATTTTCCAGTGTTCTCAGGAAGGCCGAATGGGGTTCCTGGGTTTGGGAGGGTGGTCTCTAGCAGGCTATAAACTGGAAGGCAGTTTTAACCCACTGTTAGTTGCACATGGATAGTCTCTGATGCTTCGTGCTGTGCCACCAACCTGGAGGTGTGGGTATCTTTGACGAATATTGATACTCCCCCTCCTTTTGTGGTTCGGTCCAAGTTTTGGGGCCGAAAAGCATGGTATGAGTTATAACCTGGTAGTGCTGGGGTGCTCTCGGGAGCCTTGAACCAGGTTTCTGTTACTGCACAGATATCGATGTTCTCCATGCTAAGGAGAGTTTCGAGTGCAAGCATCTTGAGGTTTAGACTTCTGGCATTGAGTAGCATTACTCTTAGTTTCTTATCCCTTGTGATACCTATGGAGGTGGGTTTGTCTTTTGAGCCTTGCCTAAAAAAGGCACTATGGGGGTAGCAAGAGCCTTTGCCAATATGCGAAAGCCCAGGGGTGACAGGTGCAAGCCATCCCTAGCGAAGTATCGTGGCTTGTCGAGCATGTCATCCCAGGCTGACAGGCATTGGATCCCCTTTGAATGACACCAATACTTAAGCCAATTGTTGAAATTGATCATCCTGTCTTCATATTGTGGCATCATTCTTGGTGAGGGTAAGATGCTACTCAAGGTCAGGGTCATACCGGCCTGGGCTACATGCTCAGAGAGCTCCTCTATGTCTCTTTTCATGTAGTCCAGGGAGGTACGTCTCAGGTCATTCACACCAGCATGGACAATGACTGAGTCATATTTGTACTTGCCTTGGAGTGACCTGAGCGCTTGTGTTATGTGGCGGATCCTAGCGCCCAACAGGCAGTTCACCGTGACCTTCTCCTTGTTCAGCCTGGTGAGCGGGACGTCAGTGTGCCTGACGATAGAGTCACCTATTACAAGTGTATCAGATGTGTTGTTTAGCCTTAAGGGCTGTGACTGTTCGGTACACTGGCTTTGTGAGCTGTGTTGCACATGTTTTGTTTTGGGGTAGCGGTTGCTTGGGTGTCTGCTTTGAAGGTCTCTGCTGCTTAGGCAGATTTTTATTTAGAGCCTCCGAGTATGTTTTTGTGCGTTTATGTGTTTGGTTTGCTGTCGTGGTAGGTCTATGAGAGACTGGAATTGTAGTGAGTGTGGTTTCCTTCTCCTCCATGGCAGAAAAGCAATGGAAACATGAACCACAAAGCACCGTAGAGAATGAAGTAGTTTACATCGCATGGGATCACCCATTACCAATAGTTCAAAACATACATGCCAGAAAATTAGCTAAAGTAGTCCAGGAAAGAAAGACAAAAGTAGCATTGATCACTGAAATTGCTACTCGCAGTGATTACAGTGTCTTGCATACAAAAAGGCACAAAGTCATAAAAGCAACCATGTTTAAATCAGGTAGAAACAAGAGCAGTATGGAAGACAAATACCAAGACAGTTCCAACAGTAGTAGGAGCAACGGGTCTCAAAGAATTTACAGTCATATTTAGATATGCGACCAATATACGTAACTCTGTATGTACTGCAGGAGAATTCAAATCTGGGTTCCTTGTGGGTGCCGCAACGAGCACTTTTGAACAACATCAAAGACTGAAATTATACTAATTTCATGAACTTTAATCCTATCCTGATGTAGGAAAACAGCGTTTGTGTGTATGCATGTGCCAGCTGCTTTGTTTGTTTCCAGAGGACACTATCTGGTTAACTCACCAAAGAAGGTGGAGATCTGGTCTAAACACCTTTGCCAAAAAACAGCCACTATAACTTGATTTATATGGAAACACCAGTCCATTTCTTTCATGAGAAGAGCCCATGAAAGCTTGCCAATTCATTTATAAGGTGCCCATCTTCAGGACAGATGACTGATTCTGCTCCAGTGTGGTAAGGTACATAAGAAAGACCAGTCAGAATAGCCCATCACGTAACAGCCCGATAAGGGTCTGAGACCAAAAGCAGGTTCATGAACATATGACAGCTTAAAAGCAAGAGGCACTAACACTAAAATGCAACATCCGTATCCTTGGGTATACAAATAGGACCATTACAAATGCACAGGATCTAGTTATTTCCCTAATCTAAAAAAAGCTTCACCTCTCTGTGCTGTCATTCAGACTGCTAAAGACCACACTTCCCAGACTAACTTAATAAGGAACAATGAAAAATGAATAGTGTTTATGAACACTTACAGGACATTAAAAAACAGAAAAACACCAATGCTTTGTATAGGCACTTGAGTAACAATGTGGATCATATTTTTGGCTTTTTCATTATTACAAAAATAGACAAAGATATGCAAGGTAGAATTGTTGAGGAACATCTTGACCTGTGTGAACTAAAGTGGCAAATAAAATTGAATGTCACTCAACATCCTGGGCTCAATGAGGCAGCTTCAATTAGTTCTTGCCTAAAATTGAAGCAATTTAATTTTAAATAGTTTTATTGGTTCATTTGGTGGATGTGTTGGATGCTCTAACATTTAATGACTTGTATTTTGTGATATGTTAGTTCTGAAGAAGTTCCTATGGGAATGAAAGCGCTTAACTCAGTTTTATGTGTGCATTTTAATAAAATGTTTTAAACTGATTGACAAGGGGATTGTTTTGAGCTTTTCCAGTGTCACTTTGGCAAGAATTTGTGGATTCTTGGTTTGACTGTTTTTACTACAGAAGTTTGTCGGTTTGTACTACTAACCGAGAGACTGCCCATGCTCTGGAATAGACTTCCCATACATGTCAAGCAGAGCACCTTACCAGCCCCTCTTCAAGAGGAATCTTGATGAGTGGATGGGAAATAGAAAGTTCACCCTGGGGATCACTCCAGTGGCTCTACTTGATAGACGCACTGGGAACTAATGACGGGCAGCACAATGTCACGTCACTTCTATAGGCTAGGCTTATAAAGGCTCCAGGGCCATTAGCCTAGTACACACCTATGAACCTATGCAAGTGTCCAGTCATGCCTTGATGAAGGCAATCTTGAATCAAGATCAGACAGGACATCTCACAGTTTACAGAGAGGTAATTTAGCAGAAGCATCTAGACGTTAAGCAGTAATTGAAATCAAACTAGAAGTGGATAAAAACCACGCAGCAATTGAAAGTCCCCCCCCCCCCAAAAAAAAAACAAAAGAAAGAATATAAGGTGAAGGACCAGATGAGAAGGCAGGAAATGTGGAAAAAACATAAATATAGTTGCAACTATAGAAAACTTCTGGAAGAGCCCCATGTTGATTGAGAATGAATACAGGAATGGTTAAGGAGAGGCAAATTCAAACCAAGAAATGAAAGGTCACTATTCGTTGCCCAAGATAGTGGGCTACATACACACTGGTTTACAAACTCCACTGAACATGTGGGAGAAACAGACAAATGTAGTTTTTGTAAAACTGAATTGGAAACAGTCACACAACTTATTGCTGGTTGCGACGCACTAATGGCAGAGGGACTGTATACTGAAAGGCATAATAATGTGGCAAGACTGTTACACTGGAGATTGTGCAAATATTATGGCATCGAAGTGGCTGAAAAACACTGGAAACATGAGCCACAAAGAATCATAGAAAATTATGAAGTTTATATCACATGGGATCACCCATTACCAACAGTTCAAAGGATAGATGCTAGAAAACCTGATATAGTGGTCCAAGAAAAGAAGACAAAAGCAGCATTGATCATTGAAATCGCCACACCCAGTGATTACAGTGTCTTGTGTACAGAGAGACACAAAGGCATAAAATACCTGGATCTGCAGGCAGAAACGAGAGCCATGTGGAAGAAGGATACCCAGACAGTTCCAATAGTAGTAGGAGCAACGGGTCTTATAAAAAATAATTTACAATCGTACTTAGATCTGTTACCAATTCATGTAACCCAGAACAAACTGCAGACAGAGTCATTACTGGGCACACTGCGGGTGCTGCGAAGAGCACTTTTGGCTGACATCAAAGAGTAAAACAATAGTAATTTCATGAACTTTAATCGTACTTTGACTTAGGAATGGGGTCCATTCCCATCATGGTATTAGAAACCCAAAAGACTTTGGAGAAATTAAAGACAGAAACCCTAATAATCTGCAACTATAGTAGCATCTGAACAGGAAATGCCATCAGGAAGACAGTAGAGTTGTGTCGCATATTTCTCATAAAAGTAGATCTTAACATGAAAAGTAAATCATAACGTTTTGGTTTTATCCACCACATTCAAGTCTTCTGGCCAAAAACTGTAAAACTAGAGGCATCTTTCCTGCAAAGTACCAATGTGTGACTTATGCTTGCTAGGTGGTAATAAAGGAAAGTAAAAGTATTCCCTTACATATCCTACATTACTTCACATTCTACATACTCCTCTGAGCCAAATGAGGCTATATTACCCACAGAAAAGGAAAAGCATGGTAGGCAAATAGTTCTATGTCTGATTTACCGAAATGTATGAAACTCTGTCCAACAGAATGGCAACAATGTGCCTCTATATGCTAATATTTAAAAAAGAAGAAATACAACTATATGAGTGAGTGCACACACACCACAAAATCATCTGCTTAAGCAGAAGGATCAGTGACACCATACCTTTAATAATGCTTGGGAAACAATGCAGATGAACATCTGGCCTGATTTCAAGAGCTCTGTTATATCCAGACTAGAAAAGTACACTTTTGTACCTACCATAAATGTAGATGTTCGAGTGTAT